>NC_047524.1:9531219-9873007 GCF_902827115.2 Pseudochaenichthys georgianus | reverse complement strand
AATGTTTCCAATATGTAGTTTGGTTAGTTCTTAAAATAATCTTAAAACCTTACACATAAAATGTGCAATTCAAAAAGAAAACATAACGCTAAACTTACGGCTGTGTGGCTGACATCATGCCCATCTTCAGAGCCACTGTCAGAGGAATTGCGATTCAGGTTCTGATGTGTAAGAATATAAAGTATTAATTAACTTACAGTTTTTAAGTAGCTTCAGTGAAATAGTCAAGCACAGAAACAAGTAGGGCTTGAGACAATGACCTGAATCCTATAGCAAAATATATCCTCTTACGCCTTGCCCTGTACAACCATCCATGTGCAATATTTCTTTTTTTAATATGCTGGCTGGGTGGGTACCAGCAGAAATTGAGTATTTTCTTACTCTCCAAGTGCAAAATCAGGCCAGATTCTTGCTATAATTTATAGCGTTGCTAAAGAATACATGGTTCAGAAACACACCACAAAGCTGAAACTTACAGAGACTTCTGCTCCTGACAGACTTTGTTGCCCACTGAGAGAAGGCCAGGCATCAGAATCTTCATCAGTTATCTAAAAAACAGATACTAAATTATCCATTACATAATCTACAAAACAACCTGCAATGTTACCAAGATGCAACGTTGTTAGTTCTCAAGATATTTGTAAGACCTTACACATAAAATGTGCAATTTAAAAAAAAAAGGACACTACACTTACGGCCGTGTGGCTGACATCATGTGCATCTTCAGAGCCATTATCCAAGTCGTGGTCAGAGGAATTATGATTCAGGTTCTATGAAAACAATATCAACATCCTGAATAACTTATGTCATATTTACGTGCAGTCAAAATATGTATATTAATAAAACACAGAAACATATAGGCTGACACTTACATCTACTTCTTCTGTAGTTCCTGATAGACTTTGTGATGATAGTCCACTTATGGGGCTCCAGACCTCAGCACTGTCATTTGGCTTAAAAGGAAGTTCCCACATATTAGGTCCAAAACACTTTATATGTAATGTGCACACATTTTGCAAAAAAAACAGTATCTCCAATACTGTCTCCAGACTAAAAGGAATATTACATAGTGAGTATGCAAGATCACACCCAATCCAATAGCTTGGCATTGTCAACGTTTAAGTATCATACATATTTCAAGATATTGATAATGACCTCTGCTGCAGGAGAGGGTTCTGACAATACAAGACTGAGTATCGGATGTTTTTTTCCACTCTATTTTAAGCATAACAGAGTGTACTGCCTGTCGACAAAATAGATACACTGCACAAGAAACTTCCAAAAAAGTCTAAAAAAAACATATATGTAGATATTATACAAGTTCATGACTCACCAGATCCTGGATTGATTTACGAATCTCAATGTCGTTGGCCTCTGTTAGTGTTTTCCTGTGATAAAGGATTAAAATGACAAGAATGCTTGATTTTAATTAATGTGTATCTTTCAAACACCAAAATATTGTAATATTTCCCTCTAAAAGCTTGTCTATTCATAATGACATTTCTATGTGTGTCTATGTGTTCCTCTCTGAGGAAATTAGCAGTTATGTCTGGAAATTAATTCATGAAAGTACCAAGTTTAAAAAATCACAGTCATAATCCAGCTAACCGAGAATTTGAAAGATGAGTTTAGGGGGCTTTTCAGCTTTCAACATATTTGAGCATTATTCATTTGTAAAACACGTTTTAAAATTATGCCGAAATAACTACATGCTGATACCGGTTAGTAAAAACCATGAATTAATGTGCTTACAAGACAGCAGGCGAAAACCTTTTAAAATGTGGGTTTTCGAATGGAGGTCTAACCTGTATCTGCTCCGCCCAAACTCACAACAACGTCATAAAGACATAAATAAACCAGCGACTGTATTCGCCTTGACACAGACAGTAGGCCTATGTGGTTTGTACATGTATAACTTTGCTCCAGTTTCTGAACAGTCATAATGATATGTGAGCTCTGTGTGCTAACAGCTAACAGCTGATTGGTTTCTGATTCAACGTCAGTGACGACATGCTGATTCTCACCGTCGTTGTCCAGGATGAAGCAAAACACTAACCTCTTTTTCCACCGTTTTGTTCTTGGCGGAATCTCCGTTTTATCGGATCCAGGGAGAATATATTTCCTTTTCAGTCGGTCCATTTTCCCCCTGGGACATAGTAGTTTGCGCACGGTTGTGGGGGTGGTGCGCGACTGCGCGCGACTGACGGACAAGTCGAATGTGATTGGTAGGTCTTCTTCAATGTGGGACGGACTTATCTTGCGTGCACACAACCGGAAGTTGAGGTGAAAAGACCGCCAAATGCATAACTAACTTTCACAGCATAGAAGAAGAAGAAGCTAACTTTCACCTTGTCATTCACTAGATAATATGTCAAACTATCGATATGCCCTTGTGTCCTGGACTCAGGGACCAGACAGAGATGCGGTTAGCATTGTACCACTAACCTGGATTTTCAGACTTTGACCAGACAGATACTTCCAGGTCATATCTTGTTGAATGTCGTATGGCTAACACGAAGAAGCCTGTCAATGGATGGCAAGTTGAGCATGCAGTGGTGCTGCAGTTAGCAGGCAAGTTCAGCTCTTCATTTTAATTTAAACAATGTGCATAGCTTACATTAGAAAACTCCTCCGACAGCATGCTATGAAGGTACAATTAATATTGTTAGCATTTAGCAATGTATAGCCAGCTGTAACGTTAGCGTGTTTTTGTGCACATACCTAACCAGACCTTAACCATAGCATTGTCCCGCCATAAATCATAATTCGTTTTTTAAGAAGAACGTCTAAATACATTAAGATATTAAGGGGAAAAGAAGACGGGTAGCCAGAACGCCTTATTAACTTAACCTTACATACTGGCAGTGCACTGATATTGTTAGCTGACTAAATCATGTTTCAATAATCAATAATGGGACACATTATTAATACAATATGTGAAGTATTCAGTATTTTTGTAATGGCGTTGATGTTTGGCTATTTTTGTTTCCTATATTAATGTAGAAAAAGAGTCTACACTGAAAACTGCAGAGCGGGAACTTTTTAAAGCGGACACGCCGAAAGACCACAAGAGATCCAGGAAACCCAAACGCCTGTTCGGTGATTATGATGAAGAGCAGGATATAATTCCCAGTGGAGACTGTGACATTCCGAAAAGTGTGTGTGTGTGTGTGTGTGTGTGTGTGTGTGTGTGTGTGTGTGTGTGTGTGTGTGTGTGTGTGTGTGTGTGTGTGTGTGTGTGTGTGTGTGTGTGTGTGTGTGTGTGTGTTGTGTGTGTGTGTGTGTGTGTTGTGTGTGTGTGTGTGTGTGTGTGTGTGTGTGTGTGTGTGTGTGTGTGTGTGTGTGTGTGTGTGAGCACTTTGAATTGCCTTGCGTTGAAAAGTGCTCTATAAATAAACTTGCCTTGCCATTAAAAACCTGGAAAAGTCATGGAAATTCAAAATGCTAATTCCAGGCCCTGGAAAAGTTATGGAAAATAATATTTTTCCCCAAGTTTTGGAAAAGTCATGGAAATGTAACTAAAGTTGCATGAAATATAATTTATATTTGATCTAATTGCCGAAATAGTAATACTATAATGATAATAAATACTGTATAGTAATGAAACGTAAAATGGCATTTAACTGATGAGGTATTTTGCTGGTGAGAGATGTTAGTGGCTTTAGCGTGTAGAAGCTAGTAAGCCTACTAGTTGATTTGTTTTAGATAGGCACAACATGTTTCATATGCAGACCTTATTTTCCTGTTCCATGTTAAAATAAACAATGTTCAGTGGTGCCGCTGAGAAAGAGTAATTTTAAAATTAGGTAAAGGTCCTGGAGAAGTCATTGAAAATCATTAGTGAAAAAGTGTATGAACCCTGGTGTGTGTAGACCAGGGGTGGGCAAACGTTTTGCTCGGGGGCTGCTATGATTTTTACATTTGACGGCCGGGCCAGTAGCAGATCGGTGAAAAAAGATTTAGCTATCCACTCCTCATTAAACACACTCGGCACTCAGTTGACTTTTCATTTATTTGGTCCACTCATTGTTACAGATGCAGATTCAAAGGTGAATTATTGTGTCATCGTTTGCGTCATGACGTAACCGTTTACGTGCCTTCTTATGACAACACAGCGTTTTACGTCTCTGGTTTTCTCAGAAAAACAGCTCACAACAATATCAATAGAGGACTGCGTCGGTTAGTTTTTAATCATACGAAGCCAGATTAAATTAAATAACTACTTCTCCAACCTTATACTTTTCTCCAGAGTGCCGTGGTGCATTGTTTGTTAACCTGTTAAGCCTGAGAGGACCCTATTCCGGCTCTGGCGGGTAGTTTTTTCACCAAACTGTCTCAGGGCTTCTTAATATTTAAAAACCTATTAAAGTGTCATACTCACTTAACGGTTAGAAACTCAGCTAACTGAAGAAATGAACCACACCAACAAAGCACAAGTCTCACAAGAAGCATTTAAATGAGCCCTGAGCGAAAAAATGCTAATGCACAGAACTCAAGGTAAAAATACCCTTATTACTTATCGTAACTGCACATACAAGATATCGATTAAAGCTGAGATTCCTCAGATTCTATGGGCATTGGTATCATCACTGAGCGATCAGAATTCGCGACAGGGGAAGCAAACAGACATCACAACTAAAAATAGCTCAAATATACTATATGTTGAGTGTTTATTATAATAATAGGACATTATTTAAAATGATAATAATAGTGTAATACCCTGAACATCTACTTTTTTCCCTTATAGAAAAAGCCCACACTTGCAGCTCAGAGACGGACTGAGGAAGAAATCATTACGGAAGAAAAACAACTTGCCCAAGGAACCCGGAGACCAGGAGAATCTTCAAGTAATGACAAAACCCAAATCCGAGAACTCCAGAGCCAGGTCAAGACTTTGCAGAAGGAAAATAGCAGACTGCGCAACATGCTGGTGAAAGGCAAGTACCTCTTTTAGATGAAAGAGTAATGAGCGACTCCTCATTTTAGACTAAATACATTTATGTTGTAGGAGGAAATAGCTTTGCTGCCAGATGAATCTTGAATTTCACAGCGCAAGATTCAGTCTAGTGATGATTCCCATTCAGCTGCTAGAAAATAAGTGGGCTTGCATATGTCTTGTTTTAATTTATACATTTTTAGACATTTTGAGTGTCTCCTGTGATCATGCTAGTATCCATCATCGGATTTGTCAACATCAAATTAGTTTGAATGAGCCACGAATTACTTAAATCTATAGGTGTAACCTTAAATGTTCAATAGCAACATGCCCATTACATTAGGGGCTGCCAGAAATTCCATATCCAAGAAAATGTCCTTCTAGTTTGGCAAGCTTGCTGCTTTGTGTTAAGCCTTCCTTCCCAGAATGTTATGAATGGGAAATGGTGTAAGCCTGTATCTCACAATGTGAAAATCTGCAAGATTAATCTGGTTTGTGAGGCTAAGGAATAATATACAAAGCTACAAACATTAACGCCCATCTTCCTTTTTCTCAATATATAGCCACCGTGGTTGCCACCTGTATCATTTTGTAGCACATTCATTTTTTTGTTCCAATTATTTTCCAGAAATTCCAACTTTGCTAGGGGAGATGACGAAGTGTCTCTCAAATAATCCTACCAAAGTCTCTGAGTGTGAAGGTGAAACTGTGACACCTTGCAAACCTTCAGAAGTAAGTATTTGTGCAATTGGTACGTTTTGAGGAGAAATAAAATAAAACACTAAGTAGCATTTTCTGTTGCTTTTTTGGTTTGTTTTTTGCAATTAAGGTGACACTGGGCAATGATGGTGAAACCACTGTCTCAGCTCATTGTTGGGAGACTGCCAAAGCACAAAGTACAGCCAATGGGATGGCACGAACGCTGCTGATGGGCATCTTCAGTGTTGATGTTCTCCTGAAGTCCAACCTAACCGGAGGGTTGAACAAGGTCGATCCTACAGCAGAACGACGACAGGCTCTTGACGGGAAGAAACTGGAAGCTTTGCTTGGTAAGATATCGATAGTTACGGCTGTAACTACGGTTCTATGAGTCCCGGATGACCGCCAGAGGCGGTGCTTTAGCACTGGATATGTCCATCGCGCGCATGCGCAGCTCGAGTACCAATAACAACAAAGTCACCTGTGACCCACGTGACACCGGCTACATCAGCCGGTGTCGACAGAGGATCTGTTCCCAGAATCTTCTCGCGAGCACACAAGAATTCTGAGTGACAGGAAACTCTGGCGGTCATCCGGGACTCATAGACCGTAGTTACAGCCGTAACTATCGTTCTATTTCGTCCCTACTGACCGCCAGAGGCGGTGCTTTAGCACTGGATGACCTATACCAACCATGTCATGAAGAATCCAAGCACTTACTCACCTAGTTGGAAGCAGCGGAGCTTGGCCACAAGACCACCCCCAGGGGGTGAGGAGTGGCGACATTGACCCGGTAGAACCTGGAGAATGTGCCAGAAGACGCCCATGACGCCGCGGCGCAGATGGTCTCCAGGGGCACCCCTCTTAGGGCAGCCCACGATGTTGAGACGCCTCTTGTAGAGTGGCATCTGGCCCCTGATGGCGGGGGGCGGCCACTGGCCCCATAGGCACATGTGATGGTATCCACCACCCAGTGGGACAGCCGCTGTTTCGAGAGAGCACGACCCTTCCTAGTGCCGCCATGGCAAACGAAGAGCTGCTCTGACTGTCGTATACAGGCCGTAGCATCAATATACGCCCTCAGGGCACGCACAGGGCACAGCAACTCAGGTGTGCCGTTCTCCTGTGGAATGTTAAAGCGTGCCAGCTGGATAGGCCGATTGGAGTGGGCTAGTGGAAGCACCTTGGGCAAGAACTCCACATTCGGCCAGAGGGTGACACCCGAGCCATCGGAGTTCCACCTCAGGCATGTACTGCTTACGGAGAGGGCATGAAGCTCTCCGACTCGCTTCCCTGAGGTTATGGCAAGCAGAAATGCTGCCTTCAGGGACAGCCATTTAAGCCCGACCTGGGCCAGGGGTTCGAAGGGAGGAGATGATAGGGCATCCAACACTAGGGGCAGGTCCCAAGCCGGGGTGCTAGGGGGGCGCTGCCGTAGAGCCCCTCTTAGAAAGAGGGACACCAACCTGTGGCGCCCCACTGTGGCGCCCTCGACTCCGACATGTCGGGCAGAGATAGCAGCCATATACACCTTCAAAGTGGAGTGAGAACGTCCACTATCCAGAAGGGACTGCAGAAACTCTAAAATGGTGGCCACGGAGCAATGTCCCGGATTCTCAGCCTTACTCACACACCAGTGGGAGAAGAGCCTCCATTTGCACTCATACTGTGCCCGAGTGGATGGAGCTCTGGCATTCAGGATAGTTTCCCTGACAGATGCCGTGACACCACTCAACAGTGGGTTGGGCCCTGCAGAGGCCAAACCCAGAGCTGAAGGCGGCGAGGGTCGGGGAGCCAGATCTGACCCTTGAGCTGTGACAGAAGGTCCTTCCTGTCGGGGAGACGCCACGGTGGGCTGCAGCAGAGACTGCGTAGCAGTGGGAACCAGACTCTCCCCGGCCAGCGGGGGGCAACTAGAAGGAGCCTGTGCCCCTGAGTAAGGACCCTCTGAAGCGTCTGAAGTATCAGAGGCAACGGCGGGAAGGCATACAGGAGAGTGTCCGGCCAGTCGTGCGCCAGGGCATCCTGACCCAATGGGCTGGTCACCTCCGTCCAGGAGAACCAGAGGGGGCAGTGCCTCGACTCTTCCGAGGAAAAGAGGTCCACCTCGGCCCTGCCGAAGAGGCTCCAAATTATCTCCACCACCTCCGGGTGAAGCCTCCACTCCCCCGGTGGAGGCTTGCGCCGTGAGAGGAAATCTGCGACCTGATTCAGGTCCCCTGGCAGAAAAACTGCCCGCAGACTGGTGAGGCGGGGGAGCGCCCAAGGCAAGAGGCTCTGCGAAACGCGGAGCAGCTGTGCGGACCTGGCGCCCCCCTGGTGGTTGATTTGGGCAACTGCGGACATGTTGTCCGAACGAACGAGCACATGCCTGCCTGCCAGTTGGGGTAAAAAGTGCATGAGTGCGAGCAACACCGCCCGAAGCTCCAGCACATTGATATGGCGTGCACCTTCCTGGGCAGACCACTGACCCTGCACGGTCCTGCCCTGCCACACCGCACCCCACCCCGAGAGACACGCATCCACAGTGACAGTCTCCCGGCGGGATGGGATGGTGCCCATGGGCACACCCCTCAGGAGATAGGCCCTGTCCCTCCAGCGGGACATAGAGTGGAGGCACCGCTGAGACACCCTGACTCTCTTGTGCCTGTGCCGCTTGGCGTCCAAGTGACAGCTGTTCAGCCACATCTGCATGGGGCGCAGTGACAACAGGCCCAAGGGCACAACGGCTGAGGCAGCTGTCAGTCTGCCTAAGAGCCGGAGGAACTGTATGTAAGGCACCCTCTTGCCCAGCCTGAAGATGCGAAGATGGTGGGAAATGTCGTCCACACGACGAGGTGTCAAGTAGGCCCTCATGGTGACCGAATCTAGGACCATCCCCAGATAAGTGACCTGCTGGGAAGGGTCCAGGCAACTCTTCCCGGTGTTCACTGTCAGGCCCAACCGGGCAACGTGGGATGAGAGGCGCGCCGTATCCTGGGCCCCTTGGGCCCGGGACGGCGCGCAAACCAGCCAGTCGTCCAGGTATGGCAGGACCTTCATGCCCTGTGCCTGCAGGGGAGCGAGCGCTGCCGCAACAACCCTGGTGAACACCCTTGGGGAGAGGGAGAGACCAAAGGGAAGCACCCGGAACTGATAATGTCGGCCCTGAAAGGCGAACCTCCCTCAAGTCCACGGTTGTGAACCACTCCCCCTGTGTGACAACACGAAGGGTGTCTGCTGTGGTTAGCATATGGAAGGGTAGTACCCTCAGGAATCTGTTGATTCCTCTGAGGTCCAGAACTGGACGGAATCCGCCAACTTTCTTGCTCACAAGAAAGTACGCCGAGTAGAACCCCCCGCCCTGACGCAGGGGGTCCACTGGCTCGATTGCGCCTTTGGCCAAGAGGACGGACAACTCTTGGGCTAGCGCTAAGGCCTTCGCCGGGTCCTTGACAACTGTCATTCTGACCCGGCCGAAGGCTAGGGGCCGGCGTCGGAACTGCAACTCGTAGCCCTGGGTTAGTGTGGAAACCACCCAGGGGTCGGAAATACAGGCAGCCCAGTAGCTGAGCTGCTGCTGGGAAAAACAGCCGACGACCGGCCCCGGGACTTCAGGGCCTAGCCCCCCGGCCCCTGGAGCCCCTTGGGGGGCGCCGGTAAGGCTCTGAAGGGCGAGGCCGCCTGGAAGCCAGGCGACCTGGGGCACGAAAGTCATTGGCTGGTTGCGTGGGCCGCTGGGAACTCTGCCGACCACCCCAGTAAGCCGGTGGCTGAGCGCGGCTGCTAGAGCGGCCCCTGGGCCTGCCGGGAGTGGCCGCGGGACTGCGAAGACCCGAGAGCTGCTGCCTGGTCTGCCTCGCTTGGGCAGCACGCTCCAGTGTCTCCAGGGCAGCTGACCCAAACAGCTCGACTGGCACGCTACGGAGGACCCTCCTACATGTCTCCGTTAGTGGTGACTGGGCCAGCCAAACCTGGCGACGAGTCTGTACCAGAAAAGACATAACTCGTCCCAATTCCCTAGTCATTAGGGCAAAGGCCTGCAGTGATGCATCACTGAGGCCCAGCAAAGAAGGCTCGGCCAGCATTAGATGGGAGAGGGAGTTCCCGATACGACCCATGCGTCGTAGGCCCATCCGTGACCCTGCACTGAGGCTGAGGGCACCTGACCTCAGGCCTTAAAGCCTCGTCAGGAGCCAGAATCAGGGAGGCGATGGCAGGCTCAATGGGTGGCATGCCACCCAGCCCCACCCTCGCCGGGTCCTGCATGGCAGCCAAGGTCCGGGCATCGGAGCCAGTGCGGCAAAAGGCCCTGGTGTCCCTCCAGCATGCCTGGAGCTCCCTCAGGTACTCCTCTGAAGGAGGAACGGTGAGGGGGACAGGGGCTGGGTTACGCCTGAAGAAGGCACTAGCCGGAGCCAAGTTGGCCTGCGGAACCGGAATCTGCAGGTGCGCCAAGGCCGTACGAATGATGGCCGCCATGGAGCCGTCCTCCCCGTCCTGCAGAGACCCCTGAGCAGAGGAGAGGGAAAACTCCTCGAGCGGGACCTCGTCCTCCGTCTCTTCATTGAAGAGGTTAGCCGAAGCCGCTAGCGACAAGGCATCCTCATACAGAGGGGCGGCAACCGAAGGAGGGGCAGCAACCGAAGGAGAGGCAGCAACCGAAGGAGGGGCAGGCGGCCCGCTAGCAGCCCCTATACCGGGCCCTGGCTGAAGGGCCACGAGGAGCGACTTCATCGTGTCCATGTCGGTAGCTAGCTGATCCACTTTAGAGGACAGCCTGTTCCTAGTCCTCTTATTGGGGGGTGCACCCATGGCCATCGCTCCCTCAAGTCGCCAGGGACGGTCGAACTGATCTGGGGAAGGATGTGACCAAGAGAGGTGTCCGTTGGCTGCCGCCAGACGTTCCACCTCAGTGATTCTAGCCACTCTGAGTGCCCAGGGCATGCAGCTACAGTTCATGCAGGCCCCTACCGTGAGAGCTTCCCTTAGATGGTCGAGGCCGAGGCAAGAGGGGCAACGGTCGTGGCCGTCCTCGGGCTCGAGAGAAGCCATACAGGCGCTACATGAATGAGCCATTCTGTAGGTAGCCAGATGCAGAGAAGCCGGGAGCGGGTGCGGGAACACAGCCTTCACCAGCTACCTGCCCTTCACTGGCTGAGCTCGAGGCGAGTGCCAGATGCAGCGTAACCGGGAGCGGGTGCGGGAACACAGCCTTCACTGGTTAATTTACAGACGAATGCCGGATGCAGCGGAACCGGGAGCGGGTGCGGGAACACAGCCTTCACCAGCTACCTGCTTAACAGAAAACACAAGGCAGTTTAGCGTCTACCAGGAGCGGGGGCGAGAACACTGCCTTCACTGGTTAATTTACAGAAAAATGCCAGATGCAGCGTAACCGGGAGCGGGTGCGGGAACACAGCCTTCACCAGCTACCTGCTTAACAGAAAACACAAGGCAGTTTAGCGTCTACCAGGAGCGGGGGCGAGAACACTGCCTTCACTGGTTAATTTACAGACGAATGCCCGACGCAGCGTAACCGGGAGCGGGTGCGGGAACACAGCCTTCACCAGCTACCTGCTTAACAGAAAAAACCAGGCCGTTTAGCGCCTACCAGGAGCGGGGGCGAAAACACTGCCTTCACTGGTTAAACTGAAGACGAACGCCAGATGCAGCGTAACCGGAAGCGGGTGTGGGAACACAGCCTTCACCAGCTACCTGTTTAACGGGATAAACACGGCAACTTTAGCGTTAAATCAAAGGCGAATGCCAGCTGTAGCTAAAGAAAAGGAACGGCACGGGAAACTCCGGTGCTTAACCCGGCGTCAGCCGAGTGGCTGCAGCCGCTACTGCTAACTAGCCAGTACAGCTCAATGCCAATGAAGTTTAGCTCAATGCTAATGAAGTTTAGCTCAATGCTAATGAGGTTTAGCTCAATGCTAATGAAGTTTGGCCCAACGCCGCGGCCAAAACAGTACAAAAGCACAGCAATACTCCTGGGAGAGGGAGCGAAAACACCTCCGTCACCAAAAGACTCAGCAAACAGACAGAAATCAGGACAACTAGGCTGGGAGAGGGAGTAGAAACACTGCCATCGCCAACCAAGCCGACACCAACCTGTCCGAACGAAGTCTCTGCGCAGCCAGCCGCAGCTCCTGGAGGACGGGTAATCCCGCGGCCCCGACTGGATGAGTCGCGAAGCTACACGCAGCCAGCTGTTTGCAGAGAATCCTTAACAAATGTTCCGAACGAACGCTGTAGGCTACAAAAAATGTAGCCAAGGTACTCTCGCACAGCGAGAAGATGAAAAGGAACAGATCCTCTGTCGACACCGGCTGATGTAGCCGGTGTCACGTGGGTCACAGGTGACTTTGTTGTTATTGGTACTCGAGCTGCGAATGCGCGCGATGGACATATCCAGTGCTAAAGCACCGCCTCTGGCGGTCAGTAGGGACGAAATAGAACCAATGTTATCAGAGCTGGTGGCAGGGTTTCCAGTTTGTCTGTTTATTCATTTATTTTTTTGGATAGTTATTCTTAATGTTAAAAAACCTCCAAACCAAATCAGTGAAATATTACAGGCTATAGTTACAAACCAATTTTTTTAGAGTTTTAGGAGGCAGTGACCATCAATGTCATATGCAGGTTATGGAATTGGCCAAGAACATGGGGTTAACTGAATCATTATTAGTACATTATTAGTTTCCAGTTTAGTTTTTATTTATCAGGGTTTCCTGACTTCATGATGTTTCCTGAAGCAGCAATCAAAGGCCAAATTGTTAAATTTAACATCTCGCAATCGGTTGGGCAAATCGCCAGGAAATATGGTTAGCACATTAATGCACCCCAAAGAATGAACCATGCCAACTTGGGGACATCAAGACCTTATAGTAGCGCCACACTCAGACGTACAAGGCCTATTCTTCCACTATTTGCTTTCCCACATTATTCACCAAGCCAGCCCATCCATCCATCCATCCATCCATCTTCTCCCGCTTATCCGTGGTCGGGTCGCGGGGGTAGCAGTTCCAGCAGAGAGCCCCAAACTTTCTTTTCCCTGGCGACATCAACCAGCTCTGACTGGGGGATCCCAAGGCGCTCCCAGGCCAGCGAAGAGATATAATCCCTCCACCTGGTCCTAGGTCTACCCCTTGGTCTCTTCCCAGCTGGACGTGCCTGGAACACCTCCCTAGGGAGGCGCCCAGGTGGCATCCTAACTAGGTGCCCGAACCACCTCAACTGGCTTCTTTCGACGCGAAGGAGGAGCGGCTCAACTCCGAGTCCCTCCCTGATGACCGAACTTCTCACCTTATCTCTAAGGGAGACACCAGCCACCCGGCGGAGGAAACCCATCTCGGCCGCTTGTATCCGCGATCTCGTTCTTTCGGTCATGACCCATCCTTCATGACCATAGGTGAGGGTAGGAACGAAAATGGCCCGGTAGACAGAGAGCTTTGCCTTCTGACTCAGCTCCCTTTTCGTCACAACGGTGCGGTAAAGCGACTGCAATACCGCTCCCGCTGCTCCGATTCTCCGGCCCATCTCACGCTCCATTGTTCCCTCACTCGAGAACAAGACCCCGAGATACTTGAACTCCTTCACTTGGGGTAAGGACTCATTCCCTACTTGGAGTGGACAGTCCATCGGTTTCCTGCTGAGAACCATGGCCTCAGATTTGGAGGTGCTGATCCTCATCCCAGCCGCTTCACACTCGGTTGCGAACCGATCCAGTGAGTGCTGAAGGTCGCAGACCGATGAAGCCATCAGAACCACATCATCTGCAAAAAGCAGTGGTGCAATCCTTACTCCACCGAACTGCAGACCCCCCCCCCCACGACTACGCCTCGAAATCCGATCCATGTATATTACAAACAGGATTGGTGACAAAGCGCAGCCCTGGCGGAGGCCAACCCTCACCGGAAATGGGTCCGACTTACTGCCGAGGACCCGGACACAGCTCTCGCTTTGGGAGTACAGAGATTGGATGGCCCTGAGTAGAGACCCCCTCACCCCATACTCCCGCAGCACCTCCCACAGTAACTCCCTGGGAACCCGGTCATACGCCTTCTCCAAGTCTACAAAACACATGTAGACCGGATAAGCGTACTCCCAGGCCCCCTCCAGGATCCTTGCGAGAGTAAAAAGCTGATCCGTCGTTCCACGACCAGGACGGAATCCGCATTGTTCCTCCTCAATCTGAGGTTCGACAATCGGCCTGACCCTCCTTTCAAGTACCTTGGAGTAAACTTTCCCGGGGAGGCTGAGTAGTGTGATGCCTCTGTAATTGGCACACACCCTCTGATCCCCCTTTTTGAAAAGGGGGACCACCACCCCGGTCTGCCACTCCTTCGGCACTGTTTCCGACTTCCACGCAACGTTGATGAGACGTGTCAACCATGACAGTCCCTCAACACCCAGAGCCTTCAGCATTTCCGGGCGGATCTCATCCACCCCCGGGGCTTTGCCACTGTGGAGTTGTTTAACGACCTCAGTGACCTCCCACCGGGAGATTGGTGTTGATCCCCCGTCATACTCCAGCTCTGCCTCTAACATAGAGGGCGGAGTTGTCGGGTTCAGGAGTTCCTCAAAGTGTTCCTTCCAACGCCCCAACACTCCATCAGTTGAGGTCAACAACGTCCCATCCTTACTGTACACAGCTTGGATGGTTCCCTGCTTCCCCCTCCTGAGGTGTCGGACAGTTTTCCAGAACAACTTTGGTGCCGCCCGAAAGTCCTTCTCCATGTCTTCTCCGAACTTCTCCCACACCCGCTGCTTTGCCTCGGCCACGGATGAGGCTGCTGCCCTTCGGGCCTGTCGGTACCTTGCAACTGCCTCGGGAGTCCCCCGGGATAACAAATCCCTGAAGGCCTCCTTCTTCAGTCGGACGGCTTCCCTGACCACCGGTGTCCACCAGGAGGTTCGAGGGTTACCGCCCCTTGAGGCACCTAGGACCTTGAGACCACAGCTCCCCACCGCGGCTTCGGCAATAGAGGCTTTGAACACCGACCACTCTGGTTCAATGTCCCCAACCTCCACAGGAATGCCCGAAAAGCTCCGCCGGAGGTGTGAGTTGAAGGCCTCCTGAACTTGGGCCTCCTCCAGACGTTCCCAGTTCACCCGAACTACACGTTTGGGCTTACCAGGTCTATCCAGAGGCTTCCCCCGCCACTCGACCCAACTCACCACCAGATGGTGATCAGTTGACAACTCCGCCCCTCTCTTTACCCGAGTGTCCAAAACATACGGCCTCAGGTCCGATGATACGATAACGAAATCGATCATGGACCTTCTGCCTAGGGTGCTCTGGTACCACGTACACTTATGAGCATCCTTATGTTCGAACATGGTGTTTGTTATGGCCAATCCATGACTAGCACAGAAGTCCAGTAACAAACCACCACTCCGGTTCAGATCAGGGGGGCCGTTCCTCCCAATCACGCCCCTCCAAGTGTCTCCATCATTGCCCACATGTGCGTTGAAGTCTCCCAGCAAGACTAAGGAGTCCCCTTCAGGAGCCCCATACAGGACTCTTTCCAGGGTCTCCAAGAAGGCCGAATACTCTGAACTGCTGTTGGGTGCATAAGCACACACAACAGTCAGAGTTTTCCCCCCCATAACCCGCAGGCGTAGGGAGGCGACCCTCTCGTCCACTGGGGTAAACTCCAACAACGAAGCACCTAACCGGGGACTTGTGAGTATCCCCACACCCGCCCGGCGCCTCACACCTTGAGCAACTCCGGAGAAGAATAGAGTCCAACCCCTATCCAGAAGTAAGGTTCCAGAGCCGACGCTGTGCGTAGAGGTGAGCCCAACCAGATCCAACTGGTACCGCTCCACCTCCCGCACAAGCTCCGGCTCCTTCCCCCCCAGAGAGGTGACGTTCCACGTCCCCAAAGCCAGCTTCTGCCGCCCGGGTCTGGTCCGTCGAGACCCTCCGCTTTCACTGCCACCCTTCTGGCAGCGCACCCGACCCCATCGATGTTTCCCGTAGGTGGTGGGCCCGCGGGACGGAGAAGCGGAGGTGTTGCCCACGTTGCCTTTTCGGGCTGGGCCCGGCCGGGCTCCGTGGCAAGCCCGGCCACCAGACGCTCGCCGACGAGTCCTCCTTCTGGGCCTGGCTCCAGAAGGGGACCCCGGGCTTCCTCCGGGCCGGGTATCCTCACTTCTTGTTGTTTCTTTCATGAGGTCTTTTGAACCAATCTTAGTCTGGCCCCTTGCCTGAGACCAATTTGCCATGGGAGACCCTACCAGGAACACAAGGTTCCAGACAACACAGCCCCCAGGTTCATCAGGGCACACAAACCTCTCTACCACGGTAAGGTGCTGGTTCTTCAGAGAGGCCAAGCCAAGCCAGCCCATGCTTTAATATAGATATTATGGATATTGTTATAATTCCTGCTGTCTTTTGTGAACGTCTAATTATTTGTAATTATTCTGTTCCACAGATGCTGTAAAAAACCGCTTTCCAGGGATCAAGACATCAGACCTTAGAAAGTCAATTAACACGAGAATCTGTGTGTTACGGCACCAGGTGAAGCGAAAGAACAAGATGGACAATTCAATTAAACAAGACTGTTCTTTTGGCCCTGTTCCGGACCTTGTTTTGTGTTGTTTTTTGAGTGTTCAGCTCATGTTTTAAGTACAACAAAACAAGATTGTTAAATAACAGACTGCTTTTTTTCGGTATTATGACGTGAAATGTATTTGTATTAACTGTTACACATTGATATAAAAAAAAATAAAGATTTTTTTATCAGAACATACATTTCTCATCATTGTGAACATATCACTCTTGTTCGGAATATATGGTATGTACATGTTTTTTTATAAATCTGAATATATATATATATATATATATAGTGCATACATGTCCCCATATGAATCTGAATATATATAAATAGTACATACATGTCCCCATATAAATCTGAATATATATGACATACATGTCCCCATATAAATCTGAATATATGGTACATATATGTTCCCATATAAATCTGAATATATATGACATACATGTCCCCATATAATTCTAAATATATATGACATATATGTCCCCATATAAATGTTAATATATAGTAAATGTATGTTCACATATATACACAACCAATATATTATATATATTTCCATATATATATGGAAAGCGGCAATTACTGATATATTATCCCATATATTGTAATATATTAACGCAATATATTATTCTATATATCTTCAATATATTTTGTAGATATGAATAAATATGATTTTCATGTTGATTATTAATCAGTATCAGTTGATGTAGCCACAGCAAGATTTCCGTTATTAAATCTTTTCAATTAACCAGTAAATCAGAAAACAAAATAATGCAATATATCGACAGTTAATATATGGGGAAATATATTTTCTTTGCGTAAGAGCTGCTTTATGAAGAATAGGACGTGTATTGTAAACCTGAATATATACACTATATTTAAAGTAATTCAGCCACTTCAGGGGACCATGGGACTCACATCAGTTAGCATCAGAAGTAAAAAGGCAAAAGTGTTTAAAACTACCATTTACCAAAGTATTTTACTTAGAAAAGCTGCAGTGTGACCCACATACTTTAAGAGTCATGTTTACAGAGTCAATGTTACCCAACACAAGATCAAAGGTTCCTGTTGAGCTACACCTCCCTTTTTTGTCCTATCTGCCAAATATTCAAAAATAACCCAATAACCGACATAGATTTATTGTTTTATTCCGTGATGGTGAAACTTTAGAAGATCCAATACTGGACCAATACGTAGATTATATTTCCCACTCATGGACTTAGGCATCCATAGCCGTTGGAGCATGTTTCAAATGGGGGGTACTGTGGGGATGACACCAGGGCTGGTTCTGACCAATTTGCTTCCCCATAGGCAATATTTTAGCTGGCAATGAACAACCTCTACAAAAGACCAATACACTACAAAAGAGAAATGTATTGACAGGGTGGAGTGTCCAATACTGTCAGTCTCAGGAAGAAAGGCTTTTTAATGCTTCAAAAAAACATTGAAAAACATGCATTATTGTACTCAGGAGGGGACATTGACAGAGGATTACATAGTAAAAGTACTTCATAGTACTTGTGGGAGTAGTTTCACTAGTACTGAGTCCAACAGTGTGAAACTCACAAATAACTAATGGCAAACATATTTTTTTCCCTCATCAAACTTAACAGAAGTGGCTTGATTTTGTTCTCAGAAGGGGACATTGACAGAGGATTTTTTTTTTTAAACAACACACTCAAAGTACTTCATTGTATTGTGGTAGTAGGTGTAAGACTACTGAGTCAAGCAGTATCAATATCATTAAGAACTAATGGTAAAATTGTCTTTTTATCATTCATCAAAGATACAGAAAACGTCGGGTTACGTAGTGTAACCCTTATTATATTAGCACAGCGGAGCCCTCTACTGGACTCTATGGGTACTCTCTTACCCCGCAAGCATTCTCCCACTGAGACTTCTATAGACGTAGCCGGCCCTGGGCGGGCCTACCTGAATGCGCGAGCATCACACCGTATAAAAGGAGGCCTCGCCTTCTGACTATCATCCTACACTTCTCTGTATACGATGTATACGATGTATACGATCTATACGATGTATACGCGCACTGTCGTCCAACAATATTCCACCCTACTGCCCCTGACCGGCTATTATGGTCAGCAGCTGCTGCCCCACCTTCTCCTTTAACCCAGTTGTAACCAAGGAGAAATCTGGGCTGTGGCTGACAGAGCACACCCTGCTGCGCTTACCTCGCAAAAAGTGTGCTCAAAAAACAGTGCCGGGGGACCCCCCCACCCTGGATGGGGAGATCCCCCTCGGCCCCGAAAGGGCTAACTACACGCCTGCCTCCCTGAATCCCTAAGGATAACAGGGAGAGCGCCAGAGCCCCTGCCCCACACTCAAACACTGACCCCGTGTCGAGTGTGTGGACTAAAGTGTGGAGGGCTCCCCCCCTCCTGCTCTCGGCAGGAGGAGAGCAGCCCTCCAGCCCTGTAAGGGCCCAGTGCGCCACCCCGCCCCTCCCGGGACCCTCCGAAGGCCCGAGAACAGCGAAGGTGTGTTACGTCCGGGGAGGGGGTCAGATGCCAACTGACCCACAACCCCCCTCCCCCCTACCAGTCCTGTGTTGCCCCCGCAAGTACAGACGAGGAGAAAGAGCCCGACATGTCCAAGAGATAAAACCTTATGAAGGGGCCTGGCGTCGACCAAGACGCCGCTGTGCATATATCCTCCACCCTCACACCGTTGAATAAGGCTGTTGACGCAGCCACATCCCGTGTGGAGTGTGCACGAACCTCCGTGGGGCAGGCTCTCCCTGCCTGTCCGTAGGCATGTGCAATGCACTCGCAGAGCCAGCCTGCCAGGCGTTTCTTGGACAGAGCTTTCCCGATCACCCCGCCCCCGAAGCACACGAACAGCTGTTCGGTGCGTCTAAGGGCAGCCGTGCGCTCTACATAACATGCTAGCGCACGCACCGGGCAGAGGAGGTGCAGTTTAGCCTCGCTGGTCCCACATGGGGGGGAAGCCTAAAACCCCCTAACTGAATAGTCCCTGACCTGAACGCACTCCTTAGGCTCTTGGGCACAAAGGAGGGGTCCGGTCTGAGTGTCGCGCCGCTCCGGTCACCCCGAATCTGTAAACAGCTCGGGTGCACCGACAGAGCAGTTAACTCGGACACTCTTTTGGCTGACGTTAAGGCAAGAAGCAAAGCTGTTTTCCACGACAATGCTTTCAGAGAGGAGAGCTCCAGAGGCTCAAACAGCCCCGAGGCCAGAGCCTCGAGCACTAGGGGCAGGTCCCACTGTGGGGTGGAGGCGTGCACTACTGGGCGCAGCCTCCTGACCCCCTGTAACCCCCTGTTGACTAAAGGCTGACCTGCCGCCAAATCCCTCATGGCAGGACGAGATGGCTGCTGCATACACCTTCACTGTTGAATGCGCAAGCCCTCTGTCCACCAGTAACTGTAAGAAGGATAAAATAGAGCCTAACTCACAAAATAGGGGCTCTATTTTACGCTCCTCACACCATCGCTGGGATCCTAGCCACTTTGGCCTGTAACAGGCTGTGGTGGATCCAGCTGTAGCTGCCTGGATAGACTGAATAACACTATCAGACAATCCACCCTGTCTCAACCTGTCCCTCTCAGGAGCCAAACCTGGAGAGGACGGCCGAGAGTGGGTAACGCCCCGATTGCACCTGCCTCTTGAGACATCGCCCCCCAGAACTGGGGAACCGCCCAGGGCTGGCCCACCTTCATCTGTGTCATCTCTGAGTACCACGGCGCCCCAACGCGATCCGGAGCCACTAGGATGACTGACAGACGTTCTCGCCTCACTCTCCTCAGGAGGGGGAGAATGAGACGCAGCGGTGGAAAGGCGTATAGCAGCTTCCTTGGCCATGGCTCGTGTGCAAACGCGTCCACCCCCAAGGGTGGGTCGTCGCTCCGAGCCACGGAGAACCACAGGGCACAGTGGCTGTTTCGCCGGCTGGCGAACAGATCCACTTCCGCTCTCCCGAACTGGGCCCAGATCTGCTTCACCACCTTCGGGTGAAGCACCCACCGGCAGGGGGCCGCCCCTCGACATGAGGTCGGCTCCCCCGTTCTCCAGTCCCGGGATATGGAGGGCTCTCAGAGATAACACCACCTCTGAAGCCCATAACCACAGCCTCTCCGCTGTGGTCAACAAGGCGGCGGAGCGGACTCCGCTCTGCCTGTTGATATAAGCCACTGTGGTGCTGTTGTCGCTCCTGACCATTACATGCCTCCCTTGAATTAGGGGCCTGAAATGCCGGAGGACTAACACTACCGCCCGTAGCTCTAGGAGGTTGCTGTGTCGAGACTCTGTTAGAGCCCAGCGCCCACCTATAGCCCTCTTCAGGCAGGTCCCTCCCCATCCTGTTCCGGATGCATCCGTGAACACTGTGATGTAGGAGGTCACCCGTCTCAGTGGAGACCCCCTCCGGAGGTGATCCGGGGACCCCCAAAACCGGAGGTTGCCCCTCACTGAGGGGGGTATGGTCACCAGCCGCCACTTGTGCCTCTTGGGATCCAAGCGCAGGCTGGAGAACCACCTTTGCAGGCGGCGCATATGTAGTAACCCTAACGGGACCATCATGTGATCAGCCGCCATGAGACCCAGCGTCTGCATGACAGTAAAAGCTGTCACTGTTGCCCCCTGTCGCAGTCTGCGTACCCCCTGAAGAAGGGACGCACGTCTGCTCTCTGACAGGGTGGCGCGCAACGTGCCTGCATCGAGCACCACACCCAAATACAACGCCAGTTGGTGAGGTATGGGGGTGCTCTTTTTCCAATTGATCGCGAAGCCTAATCTAGTTAGGTGTGTGATCAATTGTGCTGTGCAAAACATTGCCTGTTCCCGTGACCCAGCCATGACTATGAGGTCGTCTATGTAAAATAAAACTCTCATGCCGTGTGCGCGCAGCGGTTGAAGCGCTGTGGCCACACATTTGCTGAATGTGCGTGGGGATAGGGAATAGCCGAACGGCAGCCTGTTGTACTCGTAGGCTATTCCCTGGAAGGCAAAACGCAGATACTTTCTGTGCTTTGGAGCAATTTCTACATGAAAGTACGCATCTTTCAGGTCGATGGTGGTGAACCAATCGCCTGGCTGCACCAGCCCCAGTAACTGTTTCATAGTTAGCATGCAGAATTTCCTGCGGGAAATGTGGCCATTCAGGCCGCGGAGATCTAGAATAGGTCTGAATTCCCCTGTCTTCTTGGGAACCAGGAAGTATATGGAATAAAGACCCTCTTCCCTGCGCTGAGGGTGCACAACAGACACAGCCTGTTTCTGCACCAGAGCCTGAATCTCTGCTGAGAGGAAACTCATCCCCTCTCGAGAGGATAGCTTCACCTCTCGCATGCCCATAAAAGGGGGTGGGACGCTGCACCTCTCGCATGCCCATAAAAAGAGGTGAGTGTGGGACACCCACAAGACAGTGGTCCATGTGATACAGTGGTACAGTGTATAGACATGTGGTACAGTGGGACGCTGCGTCCTCCTGTCCCTCCACCTTGTTAGCACACAGCTGAGTTTCCATTCCCCAGAACATTGTGTTAATGGACAGGCCCTCAGCTGTGGGGCAGCAGCTATGAAGCTGTGATACTCTCTGGTGACCCGTTCCACCGCAAAAACTCCCCGCGAAGGGAAGATTTGCCCCTGGAGGGTTGACACAGAAAGGGCCGATTATTTACTGAGGTCACTGAACGCACCGCCACACGCTCTTGTGTGAGTGCGGACTCCGCCATAATGCAGCTTTTACCACTACGGGTAAACTGCATTGGAGTCTTTGCTCTAGGCGTAGTGTGTTCTCTGACAGCAATACGCCGGCCATAATGTCCCTGTACCCGCATAGCGCTCTCCTTTAGATAGCACTCCCTGCGGTTCATCCCTCTCTGCGCACGCCCATTAGCCACCTCCTTTACGGGAGCTACAGCTGGGGCAGCGAATGGGGAATTTGTACGGTTAACATTGTTTGTAGGCCTAAGTGTAGCCTAGCAACGGTGAAATGCATTAATCGGCGCCATTATACTAGGCAAGGTGTGTTTTCTGACAACAGCACGCCGGCAATAGCGTCTCTTGAACCCGCACAGTGCTTTGACAGCACTCGGTTTATTCCACTCACGTGCACACGCCCACCTGCTGGCTCCCTATACTGGGGTTTACAGCAGGGGCGGGGAGTGTAGGACAGTGTTTCTTTCTCTGGGAATGGGCAAGAAGCAGCTACGCTGCGACTAATCCTCATCCCGTGAGCAAAGAACCCTTCCGTAAACACGGGGGCTCCCAGGAGATCAACACGATCCTCTTTGGAAAGTGCCACGCGGCGTGATATCCCAGGGACATCACACGGTGGGCAGCGGTGGCGGCCTGTGATGAAGTAGGGGCGACCCTATATCACGTGAAGCCACCGAGCACCGGTCCCTGGGGGAACCGGGCCTGGGGCAAGGCCCGTGGACCAAGCTACTTATTCGGCCTTGCGGCCCAATAATCGCTCTGACCTGGTGAGGCGGGGGCATCTCTCGCAATAAATGAGTAGCCCACACATCCGCCGCCACGATCATCATCCAGGGAGAGTACAGCCCTGGGCGGTGGACTTCCATGGACGCCAGACCCGGAAGGAATGGCGAACGTGAATGGCACCGCCTCAGCCATATCCTGGTCCCCCAACCACTCGAAGCAAGGTGGTGGGGATCGGCGCCCGCTATTTCAACCAGGGCACGAAGGACAGGCCCGGGTCTCTAGCAGTGGCGACTCCCCGGAGGTATGATAACTCTTTCTTCTTCTTTCAAACGTCTGCAGTCTCTCGTGGAATCACTTCCGCTGCTGAAGAGAAAAGGATGATAGTCAGGAGGCGAGGCCTCCTTTTATACGGTGTGATGCGCACGCATTCAGGTAGGCCCGCCCAGGGCCGGCTACGTCTATAGAAGTCTCAGTGGGAGAATGCTTGCGGGGTAAGAGAGTACCCATAGAGTCCAGTAGAGGGCGGAGCCTGTGAGAGATATAACATGCATTATATGGAGGGGACTCTGGCAGATCATTACTCACAAAGTACACATTTTACTCATTTTATTTCTGGTAGCAGTCAAGCTAGTACCGAGTCCAACAGTGTCAGTTTTATTAAGAACTTATGATAACAAATATTTGTATCGCTATATCGATCATCAAATATAGCAGGACAAAAAATGAAGAGCATCTGAATTGAAAAAACAAACTCGAGAGACGGCTGAGGTGACCGCTGTGCAGAATCGCTGTAACAATGTTGTCCATTTTAGACATAGGCCTATTATATTTACAGCCCTTAATATCATTCATTTTCTGGGCTCAATATGTGTCTTGGACGTTTTCGTTGTGATCGCTAAATTCACCTTGTTTATAATATTATCACGGTTCCAAGCACAAGAGTGCTTTTGTTTTGAAATCACTTCTGTGAGTTCCGCCCCACCCCTCGCTCCAATGACCATTAGACCATGAAGTAAGGTAAAAAGCAAAAACGTCTCTCAGACGCTCTTCCGTTTACTTGTTTAATAAAGAAAAACAATTGGACGGTAGATACACGGATTTTGTAGGAACTATGAAAATATCTTAAAATCAATACAAATGTATTTATTATAAACGTTAGTCCTTAACATCTATCAGTGTGTATATCACCATTCAAACATCTTTTAAAAGTTGAACAAACTCCACACAGCTCAGTAAAGACTGTGAAATGTTGACTTTATTTGATCATTTCAGTAAAAACTAACGTTCATATTTCTGTTTTTGATTATAATACTGATGGACGTTCAGAACAAAGCACTTTGGCAACTTACCACATACGTTTTAAAATTCTTAATAAGCACCGTAACGTTCATGATATAATTTCTCGGTCATAATCGGTTGTTTCCGTGAACGGCCGACTTTTGAGTGATGGCAAATGCTGCGGCTGCAATGCATTGTGGGGCAGCATAGATGCATTTTTTTGTCTTTTTGCATATTACAAACGAGTTGGTGACACTAAGACTGCGATATAATGTTTATGTAGCAATAACACATATGACATATATTTTTAAATGTCTCCAGTACCGATAAAAAGGCCGTTAACGTTGGAGTTTAACGGCGTGTAAAACACAAGTGATGACGTCACCAACGAATCGACGACTGAATTAGTTTGCAACTAATTTGGTCATCGATTTTAATCGATTACATTGATTAGTTGTTGCATCCCTAGTGTTGTGTGAGAAAGTCGGTATTGAAAATACAGTAGGCCATGGAAGTCGCATTTCTGAGGGTGAAGGACTCAGAAAATGCCTATTTTAAAGTTAGTTTGGCCATTAAAATGCGTTTTGATGTCATTTGATGCGAGAAATATGTGTTGTTATTTCAGATTATGTGTGCAGTGGATGTACATGATCTTTAGTTTGCTAGTTATTACGAAGATTACTTCAGGAAATCGCGACGTTTTCATTGTTACCAAGGTGGTTTCTAGGGACGCTGCTATCGATATTATTTCTGTTATGTTGTGTAACTGTTTAATGGTGTTATCTTTATTGCTACCCCCTTCCCCGTCAATGTATAGTGTTGGTCCACAGCGCAAACATATTAGTTTAACTAAATCCGCATCTAAAGATAGCCTACGTTATTTTCCCCTGTGCAATTCCAGTCTCACATCTCACATCACATCGTCATTAACAAATACCGGAAACAGACCGAAAACATTTAAAAAAATAAATAATACTTTATTCCGAGTGTGCTTGCTTTTCTCTTTGAAAGTCATCACATAACGGCATTGTAATACACGGTTCGGTTTTATAGAGCCCTGATGAGAAGACTTCTAGACAAACATGAGGAACTGAAAACGTGACGTGGATCATAAATATATCAGCCATTAAACAACATCTTACATTTCTTTTCACACAATACGTCTCCTTGCAGTATCAACACTAATTCGGCTGACTTTTATATTTGATCCAATTGGTAGATAGGCTGTATTTACACCATAAAGGTGCACAGCTGATATACACCTTGTGGTTAAAGCATGCTATTGAATTTCATTATTTTTATTATTAGATATTAATAGAATCCCTATAAAGTATATTCATTACTCGTTATTCTCTACTAATAGTTAATTAAAGACTGTATATAATGACTATTTTGCACATCCCTTTCAAGATTTCAAGATTTTCTAAGGTTTATTGACATATCATATAGGCCTACACAACTATGGTGTAGTTCTGCATTGAATGAAAAACTTGGGTCTCAGGTTCCTCAATAGTGCATTACAAGACATCTATCAATATTTGTGCATAACTCCAGCAATGTTAACTATGTTGAAGCACTTATTTGAACTGATATTATACATAATGTATTATACTCTTATAAGATGTATGTAGATATTTCATCTCCGGCCTTGTCAGGTATTGAACAATCAATAAATAAAGAACACAGAATTGTTAAATATAAAACACAGAATTTGTGTGATTATACTAAATGATTTACAAATAAACACCACTGCATATTTACAACTGTTACACATGCTGATGTAACGCAAATGTTCCAACTTGGGATCAATAAAGTATATCTTATCTTAAGCTGATCGATGGCGACTGCCATATTTGCAAAATGTGCCTCTGAACCTTGACAAGTGCATGTTTCAGACTTATCAATTAATGTAATGTAATGTTATCACAGGGGTCACAAACATAAGACCATCTGTTAAATAAAGCTCTTCTGACCTTAGCTGGCATGTGTGTATATATATTAATGCTGCCCATTATGGGCACAAGCAATTTTCACTCATTTATTAATTATCTGTTTTAAATTTGAGTGCTTCCTATCCCCTAAACCTCCAGGGATGTACACAGTTTAATACTGGCAACTTCTTATTATGGGAAATACGAACATAGATAGAGAACATCTATAGAATAGAATAGCCAGCATGTGTAGTTCTGGGGACACGGGTGGGGGAGGGGGGGACGCCGTGGACCTGTTCAAATCCAGTTTTGGACAGTCTGCTGTGGTTCCATCCCATTTCAAGTGCTGTTCGAGAATCGGCATAACCCTCGGAGCACACTCTCCAATCACAGAGCTTGAGGACTATCACGGGGTTTGTCAAACAGAGCACATGGTGTAGTCCAAACGATAGCTGGGGATTCTGGGTAGTGTAGGGTCTTCTGCCATCCTTTACTCCGAAAAAATATTTGTTTCTCCGAATCGAAGGGGAAAAATACAAAAGCATTGCACACAATATAAACCAATCAATGTTGTGTAATTAACAAGGATAATCTGGTGTTTTTTAGTCGATGAGTAGTGCAGATATCACTGTAAAATCAATCGACAGTAAGAGGAATACTTACTTCCGGGTGTACAATTCTCCGTTATCCAATGGGAATGGACGCTCACATTGCCTTTAAGGGCAGCCGACACAAACTAATGCCTTGCTTCCATGAGCGTCAAACCCCGCCGCAGATGTGAATACATTGCAATCAGTTGAAAGCTATTTGCGTCCCTTTATGACGCTGAAGGAGCCTAAGAGCGTCACAACTGGACGCCACGGACACTGACCAAACGTCGCTCCTGGACGCTTAGGGAGTGAGAGTGTGTTGTTTGATAAGAGCGTGATCTGTGTTCTCTAGATACAATCCCCGATAGAGATCATCATACCAGGACATCTGTGTTTTTACAATGAAAGATACACTTTCTCCAAGTAAAGCAATCTGCACAATCTCTGCAAAATCAGGAAGACCAGCAGTACAACCATGAGCCACAATCATGCCTTCCACGCTGACCTCAAGCAAGGCAGTCACAATTTGTACAGGCTCCCACTACCTGTTAGCATCTGGCATCTGTTAGCATCTAGCTCTCCTCTTTCAAACATTTAGCCATCCCTGCTTATACAACATCTTGACGCAGTTTGGCATTGGTGCATGGGACAGTAATTGCCCTTTCACACTCAAGAATGCCATCAAAACACCCTGAGGATGATGTGCTACGTCAAATAGCTAATACACAGATAACAGACCTTAAGGAGGATATCCGACGGCTTTCTGACGAGCTGAAAGAAAAAGAGTCTCTCGTGTCCGGTCTCATGGAGGTAGCATCGGTGCAGTCTAAACAGCTTGCCTCGTTCAGTACAACTATCAATGACACAGTTCTGTGGGATCCTAGCCACCAGCAGTCGTGGTCTGAAGTGGTGCGCAGGAGCTTTTTGAATGGGGTAACTTCACCGCCTCGCCTGGGCCTTCGGAACTGCTTCGTGGCCCTGTCCGGTACTGTACGAAGGAGGCTTGATGGGGGGCTGGCAGTACCACATTTTAAATTGTATTTCTGGTCCTTTTCATTAAGACCTTTGATTAATTGGTTTGACCCCCAAGCTGTGGTTTCATGGCGGCCTTTAGAAGAGAAGTTAGTCTCCCCATGGAGACTTCAGGACATAATTTACACACACATATCTATCAAACAATGTCAGCTTATGTTCGGCCCTCTGATTACTCATGTAATTCAGACTTGGCGAAATGCGCAGAAATTATGCGCTATTTAATTCGCCAATATTTAATAACAACCAATTACTCATAGGGTGGAGGCCTATTAATTATTCCCAATGGGGGAGGAAGGGTCTTCACACCTTGGGAACGGTGCCTTGCTCAGGGACACCTCGGTAGCACTTGGTCTTGCCGGGACTTGAACTGATGACCTTCCAGTTGCCAAGCCAAGTCCCTATCGACTTCGCCACCACCGCCATGTCTACAACATGTATGACATACATAGATGTTTAAAAGCATCAATCTGGTGCACTTTGAGAGCAAAATGAAGAGATCTATGGATACATCTCTCAACATCCATTTGAAACAGAAGTGTAAAGAGATTTACTATTTCTTTATGGATATTTTACAAATCACTCCCTTTTAAACTTTATTCTTTTTTTTAATGTCATATAGTATTTCATACCTGTTTTTAATGTATTCTCTTATTTTTTTATAACTATAATGATCAAATAAACGTGTGCCTCGGAAATAATTGTTAATGGTGACCAAAACGTTTGAGACCCACTAAGATTACACTGAGAGAGTCCTTTAGCTCACTGAGTCTCTCAGTCTGGCAGGAGAGGACTCTCCTCCACCTTGTTGTTGAAAAAACTCCTTATATTCGTTAGCGTAGCTCGCTAGCACCAGAAGCTAACAACAACGATCTCCGGTACGCTCTCTCTCTCTCTCTCTCTCTCTCTCTCTCTCTCTCTCTCTCGCTCGCACACGCACACAAAATGGCTCGTTCAACTCACACACAGAGCCGAGCTTTAATGAAACACAGAGACCCAGACGTAATAGTACTGTATCATATTATTTTCGAATCAATAATTTTTCAAAATATGATTTTTTTTTTTCAAATAACCATTTTTCCTCCTGGTCTCTCACGTCCCCCCTGTCATGCCTCTGCGCCCCCCTGGGGGCCCCACTTTGAGAACCACTACCTTAGATGTGGAGGAAGGATGTCCCAGAATTGAAACCTGATTTTAACTGGGATTCAGTCTGGGCTAACATTCGGCAGGCGTCTCGCAATCCTGACCACTAACAAATCCACCTGAACTATGCGCATAGAACTTACCTGACACCCAGACGGCTGCGTTGGATGGCTCTTCTGGCAGATGCTCTGTGTACCCTGTGCTTCATGAGGGCTCCTGGTACATTTCTCCATATGTTCTGGGAATGCCAGCCTGTTGCTAGCTTTTGGAACGGGGTCTCCTCTAAGTTGTCCGACATATTTTCTTTGACTGTACCTGTATCTGTGTCTGTTTTTCTTTTAAATAACTTATCTCAGCTGCCGGCTACTGGGTACCAGAAAAGACCTCTCTATGCTGGCCTTACGGCTGTCAAGAAATTGGTTGCTATGAGGTGGAAACAACCCGACAAGCTCTCAGTGACCTGCTGGTTACTAATGTTTCTTGACATAGTCTACATGGAACTGTCAACTGCACGCGTGATTGGAGTTATGGAGTCCAATATCAGTTTATGGGTGTCGACAGCTGAAAAATTGAAGGAGCGGATCTATCTTAACTGATATAGTTGTTTGCAGTCATTGGTCCTGAGAGGTCCTGGGATTGGGGGTGGGAGGGTGTATTTATGTTTATTTATTTGTTTTCCCCTTAGTTTTGTCCTCTTGTCTGATTGTTGTTGCTTGTTTTTTCTGTATTTTTTGTAATTTGTGTTGTGATTGTACTTTACTAAATGTGTGTGAATAAAACCATTTGATCAACAAAAAAAGATAACAGCAAGAATATGAACACTGTTCACATGCTAATGCCCTCAAGCAAACCGTTTTTAATTGGAGCACAAATGATGTTAAGTTTCAATGACCCAGTATAATAGACATCATTAACACATAGTACTAATGAGCAATACCTGTGCATGATTAGGTGATTGGATGTCGTTTCCTGTTGATCCTGACTTTATTTTTGTTCTCTTGTGTGCCCTTTCCAGGACAGAGTATGTCATCTGCACCTTTCCACAGAATCCTACGACCCCTTCTGCTCGGCACGTTAATACTGGGATGCTTTGCGACTCTGTTTTATATGTATTTTAAACCATCCACCAGCTGGTTATCAGGTCGTTTCGAGTCAACAGTATCCCCAGACCGGGAAAAGAGCCTCTTCTCCACCGTCAGTGATAAAAACGTGACCACCGTGCTGATCTGGCTCTGGCCTTTTGGACAAACCTATGACCTGAGCGTGTGCAGCTCCCTATTTAACATCGAGGGCTGTTTCATCACCGCGGACAGGAACTTCTACAACAATTCGGATGGGGTCATCATCCATCACAGAGACATTAGTACCGACCTGTCCAACCTGCCGCCTGTCCAGCGACCATCCTTCCAGAAGTGGGTATGGATGAACATGGAGTCGCCAACGCACTCCTCCCAGCTCCCTGGGATCGAGAACATGTTCAATCTGACTCTCAATTACCGTAAGGATGCTGACATTGAAGTGCCTTATGGGTCCATTGTAGCAGTGGAGGGCGAGGAGGACTTTGTACCACCCAGCAAAAACAAACTGATCTGCTGGATTGTGAGCAACTGGAACCAGAACCATTTGCGTGTGAAATACTACAATGAGCTGTCCAAACACATTGAGGTTCACGCGTACGGACAAGCCTTTGGGAAGCGCATGGCTGACCAGGACTACTTTCCCACCATCGCCAGCTGCAAGTTCTACCTGGCTTTTGAAAACTCCATCAACAAGGACTACATTACTGAAAAACTGTATAACCCGCTCTCTCTTGGGTCAGTGCCAGTGGTTCTCGGCCCTTCCCGGCAGAACTACGAGAACTTTATCCAGGGAGACGCCTTCATCCACGTGGACGACTTCACCTCGCCCAAGGAGCTGGCCGATTACCTGCTGATCTTGGACAAGAATGAGGAAATGTACCTCAGGTACTTTGAGTGGAGGCGGCACTTTAAAGTAAAGAAGTCCTATTTCTGGGCAGAGCACACATGCCTGGCGTGTGATTACCTGCGTAGGCACAAGGAGTACAGGGCATGCAATAACCTTGACAAGTGGTACTGGGGAGAATAGTGCTTTGAAGGGCTATGCAGTGCTTTTTTATGTTAAAGTCAGTGCTTTAAGATTAGTGTCCTTCAGTTAACTAGAAGGTTCATTACTGTTCTGTCAAGAGCTCCCAAATGATGTTTTTCAATTGGTTCAGTGGCCCAGTGAGACATCCATCTTGTGTTACTTTTTATTATTATTTGCAAGCCAATTTTGCTACACCGTACTTTGCCTTTTGTGTTATTAACACCCACCTTTTCTTTTGAAAAACTGGGTGACATACTATCGCCCTTTAGTCCCTCTCTCTTGTCTTTCTCTCCTTTCTTTTCTTTTTGAAAGCCTGACTTTGTTAGTTGTTGAGACATGTGTACACGTAAGTACTAGCATACCTGTTCCTCACATGCTAGAAAGTGCCGTTTCGGGGAGACCGCTAGGGGCGTCTAATGGAGTAGACGGATCCAACAGGTGGTCCTGATACTTCATAATAAACCCATTAGCATCCTGCTCTTTTTTGTTCTAATTCGACCAAAACTTGACCCAGTTTAAGATTAAAGCTATCTGTGATCTACTATTGAGATATATGCATGGGCGTTAGAAGCATCCTCAATGTGGGTGGGACAATTTGACGGGGGGGGGGGGGACAGGTGGTGGACCTAACCTCCTCTAGGGGGGTCCGGGGGCATGCTCCCCTGGGAAGATATGTTGAAGTTAAATGCATCAATCTGGTGCACTTTGAGAGCAAAATTAGGGACTCAATTTATGGATACATCTCTCAACACCATATGAAACAGAACTGAACAGATTTACTTTTTCTTAATGCATATTTTACAAATCACTCCCCTTTTAAACTGTAGTATGAGTTTGGAATTATGTCATACCTGTTATTTTGTATTACTATAATGATCATATAAAGGTGTGCCTTGGAAATACTTGTTTTGCATCAATCTTGATACAGGGTACTTATTATATGTTAGTATGGATTCCTAAAGCTTTTAGTCTACTATCTACTAACTAATTTAATAAAAATCACAGTTGTATTACACACAATGCACTGTTTTTTGAGAACACAAATTCGTAACTAATGTAATTTTTACATTCTGACAAAAAATTAAAATTATTATGAATACAAATAAAATAAAAGAAGCCTCCCGTGAGTTACTACAAGCTATAAAGTAGATTTAAAAAAACGTTTTATAGAATAAAAGCTCACTGCGGGACGTTGTAGAAATGCGTGTGTGCACCACGACAAAGGAGCCTCATTCACTTTACATTGGGGTTGTTTGCGTGGTGCCGACACGTAAATGTAACAAAGTTTGTGACTCCACCACGCATTGTGGTGTTAAGAAGTCGTGGTGGAGTCACGCATTCTGGTGAGATCAGGTTGAGTAGGTGATGTGTGCTTCTGTCAGAGTTTTCTCTAACCTGGTCTGTCTTGTGGAAGTCATTGTGAATGCACTTGAGTTCACAAAAGAGACAATGCTATGTGTTGTCCGTACTGTCAAAGGGTGTCTCATCACAATGTGCGAAATTTTGTTTAAGATACGTGCTGTACCTGCTGCATGTCTTGTGCATGGAAGTTCTCTGTTCTCCACTCTATCCAGTGTGATACTAATGTACATCAGTATTGACCTACATCCCCCCTTTTTCTGAAATAGAATACCATTTACTGTGTTTTCATTTTCAGAAAAATCAAGGAAAAATGGTAATGCATAGGATGCAGAGGCGAGAGAGGTTACCTGGGACATGGATTGTTTGAGAGAAATGAACGTAGCTTCTGCAGCTTGTGTCCAGTTCAGTGTGGCAGTGAGATTGCGCATGCCCTTCTCATTGATCAGTGTTCTTAGTTCAGCCGTTCTTGGGTTATACTCTGGGATGTAGTGTCTGCTGTAGCCTGTGAGACCCAGAAAAGATAGCATGTCTTTGACTGTCTTGGGTTTGGGGTGATGTAATATGTTTTCTTGATGTGCTGCTGACATGCCTGTACCTGCTGGAGAGATAACTCTGCCCAAAAATGTCACCTCTTTACGAGTGTATTGTAGCTTTTTCTTGGAGACCTTGAACCCTGTTGCGTGGAGGCGAACCAGTAGGTTCCTGGTGGACAAGAGGCTGCGGAGGGTGCTGAAATGAGAAGGTCATCTACACACTGGATCAATACCACCCTCTCTGGCAATGGAACGCCGTCTAGCTGTTCCCTGAGTATTTTGTTAAATATTCCTGGAGACAAACTGAAGCCTTGGGGTAGTCTTGTGTACTGTCGCCCCCCCCATTGTAAATGAAAAAATAGGTCTCATCTTTCCCGCCAGTGGTATGCAGAAGAAAGCGTTGGCCAGGTCAATACAGGTGAACCATGTATGTTCAGGTGTGATATTACAGATCGCCGTGTATGGGTTAGGAACTGGTACCAGAGCTGTAGTTGTGATGGCATTAATGGTCCTCAAATCATGAGCCATTCTGTACTCGCCGTTAGGTTTTGCTACCGGGAGGATTGGAGTGTTCCACTTCCGCTTTTTGAGGGTTCCAACACCCCTGCCCTTTTTAGTCCCTCAACTGCCTTGCCTGTGGTTTAACAGGGTACTGTGATAGATGTATAGGAATAAAGCTGCTCACCTCAAATGTTATCGGTGCAGCCTTTGAGCAGAAACCTACGTCATGAGTCAGATGACCACAGGTCAGGTGGGAGGTCACGCAACATGACATCAGTGAATGAATGGTCAGTCTTCTCTCTACCATGATATCTAAATCAAATCAAATCAAATTTTATTTGTGTGAAGGAATATTTTAATGTGATCTGTGCATAGGAGACTTTTAGTGTTTTCTCCTATGTGTCCTGTTTGTAATTTGAACAGGGCAAAGGTCAAGAGGCCCGCTGCCTTTCCTGTGGGGGAAGTGTGGACCATGCAAGTTGGTAATAACAGACCCTTCTTTGTTCTTAAATGTCTGGTATCGATTAGATGGAAGCGCGGGAATACAGGCCACTCCTTTATTCATGTATAGATCTGCGCTGTGTTTCTTTGTCTCCTCAGAGTTGGCTTGGTCTTTCCATGATGAAAGTTGTGTGAGATACCTTGTAAACGCTCCGGCCGTATGACTCTCAATAAACTTCAGTGGTTGATTAAGCGGATTCCAGTTTCCATTCTTTCATCACATTGCTGATCAGAAGTTTCTTCACAAATTGGCGTCACGGACAGTATACCAAAAGATCTTCAGAGGCTGGTAAGTACATTTCTATTTTGAGATTGGCTTGCCAGTATCTGTGGTTGACGGTATCATAAATTACCTGAAAGAACTGAGCTGCTGCTGCAAAAAAATTGGTTTCTCTACTCGTTTACATTTGGAGGATTAATAAATAACCTTGGAAATCGGTGTCAAAAGGGGACTTTGTCCTGGCCGATTTACCCTGTGGTTGTTGCTGGGGCATGTGCCCACAGAACAAACACGGCAAATGTAAAAACAATGAGAATATTTGGGGCTAATAAATAACCTAGGAATATCGACTTTCATCGATTTCCTCTGTGTGTGATTCTCGGAATTAAATTACCGGACAATTACACACAGCAAATATTCGGAGAGACTTTAAAAGAGAGCATCAGTAAAGTGGAGCTTCTGCATTAGAAGCTATGTGATAGATTTGTATTGAAACAAATCGCAGAATTCTGGAGATTTCAGAGGTTAAACTGCTTAAATCAACAGCATTCCTGCTGCGCTGCCGATTCTCTCCCCCCTGTGGAGAGCCGCATGCAGGCAAAGAGAGAGGAACAGCACATAGTCATTATTTCCACAATATTGCCATTTTTGAACTAAAGAAAGTGGTTAAACGTGGTGTGAGAATGTCATATATGAATTGCTGAATTTAGCTGTTGTTGTTTTTTTTGGAAGAAAGGGTGAGAAAAAATTAAAGTCTATGCTTTTGGACGAAAAAAAGCAAAGCACCACTAAAATAAGGATAGTGGTTGTTGATTTGAGAATACATTAGTTATTGCTCTTCAACAGATTGGAACAGCACATAGTCATTATTTCCACAATATTGCCATTTTTGAACTAAAGAAAGTGGTTAAACGTGGTGTGAGAATGTCATATATGAATTGCTGAATACAAGGATTATGAGTAAGAAGGCACTCATAATTAAACAGATATTTCTCTACCCCCTCTGAAAGTCTCCCTAATTCCGATTAAAACTAAGCTGGAAGAGTTTTTTGTCACGCTGGCGATTGTTGAGAGTTTATGTTTGTTTGTCTAAATTGCAGTGTTTGTTTTATTGTACTAACCGTTAAACATGGGTAATACTGTCTCCACAAACGATTCGGTTGGTAAGAGGACAAATAATTCACGCACCAAGACACTTCCAAAAAATCCTATTACAGACAGCCACTACACACACATGTTTTCCCCCAATATGCCGTCTGGAATTGTCGGAAGAAGCTTGGATTGGACTAAAGTTATGCCGTTTTCCTCGTTACTTTGTGAACACTCACAACAGAATGGTCAGAAAGGGAAGATGCTGTTTGATTGGCCGTTAACGGGTACTTTTGACATGGCCGTGTTGTGGCAGGCGTTCAAATTAATTGAAAAGTAGGCGAATTCCTCTTGGGATGTAACATACATGAAGGAATGTGTTAAAGCTTGGATGACTATTGCAGAAAAAAGAGGTTATGATGAGCGGAAAAATTAAAAATCAGTTGGCACCGAGCGAGGCTCCATTGAGCTTAAGGCTTTGATTGATCGAGTTTCTAAATGTGCGGCGAATTGTCATTTGCTTAGCCTAGAGGCTGCTTTTGATGTTAAATCAGAGAACATGTCCAGAATTAAGGAAAGACACGGAAAGGACGTTGCAGCCATTGCGAAATCAGTTATGTACGATTGGCTGAAAAGACAAGGGAAATCTCCCAGCACCGCTCAGCTAATTTCCATTCTAACAGACGCTGGGCTGCTAGAGGAAAAGCAGGCTGTAGCTCTCTGCACTCAAATTCTGGTGCAAGAAACTCCGAGGATGATCTGTTAATGACAGCTGCAGCTAACATGAATCAAAATGGGTTGACATATCAGGCAGGACAGTATAGACAACAAGAAAGTGAGCAGCAGAAACACAGTGCAGCGGACAGTGGAGAGGAAATGTCAGATAGCAGCCCATTACACACCCCCACTTCTGGTTCCGCAACAAAAATGTTATACAATCCAAACACGCCGTACGGCAGCAGTTTTAAAACATATGTCACAAGACTGCAAACATCTCAGGATATTAATTCTGCTGAAGCTGTGACCGCACCGAAAATTCTGATAGGAGAAGTTCCAGTTTATAAGCCATGGACACCCGCTGAGGTCATGGATGTCACTAATCACGCTCCCAGTCCCACTAGAAGCCCAGATGAGTATCTGTCGTGGTTGACTAATGTCTGCTCAGTTTATAACTGTTTAGTTCATGATGTTAAACAGCTGATAATCCTAACATACAAGGCAGATTGGCCCACGTGCAGAGACGAGTTTAAATTCCCTGTCTGTACGCCTGCAGGTGACTGGCCTGCGACACAGACGCGTGATATGTGGATCCAGACCGTAGCTGCTGTGGCGATTAGAACATGCGCTAAAACTCACACAGATTTTTCGCTAGTGACGGCTTGCGTACAGAACCCAACAGAAACTGTCCCAGAATTTCTCCAGCGTTTCATGACAGTGTGGGATAATAATGCGGGCATTAAAAGGGAGGGCAATGATTTGTTCGCCATACAGAGTTTGTTACATAATTTAATCCCTGAAACAGCTCAGGCGTACATGATGGCGACTCTTGACTGGCAAGTCAAAACCTGGCAAATCACAATAGCCACAATGCGCGCGTTACATAGAAATCAGATATTTCTGACCCCCAGAATTGCCCAGCTGATGCAAAAGTTGCCTCAAAATACACAGGCTTATCAGAGTGCGGATAACTCCCAGCAGTTTCAGGGACAAACTACTGTGCGGACACAGCTGTATCAAAAGCAGGGAAGATCACAGGGTTATCAAGACAAGGGCAGACAGCAGCAGAACAAACATTCCAAAAAGTTGATGCCATGTCATGTTTGTGGTGCAACGGATCACTGGGCGGGGCAGTGCGAAAGGCGCTGGGGAGCACAGCAGGATACACAACCCTTGCCTGCTCTCCCCCAGCCCCCCCGCCATCCTGCATTATTGCCCCCCCCTCCCCTTACCAGTCACTACGACAGGCAGGCTCAACAGGGGCAAAACGGTCAGCAAAGTCAATTTAATAGACGATAGGGGTGCCATGGAGAAATAGGATCAAACTCACAGCATTTCCCCATTCAAGCAGCAACAATTCACCTTTCCAATAACCCGCGTGAAGATCCGATTATGCCCGTTGATTTTAGTGGTACGGCGGTGGACATTTTAATTGACAGCGGAGCAACATTGTCAGCAGTACGCACGAAGGAAAAAGTGTGTGAAGCAACCAATCATTTTGTTACAACAATGGGAGTTTCTGGCATTCCTATGTCCGAGCCCGTTTCAGAGAAAACTAATATGTCAATCGAAGGATCAAATGTCCAACACTCTTTTATTATTTCAGATGGAAGTCCTATTAATCTAATGGGCAGAGATTTGCTTTGTAAATTACAAGCAACAATACATTGCACTCCAGACGGATTGTTTTTGACTATTCCTGACAGCAAAGTCTATCAAGCTGTCCAATTCATTCAATCATCTCAAGACAACCTTTATTGTTGGTCATTTCCAGATTTCAACATGATTTCTGTTTTCTCAACAACAGGAATTCAGAAAATTGCTAGCATTTCCCCTGTGTGTGCTTCCTTAATGTCCCTTATGCGGCCTGTGTTGAATTGTCACTGCACAGCTGCTTTTAACCCATCAGATGACTATGCGCTATCAGTAAGAGGTTTTGCAACAGCTCAGATCAGTTGGAATGTGAGCAGTTTCTATTTTTAGGACCCCAGGGGTGCGCATTGCCCCTGAGGCTCACAACCACACAGCAGGCTCTTTATGCTGCAGACACGATCCCTCACCTCACACTAGCGGTCACTTGTGGGGGCCATGGCAGCCCACTGCCATGCTCTGCTAGAAGCTGCAAAAGCTTCTCTCCCTCACACACACACACACACACACACACACACACACACACACACACACACACACACACACACACACACACACACACACACACACACACACACACACACACACACACACACACGCACGCACGCACGCACGCACGCACGCACGCACGCACGCACGCACGCACGCACGCACGCACGCACGCACGCACGCACACACACACACACACACACACACACACACACACACACACACACACACACACACACACACACACACACACATAATCTAATTAACCTCGGAGAAGAACATTACATGCTGTGTCTCTCTGAGCAACTTTCTCTCCCTCAAAGCACATTTCTTCATTTACAGCCACCTGCACCCACACAATATGGACCCCCATCAGATTTTTCTGAGGTTCCGGCCACATTATGGGCTAAACACAAGAATCATGTGGGGTTTGTTTGTTCAGCCCCTCCACACAGAGTCACACTTAAAGCCAATGCCAGATTGCCAGCTATCAGACAGTACAATTTACCCCATAGAGCCATTTTGGGAATTGAAGGAGTCATCCAATCTCTGCTCGATCAGGGCGTATTAATCTACACGACCAGTCCGTGTAATACTCCGATTCTGCCCATACCTAAACACAATCGCCCTGATGAGTGGTGTTTTGTCCAAGATTTGCAAGCTATTAACGCTATTGTCATTCCGACAGCTCCTATAGTGCCTGACACTAATTTGATTCTTGCATCATTGCCGCCAGATTCAAAATATTATACAGTTATTGATTTGTGTACAGCATTTTTCTCTGTTCCTCTGCATCCAGACAGCCAGTATCTGTTTGCATTTACTTTTAAAGGTAAACAAATCACATACACGCGCCTCCCACAGGGGTATGTTGAATCGCCTACTGTGTACGCAGCAGCGGTTAAGAGAGATCTGGACACTTTGGTCCTTACAGGAGGTGGTACCTTGCTTCAGTACGCAGATGACCTATTGTTAGCTTCTCCCAACATGGACGCATGTCGCATCGACTCCATTCTGCTCATGAAAAGACTTTCTGAATGCGGACACAGAGCATCCCTGGCTAAGTTGCAGTACTGCCAGACTGAGGTCACGTATCTGGGTCACATTCTGAGGGTTGATAGTGTTCTGACACTTCTACATCCAACTCACAGATGTAACCTTGCTTTGACAACAACAATTATTCATATAAACCTTTTAGAAGTGAAGTTATAGTCATTTGTTCTGGGAATGTCATTTTCGAGCCTGAAACCTGAAAAACAGGCTCGGGGTTTAACAGGTTAAAGGAGTCAATACTACAGTTCCCACCATCTTAAAATGTCCCCCTCTTATAGCCGCTACTCTCTGTTCTGACCTAGATAGGCCTTCTAGCATCATTTGTAAATTAGTCGTGGGTGGCGCGCTTGGGGTAGGGGGAGAGTAAGGGGGAGGTTGTGTAGACAGACTGGATAGGTCCGGGGAAATGAAGGGGGAAATGAAGGGGACATATGGATCCTCCATATGTTCTGCCTGAGACCTCTCCTCTGAGCTAGCCCTTTGTGCTTTCCACTCCTTATTTGCAGCATTGCTGAGAGTTTGGCTCCCCTGTCAGAGGCAGAGATTACCTCTTTATTTATATTCCTATAACCCCCGACACGTTCTGCAATATAGTGATGTATTTCTTCATCTGCTGTGCTTGTGCTGGCACGTGCGTCCCTATACTGTCATGAGGGAACAGGAGAGTGCTAAGGTAACTAGAGTGTTGAAACTCCTCTCCCTGGGTCGGGGTTTGGACCGCGACCAGGACTGGGGGAGTTTTGGGTGTGAAGGGAGTAACAGCTGGCGAGTGCTGCATTATGACCAAGCCTCCGTATTTGATCTACCTCCTCCTTCTCTTTGTTTAGTTTCTTCCGGCCTAATAATCCGTGTTTTTGTTCGTTTAGGTCACCAAGTCTTTTACAAGCTGTCGTTCATAAACATTTAGAGCTGAGCCTACATTTCCTAGAGTGTCATCTCCTCCCACTCTGTCTTCTTCTATCATTTTATTATGGAGGAATCGGAGGTAGGCACAAGCCTTCTTCTTGTCTCCCTGTTTTATTCCACTGAGAATCAATCTCTCAGTCTGTGTCATGTCTAGGAAACTAATAGTGAAAGTTTATTCTTTATGTTAGTTTTGTCATGTCCCTTTGCCCTGTGCTTTATGTTTATTCCCTTAATTAATCATCCCTCTCATTTCAGGCCTCCACGCTCCCCGCCCCTTTCTGTCTCCTGCGTCCTTGATTGTTTCCCCGCCCTGATTGTTTCCACCTGTGTCCCCTTTACCTGTGTATATATTGTGGTAGCTTCCTCCTGTTCATTGTCAGTTCGTTGTCTTACTATGACCCACGTTCCTGATTACCTCACGGACTTCCCACGGATCTACCTCAGTGATCACTTGCTAGTTTTCCTCGAAAGAGTATATTTGTTTTCCTTGTTTTGATTACTGTGCTAAATTCCAGTAAAGTCTTTATTTTTGAAAACACTATCTGAGTCGTGCAATTGAGTTCATGCCTCAGAGTCTCTCCTTGACAGTCTGTCCCCATTGTTCTCGGAAACTGCCGGGAATTGGGACGTGTACATCATTTTTTTTAAACTGTCCTTCCATGATGGTTGCATCTTATTTATCTGACTAGGTTGATATGTGTTCACTTGTATTTATTATTATACTGGACAATGCTTGTCGTTACTCCTAATATAGTTAATGTATTTATTTAACTGCCCTGCCCTTAATCTAGATGTGTAAATAGTTAGAGCGTAAAAACTCAAGTATTTCAACTTTACTTTGAGTGATAGAATTATTAACAAAGAAGTACTAACCAAGCACTTATATACTAACAACGGACTGGCTTATCTAAAGCCAGTTGAGTAGCACTTGAAATGTGCTGGCTCTATAAAAGCTGATGTATTTTAATGATTCTGTTTTGTTTTTAAGTATGTACGTTGCTGGTCTAATGCACTTATTGTGAGTCGCTTTGGATAAAGGCGCCAGCCAAATATTATGCAATAATGCAAGAAATACTACAAAATACGTCCAGCAGATGGAGCCAAAAAACCATACCTAACCATTAGTTTCTCTTTCTTTTGTGCCACACCCTGTTGGCCACCAGACGGCGGCACCTGACCAGGAATGAGCTCCACCTCACTGAGGGGAAAAATGCTTCTGAGAGCAACAAGATTAAACTTTTGCTTCTTTATCAGACTTTCTCCCTTATCTATTAGTAATTATTCACAGAAAATTATTCCCCGTACAGTCTATCCAGCTTTTATAGTGCGATGTTTATTTCAACCAGTGGCGAGCCGTCAGGGCCCTCTGTGAGGGCCAAATATATTCTAAAAAATTATATTTGAAAACATTAAAAAAAAAAACATTTTTTTAATATATTTAGTTGTTGTTACATTTTTCATTAGTTTTTCCAAAATAACTTGATTTAATTGTATTTAAAATAATATTTCCAAAGAAATAAATCCTTCGAATCTGCCTGTTCAGTTTCTGTTGGAATGTGAAGGGTTAAATGCCATATCTGCGAGTTATGTGAAGACGGGAGAGCTTGTTGGTCCCTCTCTACATTCACAGAGAGCCCGCTATAGTAACTCAACGAGAGAGTAATGTCAAATAACAGTACAATTGACCAATCATATCTTCCCTCTAAATGGGTGGGCTTTATTTTCACGGACTTTATGACTAGTTCCGCCAGCTGTGAGGTCTATGCAAGTGGTGCAGTGACACGTCCTAAAACCCGGAAGTAAGCTTCGCTCGGATTCCCTCGACAGAAAGCAATGGAATTTCTCCATAGGATTTTGGAAAATAGCTTGAAATAAGGTCTGTGGAAAACGAACCTGTTAGATAAATGCACGTTTTGTTCAGCCGGATAATATCCACATGTCTACCGTACTTTTATTATTTTCGAATCATAAATATAATCGATAGATTTAGGATCGATATATTTATAATTAGCATAAGTTCGTTCATGATGGCTCGCACATGTCAGTGATAGTGATGACATCGTTGCGAAATTATTAACCGAGTCATTTTCAAGATTGAGTTACAATGATAAACTGGAGTGGCAAAGCATCAGCTGAATGACCCGCAAATGCTTCATCCAAACGGACAGGAGAATGGACTTTGTGTTTAAGTGATTCCATCATCAAGGGTAGGCCTAAGTCATTTTCAATGTGGGCCGCCGTGCCGACTTAATTCATTTGTAATTGTTACTTGGCTGTGGGTGCCCTGTCATGATAGGTGTTTATATAAATGGTGTTGTTTTGTGTGGTAGAGGGTCGCTGTCATTGATGGGTTTTGCACCCCGTGCCGCTGTTTTGATATTCCGCTGAAGTATACGCTTTAACGTAATATCTCTTCTTTTTTTTCGAGGGAAGGGGGGTGGGGTCAGAGGGCCTAGGTATAAAAGTCACGGCTCGCCACTGATCAATCAAACAGTAACATGTAGCTATCTTTTCAGACTGGATCATTCATTCCTTAACTGTACTTCGATTTCTGAAAGATGTCAGAGAAGAAGAAGAAGAAGAAGAAGAAGAAGAAGAAGAAGAAGAAGAAGAAGAAGAAGAAGAAGAAGCAGCAGCAGCAGCAGCAGCAGCAGTGGAGGGTCAACCACCCCCTGCCAAACTTGCCAGGTCAGAGGAAACAGTGGAGGAGGCTTTGGATCTCTCAGTGAATGACAGAGCGGAGGAAAATGAGAGTCCAGAGGGCACAGAGAATGAGACTGCAGAGGAGACAGAAGATGATGATGTAGAAGAGATTGAGGCTCCAGAGGACACAGAGGATGAGACAGAAGAGCCAACGGAGGAAACGGTGGAGATGAGAGTAGAAACAGGGAAAAAGCAGAGTGCGAAGAGTGGAGCAGCCACCTACAGGTGCACTTTTAAAAGGGAGTGGACAGCAGAATGGCCATTCATCACTCTAGGCACCACCACCTCCTACTATTGGTACTCTATATGCAGACATGAGAACAGCTGCGCCCATCAAGGAAAGGCAGATGTCATCAGGCATATAAAAAGCAAAGGGCATCGTGCCAAAGAACAGTCAACAACCACGATTGCACCTTATTATGCCCCAGTCTCTGTTGGTGGCATGACAGCACAAGATGCCAAGGTATATATGAACAGTGGCAGTAGCTGAATTGCACTTGTAGGTTATATCAGCATAAATAATAGTAAATGAAACAAACTGTCACAAATTCCTTGTCTAACATGTTAATTTGGACTGTTTTTATTTATGTTTATTGTTGTATGTAATTGTGTATTTCTAGGGACCTTGAGTAGGCAATAAATGCATTTATTCAATCCAAAAACACTTAATGTTTTATGGAATGTTTTTACATGATTTGCTCTTTGATGACCCCCTTTCTGTTGCAGACAAGGAGAGCTGAGGTAAAGGTGGCAGTGTCAGTGGTCGAACACAATGTGCCGTTTGCCGTAGCAGATCACTTCAGCCCATTGCTAAAATAATGCTTCAAAGATTCCCCTATTGCACAGAACTACAAGTGCTAACTAAAGGTTACCTGACGGGTATGTGCAGTCCAAATGAAATGCAGAAGAGTTAGATTAAATTGAAATTAAGATGTTCCATTCTTGTCATAGAATTCTGTGAGCTCCAAGGAAGCGAGTATTCGGAAATACTTATGCACGTTTCCATTCGATGGTTGAGCCTGGAGAGGTGTTTAACTCGTACCCTGCAGCAGTATGAGCCACGGGCCAGCTACTTCAAGTCATCATATTTCAATGATCCAAATGAACGAATGATTATTATAACAGACTGAAAAGTAAATGTATGTAGTATGCACAACCTGTGTTTTTTTATTCACAGATGAGAAACAACCAAGGTTCAGGAGGCTGTTGGAAGCATTCTCTAACCCAATGACAGAGGTGTACCTGCTCTTCTATCAAGCAACGTTGCCAGTCTTCTCCACCTTCAACCTCCTCCTCCAGAGAGAGAAGTCCTCCATCTTCCTTCTACATGATGAGGTACATTGGGAAGGTTGGGATACAGTATGCTAGTAATAATGTACTATGTTTGTTCCTTTTTTCATTAGCACTCTACTTCTAGGTTAAATGTAATTTTGAAAATCTTTTCTGAAATACAAATGTGTAGATACGGAGTTTCATCCGCAAGTTGCTCTCGAAGTTTCTGAATCTCGAGAATCTCGAGAATTACGCTGCCTATATCTTGAAAAGGCCTCATGTAAGGGTCTTTCTTTCTTTCTTTTTTCGTGATCATATTCCTTATAACATTTAAACAGACTTTTCATTCACAGGAACCTTTGAGACTCTTTCCCTGAGATCTCCTCCTGCAGGTTTGGTCTGTCTTCTTCACCGGTTGCTTCAGTTCGAGTTTTACTTCAGTAACTACTAAATGAATGTATCTGTTCATGTTTAAAGCATCTTATCTCACTTCTCATAGTAACAGGCAAAATGTATTTGTGATAGCTTTGAGCAAAATACCTGTTACAATTATTTTGCACATGTCTTTTGGGTCTTGTGTTATGTGATTTATTATAGCTTAGAATAAGGACAGTAGAGGAGTTCACTGCTGGACAAGCGCATTCTGTTAACTAAGGACTGAAAGTGGTTAGATATTTAGGTAATGGCAGTTAGAGTAAAGCTTGTTAAGCTTTGGGAAATGTGTAGGGGAAATGGGGAGAACAATGTGTGATAAATGTTTTCTTTTTTGTGTGTGTTATAGTCTGTTTTATTCTGGGGTTTTTTCTTATGGTTTCTGTTATGAATGTTCCAGACTACGGCAATATTTTAGCACCTTAATCTATGACCAGCTTGCACTTCAGCTCTCCATTCTTTCAGTAAGAAATCTTCAATGACGACTCCATCTGCGCGTCCTGGGGTGTATGGCTGCCAGGTCAACTTTATCAGCTGGAACTGTAAGGGCCTTAATCAACCTGTAAAGCGTAAGAAAGTCCTCTCCCATCTTCAGAACCTCAAGGTAAATATTGCATATCTCCAGGAAACACTCAGTGGGTGGGTGGGTGAGGTGTATCACTCCAAATGCAATGGTAAAGCTAGAGGCACTGCTATACCAGCCTGTCCTCCTACAAAAAACGACCATATAGGCCAATTGTTCATGTCCTTATTACGACCCAAAGACACGTTTTAAAGTGTATGTTATTTCTTACGTGTAAGAAACAACATACTCCCGCCGGCCCGTTCATTGTAAATGAATAAACAACCACGACATATTTGGTCGTAATAAGGGCCTGAACAATCGGCCCATTTGGTCGTATGAGTTGGAGGACTTGTTGTGCTATACTTATTCACAAATCCGTACCCTTTGTTGTATCTCAGGTCACTGAATACCGCAATGGTCGATATGTTATGGTATCTGGCTCACTGTATAACACACCCTTAACTCTTAATGTTTACGCACCGAACTGTGATGATATGTTTTTTAATGAGTTACACTGAACAAAAATATAAATGCAACACTTTTGTTTTTGCTCCCATTTGTCATGAGATGAACACAAAGATCTAAAACATTTTCTATATACACAAAATAACCATTTCTCTCAAATATTGTTCACAAATCTGAAACAATCTATGATAGTGAGCACTTCTCCTTTGCCGAGATAATCCATCCCACCTCACAGGTGTGGCATATCAAGATGCTGATTAGACAGCATGATTATTGCACAGGTGTGCCTTAGGCTGGCCACAATAAAAGGCCACTCTAAAATGTTCAGTTTTATCACACAGCACAATGCCACAGATGTAGCAAGTTTTGAGGGAGCGTGCAATTGGCATGCTGACAGCAGGAATGTCCACCAGAGCTGTTGCCCGTGAATTTAATGTTAATTTCTCTACCATAAGCCATCTCCAAAGGCATTTCAGAGAATTTGGCAGTACATCTAACCGGCTTCACAACCGCAGACCACGTGTAACCACACCAGCCCAGGACCTCCACATCCAGCATGTTCACCTCCAAAATCGTCTGAGACCAGCCACTCAGACAGCTGCTGCAACAATCGGTTTGCATAACCAAAGACTTTCTGCACAAACTGTCAGAAACCGTATCAGGGAAGCTCATCTGCATGCTCGTCGTCCTCATCGGGGTCTCGACCTGACTCCGGTTCGTCGTCGTAACCGACTTGAGTGGGCAAATGCTCACATTCGATGGCGTCTGGCACGTTGGAGAGGTGTTCTCTTCACGGATGAATCCCGGTTTTCACTGTTCAGGGCAGATGGCAGACAGCGTGTGTGGCGTCGTGTGGGTGAGCGGTTTTCTGATGTCAATGTTGTGAATCGAGTGGCCCGTGGTGGTGGGGTTATGGTATGGGCAGGCGTATGCTATGGACGACGAACACTGTTTTCCACACCCACTCGTTAACTCACTCTCTTTCTCTTCTGCACCCATTAGCTTCTGCCAGTATTTAAACTCGCACCTGACACACACTCTTTGCCAGATTGTACTTTGCCTCATGCTTGTCTCTCCCGCGTTCAAAACTAGATTGCCTACCCGGTTCCGACCCTGCCTGTCCCCGACCTGCCTGCTCTGCCTGTTTCCTGATCCTGCCTGTCCCTCGACTAGCCTGCCTGGCCTGTTATCCGACCCTGCCTGTATCCACGCTGACCGCCTCGCTTATTCCCTGACCCTCTGCCTGTCCCTGACTCACCTTCTGCCCGCTGTCCTCCGGTGCGTTATACTGCCCGGTTGGTATTCCTCCGATCCAGTGGAATCTCCAATAAAGGATATTACCAATTCTCCTTGGTTTCTCGAGTGCTGCATTTGGGTTCTCCTTAAGACTGTGACAGAACAATCTGGCCAGAACATGGACCCAGCGCACTCCTCTTCACCAAGAGACCGTTTCGAGAGAGTTGAGGACGCTCTCCAGAGGCAGGAAGCCTCGATAGCCGCCCTGGCCACCGAGGCTCATCATGCTACATCTTCACATGACCAGACGCTAACCTATTTAGCTGCGCAGCTACAGCAGCTAACGGCTACTGTGCAGCAGCTAGTGGCAGGAGTGGCCGCTCCAGCGCCTCTTCCTATGCCGTCGACACCCGCTTCTGCATCACCTCTGATGGGATTTACCCCGGAGCCTCGGGTGGGAACTCCGGAGCGCTACGCCGGGGAACCGGAGGGCTGCAGCCCGTTTCTTACGAACTGTTCTATCCTGTTTGCACTGCAGCCACACACTTTCGCTTCTGAAGCTGCTCGTGTGGCGTTCACGGTCAATCATTTGACTGGGAAAGCCCGACTGTGGGGCACAGCGGAATGGGAGCAACAAACACCCGCCTGCTCTTCGTTCCCCGCTTTTTCTGCGGAGCTGCGCAAGGTGTTTGGACCCGTGTCTGTGGGTCCAGACGCTGCAGGAGGACTATTGAACCTGAGCCAGGGTAATGGATCTATAGTGGATTATGCCATTGAGTTTCGCACCCGGAGCCGCCTCAGCAACTGGAATTCTGCAGCCCAGTGTGACGCCTATCTGCGTGGGTTGGCGGATTACATTAAAGATGAGCTTGTGTCGTTTGATTTGCCCAATTCACTGGATGGGTTGATTGAACTGACTTCCCGCATGGATCGGCGCATCCAGACACGGAGACGGGAGCGACGATCGGCGGAAGTTCAACATGCCTGGGCGCCCCGACGTCCGAGTTTGGCTGCGACTCCTCACCTCACTCCAGAGCCGCAACCAGGGGGGGATGAGCCCATGCAGGTGGGTCGCACCAACCTCACTTTGGAGGAACGTGAGCATCGCAGACGTCGTAACCTGTGTCTCTACTGCGGCCGGGCCGGCCATTTCGTTTCTCACTGCCCGGTAAAAGGCAAGGCTCAGCAGTAATGGGGAACATACTGGTGAGCCAAACCCCTGGATTTGTTCCCACTCAGAGACCATTGAGCCACGCCAGGTTGCTATTGCCGGATAGCTCTCAGGCTCTTGCAGTTTTTATTGACTCTGGTTCGGACGCGAGTATTATGGATGAAGAGCTTATGCTGCAGTTGGGTATAGACCGGGTTCCCTTATCTCGCCCAGTTCCAGCCAACGCCTTAGACGGTCACCTGCTGGGGACAGTGACTCATCAGACTGTACCCGTTCACATGCTCCTGTCTGGGAACCATCACGAGACTATTCAGTTTCATGTTCTCCGGTCTCCACATATCCCGCTTATCCTGGGTTACCCATGGCTCCACCGCCACAACCCTAACATTGACTGGGAAACGGGAGCCATTTTGGGATGGAGCCCCTCTTGTCATCAGATCTGTCTGAAACAGGCTGCCGCGCCTCAACGCTCGGGGAACCCCAGCCAAGTTCTGGATGTTACAGGAGTTCCACCGGAATATCTGGACTTCAAGGAAGTATTCAGCAAGTCGAGGGCTACTTCCCTACCACCACACCGGCCCTACGACTGTGCCATCGACCTGCATCCCGGCACCAGCCCTCCCAGGGGTCGATTGTACTCCCTGTCTGCTCCGGAAAGAGTTTCCATGGAGACTTATATCAATGACGCTCTGGCGGCTGGGATTATTCGCCCGTCCTCATCACCTGCTGGCGCAGGGTTCTTCTTTGTAGAGAAGAAAGACAAGACCCTAAGGCCCTGTATCGACTTTCGGGGTCTTAATGACATTACAATCAAGAATCGATACCCACTGCCTCTTATCTCTTCTGCATTTGAGTTGTTGCAGGGAGCAACCATATTCACGAAGCTGGACTTGCGTAACGCGTACCACTTGGTACGTATTCGCGAGGGGGATGAGTGGAAGACAGCCTTCAACACCACCTCGGGGCACTACGAGTACCTAGTCATGCCTTTTGGGCTTACCAACGCCCCTGCAGTATTCCAGGCGTTGGTAAATGATGTGCTCCGAGACATGTTGGACCGACACGTGTTTGTTTACTTGGATGACATCCTGATCTTTTCCAAGACACTGAAAGAACACGTGCACCACGTCCAGGCGGTTCCCAGGAGATTACTCGAGAACTCGCTGTTTGTTAAAACGGAGAAGTGCGAGTTTCACACATCCTCTGTCTCTTTTCTGGGATACATCATGGGACAAGGGAGCATCGAGATGGATCCTTCCAAGGTTGATGCAGTCACTTCCTGGCCGGTTCCAGATTCCCGGAAGCGGCTACAACAGTTCCTCGGGTTCGCCAACTTCTACCGGAGGTTCATTCGTGGATACAGTACCTTGGCCGCTCCTCTCACAGCCCTGACCTCCTCTAAGGTCATGTTCCAGTGGTCCTCCTCGGCTGAGGAGGCATTCCAGAACCTTAAGGCGAGGTTCACCTCCGCCCCCATCCTCCGAGTACCCGATCCTGTAAGACAGTTTGTTTTGGAGGTGGATGCTTCTGATATGGGGGTGGGAGCCATCCTGTCTCAGCGAGCAATGGACAGCCAAAAACTCCATCCCTGTGCTTTCTTTTCAAAGCGTTTGACTCCAGCGGAAAGGAATTATGATGTGGGAAACCGGGAGCTGCTAGCAGTGAAGTTGGCTCTGGAGGAGTGGCGTCACTGGCTCGAGGGGACCAGTCAACATTTCCTGGTGTGGACCGACCACAAGAATTTGGAGTACATCCAGTCGGCCCGCAGACTGAATTCCCGACAGGCTAGATGGGCCCTTTTCTTCACTCGGTTCAATTTCTCCCTCTCCTACCGCCCTGGTTCAAATTCAGCGTCAGCCTTAATGTTCTCGGAACATTAAGGCTGACGCTCTTTCTTGTCAGTTTGGAGAGGGAGGTAACATTCCCAGGGGCTTGGACACCATCCTTCCGACTTCTCAGCTCGTCGCCGCCCTCATCTGGGAGGTGGAGGAGAGGGTCAAGGCTGCCCAGCAGGACCAGCCGGGACCCAGTGCCTGTCCTCCGAATCGCCTGTTCGTTCCGCAGACGTTGAGGTCTGATGTTCTCCAGTTGGCTCATAACTCCAGACTCACCTGCCATCCTGGGATCCAACGCACATGGGAGGTAGTCCAGCAAAGGTTCTGGTGGGCAACACTTAAGGAGGACACCAGGGAATTTGTTAATGCCTGCCCCGTTTGCAATCAGAACAAGTCTTCTCACCAAGCTCCTGCTGGTCTCCTACAACCTCTGCCTATCCCTCATCGCCCCTGGTCTCACATTTCTTTGGACTTTGTTACTGGTCTGCCACCGTCCAACGGACACACTGCCATCTTGACGGTGGTAGACCGATTCAGTAAGATGGCTCATTTTGTGCGGATACCCAAGCTCCCCTCAGCTAAAGAGACGGCAGAGCTGGTCCTGCTCCATGTGTTCCGGCTCCATGGGCTGCCTACTGATGTGGTTTCCGATCGTGGTCCTCAATTTACCTCGGTGTTCTGGAGGGAATTCTGCACGCTCCTTGGGGCCACGGTCAGTCTGTCATCCGGTTCCCATCCGCAGTCCAACCGTCAGACAGAAAGAAAGAACCAGGAGATGGAGACAACCTTACGATGTATAGTCTCCAAGAACCCAGCGGCCTGGGCTAAACAGCTGCTCTGGGTCGAGTACGCCCACAACACTCTGGTCAGTTCGGCCACCAAGCTGTCCCCATTTCAGTGTGCTTACGGGCTTCAACCCCCTCTGTTTCCGGCCCTGGAGAGGGAGGTTACCTGTCCGTCCGTCCAGGCTTTCATCCGTCGTTGTCGACAGACCTGGAATCAAGCCCGGAGAACTCTCGTCTGTTCGGCCAACCGGTACGCCTCCTCTGCCAACCGCCGACGTTCTGAAGCACCTGTCTACCAGGTGGGCCAAAAGGTATGGCTTTCCTCCCGGGATATTCCTTTACGGGTGGATTCAAAGAAACTTGCACCTAAATTCATTGGACCGTTTGAGATTGAATAATCAATCCCGCAGCAGTAAGGCTAAGACTGCCTCGGACTCTGCGGATCCATCCCACCTTCCACGTTTCCAGGATCAAACCTGTCCGAGAGAGTGCCTTGGTTCCTGCGACCCCTCCCCCACCACCCCCCCGGATGATTGACGGCGGGCCTACGTACACTCTCCGACGACTTCTTCGTTCCCGTCGCAGAGGAAGAGGAGTCCAGTACCTGGTGGACTGGAAGGGTTACGGCCCTGAGGAGAGGTGTTGGGTTCCAGCTCGTCATGTGTTGGACCCCCGGCTCATCAGGGAGTTCCATCGGCGTAATCCCGAGCAACCGTCTAAGACCGTCACGTTGACGGGCAGAGACACAGGGAGAGTCTCTCCTCTTACCGTCAGCTCGTCAGAGGAGGACAGCGAGGGGCAGGCTTCTGATGAGGATGCAGATTCCCACAGGGGGCAGGAGAGGGAGGCGGAAAGAACTTTTTCAGATGAGTACTAATCCCACCTCCCACCTTCATCTGTAGATTAGCATTTAGGGACGTCAGGAGCCGTCCATTAAGGGGGGGGGTTCTGTCATAGTCTGCTCCATCATTCACCAGTAGTTTTCCATTCACCTGTCTCACCTGTTTTCCACACCCACTCGTTAACTCACTCTCTTTCTCTTCTGCACCCATTAGCTTCTGCCAGTATTTAAACTCGCACCTGACACACACTCTTTGCCAGATTGTACTTTGCCTCATGCTTGTCTCTCCCGCGTTCAAAACTAGATTGCCTACCCGGTTCCGACCCTGCCTGTCCCCGACCTGCCTGCTCTGCCTGTTTCCTGATCCTGCCTGTCCCTCGACTATCCTGCCTGGCCTGTTATCCGACCCTGCCTGTATCCACGCTGACCGCCTCGCTTATTCCCTGACCCTCTGCCTGTCCCTGACTCACCTTCTGCCCGCTGTCCTCCGGTGCGTTATACTGCCCGGTTGGTATTCCTCCGATCCAGTGGAATCTCCAATAAAGGATATTACCAATTCTCCTTGGTTTCTCGAGTGCTGCATTTGGGTTCTCCTTAAGACTGTGACAATTGCGCCAATGTCTCCAAATTGTGGAAGAGAACCGGGTATAACTCTTCACAGGGTTAATTAAAATCGAGATAACATGATTGTCCGAGTCTTCTAGGCTTTCTTAAAAGGGCTTGACAAGTAGGTACCCCCAAGTTATCAAACAGCTGGCTGGCACTGTGCCATCTCGGTACCCTCAGCAGCAACCGTAAAGCATCATTGTATGCAACTTTTAGTTTTTGCATGCTTCTAGCCTTGTAGTTACTCCACAGGTGAGCCGTATACAATGGTGTACAGAAAGCTTTAAAAAGTGATACCTTGACATCTACAGAGCACTTGTGAAACTTCCGCATTAATATGTTTGCCTGGGCATACAGTTTGCAGCGTTGTCTGTGGATGTCTTTGTCATCTGTGAGATCATCAGAAATATAATGACCAAGGTACTTAATCTCACTGCACACAAGTAGAATGTTGCTACTAAGCATAAAATTAGGAAATACAGCCTTTTTATCCTCTTTACTTCGCACAATCATGATGCTACTCTTCTTGGCGTTATACTTAATATTAAAATCAATGCCATACTGGGAACAAGTCCTCAGAAACATGTCACCCATTGAGCATGTTTGGGATGCTCTGGATCGGCGTATATGACAGCATGTTCCAGTTCCTGCCAATATCCAGCAACTTCGCACAGCCATTGAAGAGGAGTGGACCAACATTCCACAGGCCACAATCAACAACCTGATCAACTCTCTGCGAAGGAGATGTGTTGCACTGCGTGAGGCAAATGGTGGCCACACCAGATACTGACTGGTTTTCGGACCCCCCCAGACCCCCCAAATAAAGCAAAACTGCACGTTTCAGAGTGGCCTTTTATTGTGGCCAGCCTAAGGCACACCTGTGCAATAATCATGCTGTCTAATCAGCATCTTGATATGCCACACCTGTGAGGTGGGATGGATTATCTCGGCAAAGGAGAAGTGCTCACTATCACAGAGTTTTTCAGATTTGTGAACAATATTTGAGATAAATGGTTATTTTGTGTATATAGAAAATGTTTTAGATCTTTGAGTTCATCTCATGAAAAATGGGAGCAAAAACAAAAGTGTTGCATTTATATTTTTGTTCAGTGTATGAATGTGCCTGTTGCTGAGGGTCACCAATTGATAGTGGGGGGAGTCCTTTATATATACAGTCTATGGGGGAGACATGAATTGTCTTCTAAACCCAAAGTTAGACCGCTCTTCAGCACGACCCGTGCAGTTAATAAAATGTGCATTGGGTCTGCAGTAGGGGTGTAACGGTTCACAAACATTTCGGTTCGTTACGTACCTCGGTTTTTAGGTCACGGTTCGGTTCGGTACAGCAGAAAAAATTATCACAAAACATTAAATATATATATATTTTTTTTAATTATTATTAAACTGTGAATAATGTATTCACTCAAATAAATACAAAATATAATAATATAAACATTAAGGTGCAGCATTTCGATGAACTGAAATAATCTGTATTTGAACTGTACTCTACTAGTACCTAAGCAGCCAGTTTGACATTATGACTTGCTTGTCATTTTTTTAAAGAAAAATGTCCTTGTCCACATTGCTTGCCGAAAGGGCAGATCTGCTGGCACTAACAATATCTCCTGCTGTGGAGAATACCCTATCGCTAGGGACAGAGGTATCAGATACAGCCAGGTAGAGCTTTGCTAACATGGCAACATAAGGATATTTGGCGTTTGTAATAGCTTTGGCTCGGTCTGATCTTTTTGCGAGTGGTGGAGGCTTAAATGCTAGTGGGAGTTGGGTACGCACTTCAGTCTTTTTTCTTTTGGTACCGGTGATATTCACGTTCGGGTGATGCCTTTTCAAATGAGTGCAAGTCTGATATATTACCAGCCGCGTAACCAATTTTAGTTGAACAATGCCCGACAAACAGCTTTGGTTCAGTCCACCTGTCTTTGTCCGTCATCCTTGTACGTAACTGCGAAACCAAAATGTTCCCAAACCGGAGACTTAAAATGATGCTGGAGGATTTTCGAGCTCAACTTTATCTGCGTTCGCCATTTCGACAGTTCCTCAAATTACTGACTAAATATGAACGCATCCCTGTGACCAGCTCTCATAGTATGCCTCTCGTCCAATGAAATGACTTGGTCGCTCTATGACGCGTTGAACTTGCACTGAACGCTGCGTTCCTGCAGCCCCGCAGCGTGGGCTGCAATTTTTTACGTTTAACGTTATATTCGTTCGGTACACACGTGTACGTACGTGTACTAGGGTACGTATACCGTTACACCCCTAGTCTGCAGTCACATTTAGAAACTCTGGGAGGCGCAGATGCGTGTCGCGTATCCTCTTCTGAATTCTAGAGCCCTGAAGGCAGGAGAGACTGAAAAGAGTCAAGGGAAGCTTATAAAAGTTAACAGCATTTAATTACACAAAAGATGCGGTGGTGTACAACATGAAATGTGCGAGTGGAGGCTCTCTCCCCATGCGTCCGGTCAGTCCGGGTCAGCCGGAGGAAGAGGTCAATCCTTGGCATGCTCTTCCTGTTGTCATCTGAGGTCTTCTCCTATTGGCCGACGTCGTCGGGGGCGGGTCCAATGCAATTCCTGCCTTGTTGTATTGTTAAATTACATCATTCTGGTGTCTGTGGTTATTTAAACATTCCCTAATAAACGTTATTCAGCGGCAATAGATGAGTGCTAAACCCAGTGTGCTCAGTGTACAACATCGCATGTCATCTCACCTTTGATTCACGGTTTGAAAATGCAGCATTTCGCCACATGCTAATGCTAACCGGAAGTGAAGCATTTTCAGAATAAAAGTATTAAGTTAATAGTTAGTGAACTTCAGCATTTTCAGAATAAAACTGATTTAAATTAAATAGTGTATTTAATTCAAATTACGCCATATCAACATTGATTTTAATTTCTAACAATCCCCCCTTACATACCCTTTAAGGTATGTAAATAATATAGAAATCAATTAGTTCTTCATCCGAACATTGCATGGTACATAACTCATAAAAGTAAAAAAATACAAATAAGAATACATATTCATCATAAATATGAAGTTTTTCATTTGTGCATAACTTCTAGCTTAAACCTTTAATGTCACTTCGTAAAATAGCAGCAATTAGCTTGGTATGGAAAACGTCTAACTCCCTCCTTTCACATCATAAATCATCTTCTTACTGTATCTGGTGTAAAGGCACTTGTTCTTTTACAAAGTATAAGAAGGATTAAACTATCTGAAAATAGCTAAATATTACTCTTTATTTGCTTCTACTGTGTCTCTGGTGTAATTTATGAATCTCTGCTGGTTCTAGTAGATATAGTTCTCCCCATCCACATTCTTGTTGGTTGTGGGACAGAGGAATAATAATTCAGAACCTGCTGATATTTGAATCTTACTACTGGGCATATGTTACAAACAAAAAACATCTTCATGGTGAACTAAATAAAATCCTTGTAATCTTTCTCAAATCTAAATATAACAATGCACTATTCCTGTTTGTGGTAAAGACACACACTAACGTTATGTAATACAATTTCATTATGGATTCAAAAACAACTAAAGTCATGATGCTGTCAGAGTGAATGATTTCCTGAGTGTATCTGTCCTGTAAGGTACGTCATTCTCTGCTTGGATCGTGTGCAGAAATCCCATCGATTGCACCTGGCAATACGGCTTCCACCTGTCTATTATCAAGCTGAAAAATGAATACAGAACTCCAACATACTGTCATCAAATGTCTTTCTATTATGAATTTAAATTAAATGTATATCCCCATAATGAACTAAACAATAAAGTCTATGGCTTTTACTTCTAATTCTTTAACAGGCTAGTTACAAGATGTTGTCTAAATTAAATTCGGTCTCATTACCTTACTATTTTTTAGCCTAACTGTAATATGTTCTTTCTACATTTCAAACCTCAGTTACTCTAATACCTGTTAAAATATTACAAAATTGTTTCATTATCACAGGTCAACTTCTTCGGTATTCCATTCTGGAATTACATCTCTCACAGTAGCCCCTTGGCCATGATTCTGCATCTGTGTTACCTGTTATAACTCAATCAATATTAGAAACTTACGCCATATCAACATTGATTTTAATTTCTAACACCGTCAGTACTCTTTTTTTTCTTCCCCTGTACACCAATCATCCTCACGCATTGATTACTTTTTTATTGACAAACGCCTTCTTCCGATGGTAACAAATTGCTCATATGATGCTATAATACTATGCTATGCTTTGAGAATCAACCAACGCCTTCTCGATCTTGGAGATGTAATACTTACTATCTGATGAAACCTTCATAAAATGCATATCTTCAGAAATTGACATATTTTTTGAGATTAATATTGATAAAGACATGAAATGGAGTTCTATATGGGAAAGTCTTAAAGCATATATTCGTGGTGAAATAATCTCTTATAGCTCCTTCAAAAACAAACAAAGAAGGATGCGCTTGCTGGAGTTGACCAATATGATTTTAAATTTGGATCAGCAACATTCTGCTTCTCCATCTCCTGATTTATATAAACAGAGATTATGTAACGACTGAATGAACACAAGTGGAGGACTCAATAGCACGACTCGGAGACAGAGGATTAGGATGCAAAAAGGTCTTTATATCCAAGGTTCGGTACACGGGAGATCAGTCAATAAGGCTAACAAAACAGACGAGGAGTAGACAGGAACCGGGTCAGGACACGAAGCTGGGTCAGGTACACGTGGAATCAGATACTAGAAAAACACTGCTGGAATGCTAGGAATAACTAAGACGAACTGGCACTGAAGGGACTGTGGATGCAGACTAAATAGACAGAGGGAGAGATGATAATGGGGCACAGGTGAGGCTAATTAGGGAAGGGAAGCAGGTGGAGTTCAATCAAGGGCAGGAAAGCTGAGACTGAAATGAGAGAAACAACAATGAAAACAGGAACAATAACAAAAACATCAGCATGCTGGCTAAACCCTTACAGATTATGTTTACAGACATAATTGAATCTTCTTTCTACTAGACAGATTGAACAGTTGGTTTTAAAAGCAAAGGGATTGGTTTATGAGCAGGGCGAAAGTGCATCCAAAATTCTTGCTCACCAATTGCGGCGCTCAGAGAGCTCACGACTCATAGCTCAAATCAGAAATGAATCTGGCCATCTGACCCATGATTCTGGTGAAATCAACAAAACATTTAAGAACTTCTATAGTAGACTTTAGGAATCTGAATCCTGTAGGAACGAAAAACTGCTGGAAGGCATTTCTTTTCCTAGGCGATGATGCTAGGAAGCAGCTCAATGAACAAATTACTGCATCTGAAATTGAAGAAGCTATAAAAACAATGCAAGCTGGCAAATCTCTTGGGACAGATGGCTTCCCGGTTGAATTTTATAGAACCTTTAGCAAAAATCTTACTCCTGTTTTAAAAGAAATGTATGATGAATCCTTAAGATCCAGTTCCTTACCTCCAACCTTAAATGAAGCTACAATATCCTTACTATTAAAACCAAATAAAGATCCATTAGAACCTTCGTCATACCGCCCAATCTCTTTATTGAATGTACTTTTTTTTCTTTCATGCTGGGGTAAGTGGGGGGTATATTTGATGGCAGTCTGGTTTTAATGTGCACTGTTGAATCTACAGTATGTATTTGACTGCTCTATGACATTCTGTATGATTTTTCTTTGTAATGAAAACTTTCAAAAAGAAAGTGTTAAAAAAAAGAAGTGCCGTTTCGAGGTGGAGGCGGGACCAAACCATTACATGTAAATAGAAGGGGGTGTACAAACTAGAGGCTTTGGATAATCAACTTTTGGAAGAAAATAAGTTAAATGAATTGTAAGTTTAGTGAGTACATTATCAATATAACGTTCTATTAATGTTAAATATTGATGAATGATGAAAGGTTACTTAAATTATTTTTTCTTAATGTTCTAAAATAGTTTGGGCCCCCATGGTGAGGGTGTTTGGGGTGGTCAATAGGGTGGCCAGCTAACCCCCAGCTCCGCCACTGCAGCCATCTAATCGGGGCCGGTCCTAGGCACTGGCGAACTAGCCGGTCGCCTAGGACGCCAGATCTGGAGGGGTGCTGCGCTGGGAGAAAAATAATAATAAAGAAAATATTAAAATTAATTGTTTTTAAATTTTTATTCTGCCTAATTTTCTGCCCTTGATGTATACATTTACATTAATAATTGAATAAAGTAAACACCCTTTGCACCCCGGGCCGGCAACATTTTGCATTTGCCCTGTACGATGGGCGCTGTAAGACTTAAATGAAAGTGGGGGATGTTGACTTATCCAGCGCCCGCTGCTCACAGCCAAAGTGCGAGCGAGCCTCCGAGCGAGCAAGAGAGAGAGAGAGAGAGAGGGCGCGCATCGGTACGGTGGATTGTTGTTGGATTGAGGCTGATAACTACAGCTCAGTGAGGTAAAGGACTCTGAGGGTGTCAGGGTTGAGTGAAGCAGGCAGGACCCAAATGCAGATTTCACAGAAAATACCTTTATTCCAAGTTTAAATTGTCACAAACAGAACACTACCCCGTGAACACAGTCAAAGACAAACAAGGATCTCACAAAGACTAACAGGAAAAAACGAACCTCAATGCACACAGGACAGACAGGAAACCAAAAGACAGATCTAGACAAGACAAAACACAACACAGACAGAAAACCAAATGTTACGGCCTATAGGATTTTGGACCCCAAAGCAAAAGACTGGAGAGAGATGGTCGATAAACAAAAAGCTTTATTCAAGCAGAGAACAAAAAATACGGCAGTGGAGTCAGGAAGTTGGCTGGCAAAAATCAAAACAATAATCCAAACAACGAGGAGAGCAGCGAGACACACCGGAGGGTCGAAACACAGAGGAATTATCTGGCAGGGAAGTGGCATGAGGACCGGGCTTTTATCTCTACAGGTGAAGAGGTGAGTGGAAACAGGTGTGCCTCGTCTGCTACTGGGAGGAGCCAGCCAACTCCCTGTCACACACCAGCCCTGCAGAGGAAAACAGAGAAGAGAGGGGTGAGACAGGAAATAGCACACAAAAGCACACAACAAAAATACAACTAAACAGAATCATAACAGTACTCCCCCCTCAACGGACGCCTCCTGGCGTCCTACCAGGCCTGTCCGGGTACCTCTCATAAAAGTCCCTAAGGAGAGCAGGGTCCAAAATCAGGGAGCGGGAGACCCATTGACGCTCCTCTAGTCCGTACCCCTCCTAATCCACCAAGTACTGGAACCCCCGGCCTCGCCTTCGTACATCCAACAACCGCTGGACGGTGAAAGCAGGATGATTGTCAATACTCCGGGGGGGAGGAGGGGGCTCGGCCGGAGGGCTCAGAGGACTGGAGGAAACTGGTTTGAGAAGTGAGACATGAAATGATGGGTGGACATTCAAGGCAGCAGGCAGCTTGAGCCTAACCACAGCGGGGTTAATAATCCGTTCAATGACAAACGGGCCAATGTACCTGGGTGCCAGTTTGCGGGAGTCAGTCTGGAGTGGCAGATCACGGGAGGACAGCCAGACCTTCTGACCGGGCTGGTAGTCCGGGGCTGGAGTGCGATGGCGGTCTGCAAGCCTCTGGTTGCGAGCAGCAGTGCGAACGAGAGCTGCCCGAGCTTCATGCCAGACTCTGCGGGCCCGCCGAAGATGCCCCTGTACTGAGGGGACTGCCACATCCCTCTCCTGGGCGGGGATGAGAGGGGGTTGGAACCCAACAGAAGCCATGAATGGAGACATTCCTGTGGCGGAGCAAACCAGGGAGTTGTGGGCATATTCAACCCAAGGCAGGTGGGAGGCCCAGGAGACTGGATGGTGAGAAGAGACACAGCGAAGGGCTGCCTCCAAGTCCTGATTCGCACGCTCAGTCTGGCCGTTGGTCTGCGGGTGGTAACCTGATGACAGACTGGCCGACGCCCCCAATGCCTGGCAAAAGGCCTTCCAGACTCGAGAGGCAAATTGCGGACCCCTGTCAGAAACAATGTCCAGAGGAATGCCATGCAATCTAAAAACATGCTGGGTGATTAGTGTAGCAGTCTCCAGAGCAGAAGGTAACTTAGGTAGGGGAACGAAGTGTACGGCCTTGGAGAAGCGGTCAACAATCGTCAGGATAACTGTATTTCCTTCCGATGGGGGAAGACCCGTCACGAAGTCCATGGCGATGTGAGACCAAGGCCGATGAGGAATGGGAAGAGGGCGGAGAAGACCAGCAGGGGCGCGGTGGGATGCCTTACTGCGGGCGCAGATGGAGCAGGCGGCGACATACTTCTTGGCGTCAGAGGACATGGAGGAAACTGGTTTGAGAAGTGAGACATGAAATGATGGGTGGACATTCAAGGCAGCAGGCAGCTTGAGCCTAACCACAGCGGGGTTAATAATCCATTCAATGACAAACGGGCCAATGTACCTGGGTGCCAGTTTGCGGGAGTCAGTCTGGAGTGGCAGATCACGGGAGGACAGCCAGACCTTCTGACCGGGCTGGTAGTCCGGGGCTGGAGTGCGATGGCGGTCTGCAAGCCTCTGGTTGCGAGCAGCAGTGCGAACGAGAGCTGCCCGAGCTTCATGCCAGACTCTGCGGGCCCGCCGAAGATGCCCCTGTACTGAGGGGACTGCCACATCCCTCTCCTGGGCGGGGAGGAGAGGGATGTCTGTTACGGCCTATAGGATTTTGGACCCCAAAGCAAAAGACTGGAGAGAGATGGTCGATAAACAAAAAGCTTTATTCAAGCAGAGAACAAAAAATACGGCAGTGGAGTCAGGAAGTTGGCTGGCAAAAATCAAAACAATAATCCAAACAACGAGGAGAGCAGCGAGACACACCGGAGGGTCGAAACACAGAGGAATTATCTGGCTGGGAAGTGGCATGAGGACCGGGCTTTTATCTCTACAGGTGAAGAGGTGAGTGGAAACAGGTGTGCCTCGTCTGCTACTGGGAGGAGCCAGCCAACTCCCTGTCACACACCAGCCCTGCAGAGGAAAACAGAGAAGAGAGGGGTGAGACAGGAAATAGCACACAAAAGCACACAACAAAAATACAACTAAACAGAATCATAACACCAAAGACAGATCTAGACAAGACAAAACACAGACAGATCATGACAGAGGGTTTAGATAGTTCACTTTAGTCTAAGTTATCTCAGTGGGTCTCAAACGGTTTGGTCACAATGTATGTAAAGAAATATTTCCAAGGCACTCCTTTATAATTATTAGGATAAATAACAACAGGTTTGAAATCATTCCAATGCATACTATAGGACAGTAAACTAAAAATATCGTTTAAAACTGGAGATATTTAAAATTAAATTGCATGAATAAATAAATGTTAACTGGTAAAATAAGGTATGAATGAACAACAAAAATAAAATACGTTACATTCATTTGTTATTGGCTATGGGTTATTGGCTATGTTCACATACCCCCTAGATCTAGTCTCTAGTAATTCTGATCAAAGTGCACCAGATTGAAGCATTTCACTTTAAAATGTTACAACAAATCTTTCTGGGGGGGGCATGCCTCCGGACCCCCCTAGAGGATGTGACGTCCACCCCCCAATTAAAACATGTTCATACAATACTAAATACATTTGAAACCTTCTTTATGTATATAACCAACATGTCAATACGTTTCAGTTTTTGTAGTGTATTGGTCTTTTGTAGAGATTTTTCATTTATTCTTTATATATTCTATTGTGTATTGCTTGGAGGGGGATGGGGGGGGAACCAAATCATAATGGGGACACCACATCATAATGTCTAGGGCTGGCCCTGCATCTAATAATGTAGGCTACTATCGTTAAAGATCAGAGGAAAATAACAGAATGAGAGGGGTAAATCCGGAATACAAATAAAGAAGCAAAGAGATTGTAGAGCAGTGAGAAGGAAAAAAGCTTGGTGTGTCAATTTATTACATTGTCAGTATTTGTCGCCCCCTCGGATTTTTGAACAGCCCTCTCAGTCATTTCATCCTGGAGCCGGGCCTGACACACGCACACAAACACACTGGAGATCCGCCACAGCCTGCAGCTGCATTGACGGTAAACAGAGCAAGGTAGCGCATGGGCAGCCAGCAGGGAATTATTCCACATCGCATCACATCCCAGAGCATACATGGCGTCCTCACACACGGAGCTATGAATTGTGTGTGCAGGTTGACGGGGTAGCAGCCAATTATTATTATTTTTGCAGCCATTATTCTTTGCGTCGGTGTGCAGCAGCGGGGAAGATTCAGCGCACATTGCTACAGTAGGTATCTTTTTCTGGATCAAGACGATGGATGAGTGCTCATCCGGATCTATTCCTGCAAACACAGCGGACGGGCGAGATTTTTTATTCCAAACGCATCCGCATCTCCCGTATGTTGCAAGGTGTCTTTGAAAAGGGTACGGACCTCTGGGGGAAATGAGAAGAACGGTCTATTTTGACTCACGCCTGTCGAGATGGTAAGTGAAAATGCATGGCTGTTTCCCCCCCACCCCCATGACAGCAGCGGTACCTGGTTTTGACGGAGAATCATCACCATGCTAATTAGAAATGATCTCACTGACCGGTGTTTTCCTGTGGTGTTATTTGTACATAGCGTTTTTTACATTCTCAATGCACTGTTTTATACTTTAGTGGAATATAAAGGTTTTTCTCCACTGTGATATGTAATCGTACACTGCACACTGTGTTTTGCATCGCACATAGCCTAATGTACATTTTTCAGCATCCTCCACGCTTTTATTTATATTCTGCGCGTTTTCGGTGCGCACTGTCTGTCAGGCAACACATGAAATATCCCAGTGAATTTCTTCATATTCTCATCAACTCAGATGCAGTGTTATGCCCAAAGACAACCATTTTACAAAGAGTGCCTCGACTGTAGCATCTCACGTTTTTAAAATGACCTTCAGTGCTCGATGGCTGGAAATTAATTCTCACCTGGCTGGGATGGAGTGTCCCTTTAAAATCACCCCTGTGGCCTTCCCGGCAGAACACACATACATCGAAGGGAAAATAAGGGGGGAAATGTCATGTTCTAGGAAATGAGGGCTCTTCTTTTACCCTTTAGTCTACCTGATACTGACACTACACCAGGGATTTGAAGCATCCCTATGAATGATGCTACCTAAATCTGTGGTTGCGTTTTGTTCTGCCTCTCTCCAGTCATGTCTAACGGCTTCTCGCTGCAGACTAAGCTACTCACCCATGCGGTGCTCTTTCTGTGTCCCAAATACATCACAATGCATTTGACAAAACCCCAGTTATGTTATTTAAAATGTAAATGGATGTTTGAGCTGAACGTGTCTCACTCTGCTCTAATTTGTTGGAGATGGGAAAATAAGGACTGTGTGAGAGCCATTACCTTCTCATATCAATTTCTCTGACCTCATCACCATCACCATGGAGACACTATAAAGTTGACCACACACTGCATATTTAATAGCCATGATTTAGATCTGTACTGCACTACTGTACACTTGAGCCTCTCTAAATCTACCCTGTGTTTAAAGTATATGATACCACCACAACCACATGAAGGTATATGCATGTGCTGCATCCACTGTAAAGCAAAGAGCTTATCACTGCTGCTCCCAGAAAACATGTTACATCTCTCTAAGAGGATTGGCTTACATGAAATTGTATTGATACCGAAGCTTTTAACAGGAATACACTCATCTGGATCTGCTTCATGTGGCATTTGAGTGCTGATCTGTTTACCTTACTCACAGATGGGAGATATGAAGAGGTGCTGTCTTACAGCCAACATATTCATTCCATATTATGTCAGTTGGAAAATCAAGTGTTGGAGCTTGTCTCATTGTTTTATTTGCTGAAGTGTGTGAGAAAAGTCACCTCTTGATGTCTATTTCTGTGTATGGCTTCTTTATGCCAGATGCAGGTGTGTTTAGCCCCGGAGAGCTGGAGAGTCGGGGGGCTTTCTACTCTCCTCAGCCAGATGGCAGCATTCTCTTACAATACATAGAATATGCCAACAATTAATAACAGCTTGAAGCTTACACCCATGCTTTACAATCAAATGTGAAATAACATTCATGATTAATTGGTAATTTGACAATAACTGTACTGTTTTCCTTTTATTTTCCATCTTATTTCAAATAATAGTTTGTGTAATCAAGCATATCTCTCCATGTTCATGCACAGAACCTCACTTGTTTTCTTTGCTGATGTTCAGTCTCTCCAGCTCTAATTGGTTCTCTCAATTTTCTCTCCCTGCTCACGTAAAGGAGGCGTCATTAAGAAGACCTGTGCATTCAAGATCAAACGCACCTCATTAGATCATTAAGAATCATTGTTAATCTGCGTAAGAGCAAAGGAGCATAGTTGAGCTGTGACCTGCACTTTTTTTTGTCTATGAGCACTGAATCACAAAGAAGATTGATCCCACCGTCGTCCCAATGTAGGAACTGCTCCCTCCGATTCCCACAACTTCTACTCTTGCTTGGATTTCAGCATTCAGTTAAATCCACCAGGTTTGTATAATAATAAATCTGAGAATGCAAAACAATTTTCTTCATGAGTATTGATCCAAAGCAGTGGGTGCCTTACCCACGGCAGGGTGCATACTCATAGATAACAGCAAGAATATGAACACTGTGTTCACATGCTAATGCCCTCAAGCAAACCGTTTTTAATTGGGGCACAAATGATGTTTAGATTCGATGACCCAGTATAATAGACATCATTAACACATAGTGCTAATGGGAAATACCTGTGCATGATTAGGTGATTGGATGTCGTTTCCTGTTGATCCTGACTTTATTTTTGTTCTCTTGTGTGCCCTTTCCAGGACAGAGTATGCCATCTGCACCTTTCCACAGAATCCTACGACCCCTTCTGCTCGGCACGTTCATATTGGGATGCTTTGTGACTCTGTTTTTGATGTATTTTAAACCATCCACCAGCTGGTTATCAGGTCCTGTCGAGTCAACAGTATCCACTGACCGGGAAAAGAGCCTCTTCTCCACCAAGAGTGATAAAAACGTGACCACCGTGCTGATCTGGCTCTGGCCTTTTGGACAAACCTATGACCTGGGCGTGTGCAGCTCCCTATTTAACATCGAGGGCTGTTTCATCACCGCGGACAGGAACTTCTACAACAAGTCGGATGGGGTCATCATCCATCACAGAGACATTTGTACCGACCTGTCCAACCTGCCGCCTGTCCAGCGACCATCCTTCCAGAAGTGGGTATGGATGAACTTGGAGTCGCCATCGCACTCCTCCCAGCTCCCTGGGATCGAGAACATGTTCAATCTGACTCTCAATTACCGTCAGGATGCTGACATTGAAGTGCCTTATGGGTCCATTGTAGCAGCGGAGGGCGAGGAGGACTTTGTCCCACCCAGCAAAAACAAACTGATCTGCTGGATTGTGAGCAACTGGAACCAGGACCATGTGCGTGTGAAATACTACAATGAGCTGTACAAACACATTGAGGTTCACGCGTACGGACAAGCCTTTGGGGAGTACATCGCTGACCAGGACTACTTTCCCACCATCGCCAGCTGCAAATTCTACCTGGCTTTTGAAAACTCCATCCACAAGGACTACATTACTGAAAAACTGTATAACCCGCTCTCTGTTGGGTCAGTGCCAGTGGTTCTCGGCCCTCCCCGGCAGAACTACGAGAACTTTATCCAGGGAGACGCCTTCATCCACGTGGACGACTTCACCTCGCCCAAGGAGCTGGCCGATTATCTGCTGCTCTTGGACAAGAACGAGGAAATGTACCTCAGGTACTTTGAGTGGAGGCGGCACTTTAAAGTAAAGAAGTCCTATTTCTGGGCAGAGCACACATGCCTGGCGTGTGATTACCTGCGTAGGCACAAGGAGTACAAGGCATTCAATAACCTTGACAAGTGGTACTGGGGAGAATAGTGCTTTGAAGGGCTATGCAGTGCTTTTTTATGTTAAAGGCAGTGCTTTAAGATTTGTGTCCTTCAGTTGACTAGAAGGTTCATTACTGTTCTGTCAAGAGCTCCCAAATGATGTTTTTCTATTGGTTCAGTGGCCCAGTGAGACATCCATCTTGTGTTTTTATTATTATTTGCAAGCCAATTTTGCTACACCGTACTTTGCCTTTTGTGTTATTCATTTATTTATGTTTGATGAATTACATCTGCACTACATGTTTTATTGTTATTTCAACCCATGTTTTGCTTAACATGATGACATTTGCTGCTATTTTTTTACGTTTTAGTTCTTTTATTAGCATGAATGCTCGATTGTATGGATGCTCCTGTATGACGGATAGCTTTCATGGTGCAAGGTTATTGTTTTTTTTTCTTTAAATATCACCTATCATGAAGTGGGACATTTGAATAGTGTTGGCTGCAGACGTAAAAAGTACAAATATGTATGTAATATTTATTTAAGTGAGGCATTATATGAAGAAAAAAAACAATATCATCTTTGCTAGTGATACTGTCACCTATGCAGTGTTTACCAAACTCAAATGTGAAAGTAGTTCAATTGTGTCATGTACATATTGTGTATTTTTGGAATGATGTAGCTGTCATTTCCCCCTACATAGTTTTCGTTTGTACTGCTAAGCCAACTGTTACCTTTCATTACAAAATGTACAGTAAGACAGAAGGATATTGTGTTATGTGGTTGTAGACGAGATATGGTGATCATTACCTGTTCTCCGACAGCAGACGTGACTCTGCTCTGTGAGAGAGAGGTTACTATTTTAATCCTGTTGTGAATTGTCCATTATCACATGTGATGGTGTCACAGTGATAATGATATTACAATACAGGGCCAATACTGTATTATGAAACTTCTATACACCTCATTATGTTGCATTCAAATTAGACCTTTCATTTTTAACCGAATACATTGATGAGAAAGAGCACAACATTAGCATATTACTCAAGTAATTTTGCTGTGTGTACTGTACTGTCATCCGCCAACGTGACATCAAATATTAACACTGATACTTTCAACAATTTCAAGCAGATGTTACCTGGTGAAGTGGATGATAATCAAGATCATAACAGATCAGATGAGATCTGCCCACGTTTGCAACAATGTGAAAGATGTGAAAAAGATAACTGCGAGTTTATCCTTATAACTGTCTTTGAATCTCCACATTTCAGAGTTGTGTGGGAAGTGAGAGTTGCATGTGAAGATGTTTTCTGGATTTCTTTTTGTTTACACTCCTGTTTACAGTTTTGTGGCTTGCCAGACAGCCTACACCACTCAAGATCACGCAACAAAAAGCATCAACATCTGTAGATATCCCATTCCTTTGCAATGTTGTAAGAACAGCCAATCCACTGAACAATGCATCTCAACAGCACTCAGCAGCTATTGACATGATAGTTACGTTTTTACAGAAACAACTGTGCAAAACCAAGTCAACATTTTATGCAAGATGAGCCGTTGTCTTCATGGTCAAAGTACTCAAACATTTTTCAGGTTATTTTCATTTCTTTACTGTCAAAGGGACCATTCATGTAAATAAGGATGAATTCAATTATTTTTCATATGGAAAATGGTTCTAAATGCCATAGAGAATCCTTGTTGTGAACTGAATCATCATCTGGATCAACCATACACCGAGGGAGCTCAAACAGACTTTGAATTAATGAAGTGAAACAATGTGTTTTAATGTTTAAATCTCTTTATAACATACAAATGGTGGCAGGCAGTGAATGTGACTTCGCTTGCTTTGAGAGGCTGTGAATGAAGGTGAAAGGAGAGAGACACTTGAAAAGAATAACCAGCGATGGAGACAATGGTTTTAGTTGTGAGGTCTCCATCAAGGCAGGCCATTTTACACAGAAGGTTTTTTTTCTTTTTTGATTAGGCGTAATCCTGTTGGCATGACCTAATTGAAGAATTTGTGCCAAAATGCAGCACAGATATAGCACTTTTATTCATGTGGAGTGGTGTGACTCACTGTGCTGGTGGCTGTCTTTAGATGGAGCTATTGTGAATTCGGAAATTGTCATCCTAGACTTCGACTGTCCCACAGATTAGCTATGAAACTGCCACTCTGGGTTTCATATTGTACAGTCAATGGTTTCTTGTCAAATGTGTCGGTGACTTTAAGAACAGAATATTTGTTTTCTTTGTGTTGTCCGTCTCTTTCATCCTCTCTCTCTCTTTCAATATTTTTTGCACAAAATCAAACATGGAGGATCTGAGGCTTCTCTGTCCCCCGTCTCAGTCTGTGAGTGTGTCACAGCAGCAGAGTGAATCAGAAATCTCTGAATACTGACCAACCTGGCACTGATTTTGCCGGAGTCCTGAAAAAAACACTGTATACGAAATGTTTGTGTGTGGTTGAACATGGCGATTTCTTCAGAAATGCTCATTTTCTGCCAGTTCACTGAGGGAATCAGTGAGTCAATCAGTACAAGTGTTTCGCCAAATCATTGTATTTTGCCAAATGTTGTGTTTTAACTGTAGATGTCTGATAGTGTCAAGAAAAATAAAAGTAAGGACAAATGAGCAAACATGAGTGGAGCATACAGAATTCCTTTGAGACATCTGATGAAGGATTTGTTTGTACATTTTAGAAAGAATCTTAAGCTGAAACCATTTTTCCATCACAAACTGATTCTAAAAAAACACAAAATCTGAAACTACATCAATCCTCATCCTAAAAGGACGTCATACAAACTCATTTGTAGTCCAGAAAGCGCTCATACCCCAAAAAATGTGAAGGATGCTGTTGTTCTTTTGCTACCCTTTATGTATTAGTTTGACATTTTTGGAAATACACTTATTATTTTGCTTTCCGGTCACGAGTAAGATGAGAATAATGATTCTACTTCCTTAACATTTGAGAACAGTATGGATCTAATTCAACATATGTTATATGTTGCAGGTGCAATTCCATCTAATGTACTATTTTAACATTTCTATCAAATATAATTTATGTTGGCCACACTGTTCCCAAATGTAATGCAGGCAAAAGTATAAATAGCTATCCACAAGCGTTGATAAGTGACTGATGAGAGAGAGGAGAGTGTTGTGTTGGTTACGCCTCGATCCTCTGGCTGTTGTTAGTTACCCCATATGCTCATTAGCTCTCTGGTATTTCCAGTCGTCTCTTCCACCACACAGAGATGACACATGTTTGTCAACTGCTTCTGCTCAACGCTGCGAGACAAAGTGTGTTGCAAATATGTGTGTTGGTGGGATCAGTGGCCCAAATAATCCGTCCATGTCATTTGGGGATTAATGTGAAAGTTCAGATGGCAGAAGGGGATTGTCCCTGCAGTTTTTCAGAACTCAAGACAGTGTCACTGACATCCTGATGTCAAAGGTGTGTCTTGACAAACCAACAGTGAATTATATCCTGACATTGCAGTTGCCCTCAGATCAACAAAGCAACAGGCCATAACCTCTTTCAGCTAATCGTTTTGTTTTTTCCGCCTGCAACTTTACTGTTTTGGTTAACTTTAACCGCTCTCATAGCATTGTTTTCGGAAGCTACCTCAGCTGTTTTCAGAGAAATGTTCCTAAAAACATACTGTACAAAATACCTCTGCAGATTCAGACTAAATTAGTGACTGCTTATACCAGCACAGCTCTATATGAGGAGACCAAAAACAGAGTTAGAAGAGAGTGAATATTGGACAAAACATTAATCAGGGCCAGCCAAGCATTTACTAATTTGACCACTCATAGCAAACTATTTACACCTGGGTCCCGGAATACATTTTTTTGATAATGATAATTTCAGCCATCCAGGAATCCTTTTAAACCACCGTTAGTTTAGTTTTTTGTTGTCTTTTATATGTGTTATTTTAATTAAACACACAAAGAATTCAACATTTGAGGAAATACATGATTTTATTTTATTTTTGATTATATTCCTGCCATGCTAATGTTTGGCTAAATCTGGAAAATGTGCGGTAAACCTGTTTATTTGTGCTGCACTATTCCTAGGAGGTTTCAGCAGAAGGTACTTGGGTTGAAGTTATTATTAGTGTAAACGTGTCCTTGAAAGCAGGAGTACAATTGAAACATTTTTGGGCTTTTTGTCTCTGAAGCTCTCTGAGGTTAATTAAAGATTGGGATTTTTCGAGGAGCAAGCATGGTAGAATTTCTCTTTTTTAAATTCATGATGCTATTTCTGTGTTGCAGGCTGTGAATAATGGACCATCAATCTAGGTTTACATTTCTTATGTAGATGAAATATTGTGGTATGCTTTGTTCTCTGGCTTCCAAGGTAATCAGGCGCTTCGTCTCTACATGTTTAATCCAAATACCACAGAATCTGTGGGCTGGGAGGAGGCGAGGAATCGAAGAGGAGAACATTTTAATGGGTTGTGCATTCCTAGGAGTAGAACACTTTCTCTCTTCTTTAGTATTGCAGATCAAATGTCTGGCGATGTGACAGGTCTTGTCACCCACTCGTACATGACTCATTTTGCCGAAACTGGGTAGGAGAGGGGGGCCGTATCCAGACGTTCATAGGGCCTGCCTGTAGGGGTGTAAGGTTTGGAGGGATTGTGGATTTAGTAGATTGTATCTCCAACCCCCTATGTGGCTATCCTGTTCAGTCCAAAGCGCTGCGTTGAAAGCAAGCTCTCCACAATGCAGGAGAGTACTGAGGCCTGCTCAAAGGGGCAGGTTTGTGTGAGTTCTCTCATTACCAGAGCCGCCCCTCATCTCAACCTAATGGATGCCACCTACGCTGTCATCACCATGCCAACCGCCGGTCAACTCTGGAGCGGCGAGGCTTTTGTGCTTCAGAGAGATGCAACTGTGTCGCGTTGATCTGTGTCATAGTCCAACAAGTCGCCACCTCAAAGGAGCCACCAAAGTAAATGCCTCTCTTCTTCTCTGAGATAATTTGACTTGGAGGTGGAGGGGGGGGACAGTCAGTGCCACATTACTGAATACATTAAGATAAGAGGACACCTGAGTCCAGGTCATATAAAGGCCTATTTATTGGGGCTGGACAGGCTGCGTACGAAATCTGTTGGCAGCTGCTCAGAAGTTGACTTCAGAGGATTAAGCGGGCAAAAAGGAATACGCAAGATCAGCAAGCTTTTTACTCTGCGGAGTGGGCACAGTCTGTTGTAGAAAGTAATAATCCGGGAGACAAAGACCTCCACCTGTTATCTATCAGGGTTGTAATAAAACGAAAATCAGGCATGCACAAATGTAGGTTATCACTGATAGTATAAATACAGTATACTATGCCTGAATCTCTGCTCTGAACATCCAGTGAATAACACTGTTGAGCTACAAATGATTTGTCAAGACTGTCATTTTATGTTAATACACTTGAAGAGAGAAGAGTTTTTTGTTTGCTGATGAATGTAGGTCACCTCCACCCCTGGCTTGACGAAGTCACATGACGACAGACACACTGTGCAGCAGCCACCAATGCAGCTAAGATTAGAAGCTTTTTGAGAGGCAATGACTACATTTGCCACAGTTAGCTCTGGGTTTATTTAAGGTCGGCATGCTTTTGTGATTTGCTCTGCTCATCTGGACACCAGCAGGGAGCAAGGGTACAATACAGGAGTAACTTAATCCAGAGCAGCAGATGACTGTGTAATCCGGCAGATCCACCTAAAAATAAGTTAAAACCTGTAGGATGGCATGAAATCAGAAATATTTCCTACAGCGAAATGTGTGACATGATATGGTTTATTTTGTGCTGAAGGCCTTACATAACACGCAGCTCGCAGTTCAAAAATACCACAGTCTTACATTATTCCTAAGTGGTTTGTAGTTGCCACCTACATACAACGCAGGCCCATGTTCCAACATCCGTCCAAAAGTGGATTGCATTTTATTTATTCACAAGGGTTTAACTGTATATATATACATATCTTTACAAGGAGTGTTAGTGAAAGAGAAAAGACAGACTTCATCTAGACAGAGTAGCATTCCTTCAGCCTCATCCCTGTAGCTGACCTTCCTGTGTGTGTGTGTGTGTGTGTGTGTGTGTGTGTGTGTGTGTGTGTGTGTGTGTGTGTGTGTGTGTGTGTGTGTGTGTGTGTGTGTGTGTGTGTGTGTGTGTGTGTGTGTGTGTGTGTGTGTGTGTGTGTGTGTGTGTGTGTGTGTGTGTGTGTGTGTGTGTGTGTGTGCACACGAGGGATTAGGCCATGGGATGGACTGGTGGTCTTCTCAGGCTATTTTTATGAAGTTGTCCGCCCCCTGATCCTTTTGGAAAACTGATATGAGCACATGATCATAGATTCAAATTTAATTAGGCAGCTGTCTGTCATAGATACTGGAGAACTGGGATTTGTTTCAGGTTAAAAAAGGACAGTTTCAGGCATCGTTTTTTAACACCTTCAACAACATTGATCCAATATGACATAATCACAATACCAAAAAAGATAAGGGTTTGTTTTGACCAAGTGTTTGTGTTAATGTTTGGATTATTGTTATTTTCCCAATGTTTCAGGGTTTGGTATTGTGGCAAACTGTTATAATTGACTCACTTAGATGACAATTCTTATCATGTGTATTCTTCACAATGGGGTTATCTTTGTACTAACAGTACATTTGATCAATTAGTACTTTAAATTTGATCAATCAGTACTTTTAAAGTTGACCCTGTTTTCTGCCTGTGCTATATTGACTGGTTATTGGTCTGTTAATGATTTAGCCTCTAGGGGCAATCACCAATATTGCTGGTTCTCCGGTGCAGCCAGCGAATAACCGGTCCAGAATTCCTCTTCCATCTGCTGGTCATTGTTTTGAGTTAATTTAGCAAATTGAGAAAAGTTGGAGTTGAAAGAAAAATTCTATAATCAGATTGTTCCAAAGAAGCCAGGCAGATAAAAAGCAACATTTCTGTCTTCAAGTGATAGCTGGTTGGGTTCTGAGATTGCATTTCGGCCAATTAGTTCTTCCTCTTTTGCTCTCGACACTCACTGTTGAACACCATGCAACCAAAGCCAGCTACAAGCAACAAACGGAATATTTGTAACCTTGTGATTTGTATTGTGTATCATCTTTTGATACAGAACAACACACTAAATCTGTATTTTTAATTAAATGACAAGTCCATTGTTTTCGGCAGGATGGTCACCATCAAACTTCAATGTCTGTTCCTCCTCCATTATTTTGCTACAGATGAATTGGACATCCACAGCCTGCAGCTTCCCTCTTGAAGGGCTGCCAATGCTTTCTCAATAGCAATAGTTCAGTACCTGGCACCTATCATAAGCCATCTGCAACTGCTTGTTCTGTAGCTGCCACTGACAAAGGCCATAAGTGCGTCCAACACGTCAGCATCCAAATTGCTGAACATTGGCATTAATATACAAAGTGATATTAGTGTGTGAAAAGGAAAAATATTGTGTTTATTTATGGGACATTGATAAAACAGTTGGGCACTGATATTAATTTAATTGTAGAGTGTCATCTTTTAGTCCTAAACCTGCATTACACATTGTGTTTTACACATTCCCTGAATGAACAACAATGATTGAATCAGGCGTAGCGCTCTGTGCACCATCAGCTCCCTTAAAAGGTACAGAATGATGTAGTGGAGCATGTCCATTCTCCCCAGAGATTATCGCTAATAAGAGGGTTAGTATTTATAGAAGATCCCCCCTTCGTGGATACCCCTAATCCTGCCTCACCCCTTTTCCTCCCTGCCCCATCGCTGTGCCTGGACTGTTCGCTCTCTGCAGTCCAACCTCGCCACATATCAGCCGAGGTAGAGACTACTTTAACACAGCACTGCTCAGATTCTTTTGAAAGAAGTGAACAATTGCTTGGCCTCTTTACTTGCTTGATGAGAGGGGAGATTAGGACTATTAGAGGGCACTTTCAATCTTTCTTCATTGTCCAATTTGTATTCCTCCTGCTCTCTTTGACCTACAGCTAAGAAAACCAAACAACAATGTCCATCATGGAGCGTTTCGACTGCCATTACTGCAAGGACTCCCTGCTGGGGAAGAAGTACATAATGAAAGAGGACACGCAGTACTGCACTAAGTGCTATGAGAACCTGTTTGCTAACTGCTGTGAGGGTTGCTCTTTGGCTATTGGCTGTGACTGCAAGGTAAGGAGGGGGATGGCTTTTGATAATAAGTAATGTCTAAAATAATAACGTATGCTATTTATTTACAATATCATCTAAGTGTGATGAATATTTTAATGTGTTTAAATCACATTTTGACCCTTGAAAAAACACAAACTCATTATTTCTACAAGAACGTCCTAATGAATATCCTATTTTACAGAGTTTCCACAAGTAAAATAAATAATGTGTTAAATATCAACAACAGGACATGTCCTACAAGGATCGCCACTGGCATGAGAAGTGTTTCAAATGTGCGAAGTGCAGCCGCTCTCTGGTGGAAAAGGCCTTTGCGGCTAAGGATGATTTGTTGCTCTGCACTGAATGCTACGCCAACGATTATTCTTCCAAGTGCACCAGCTGCAAGAAAACCGTCATGCCAGGTATAATGATGGCGATCAATAGGGTTGATGATGATAAATTATGTTGTCATTTTGTTATACAAGTACCTTAGTTCTGAAGGGGGCAAAAAAGCATAGAAGCATAAGTCTCTAAATGTCAAGCTATTCCTTTAATTACAGCATGATTGACTACACTGTGTGCTGATTAGTTTGCTAAACCTTTTGTCAGTACTCAGTGGTTATTGTAGCTATCTCAGTTAATTTAAACATCATTTGGACAATTTATCTATTGTTGGGATGTACGTGTACACGTGTGAGTGAATTAAGGTTAGTAAGAGACCAATATTGATTTAAAGAGTGCAGCTCAGGTGAGGGAAATGGGGTAATTAGGCAGGAGAGCAGGCAGGTAGCTGAATGGCTGGAAAACTAACGTGGCTGATTCAGAGCATGTGCGTAAATGGGTAAAGGCGCAAAAGGCAGCACAGGAATACAGGAGAAAACACTCAGTCTAGTTTTTTAACAAAGGAAAAATATCTAAAAGTTGGGATTGAAAGTTTATTATTGACCGTGGAAACAGTTTATCACACAATCTTCCTCAGTCGATGGAGTTTGCCCAGTTGTAATGGAGATTCAGATGTTGCCATTTCAAAAATGACTGAGTGCTTTAAGGACTTTCTAACAAATGTTGGCTTGTATATGTGTGGAAATAAGTGCAGAAATGAATTGCCTACAACTAATTAATATCTATATACAAACAGTTAAAACCCTACAGTCATGCCATTTTTTCCTCCCCAACAATTGGATCCAAGATAATTAAGATTGTCCACTTCCTACCCATGACGCAGGGCTATTTTGGGCCACACTGTGCTTGTGTCATAGAGGTACCATATGCTGACTAAGCTGCTCTGCTCCCCTGTGCCAGGAGCCCGTAAAATGGAATACAAGGGGAACAGCTGGCATGAAACCTGCTTCCTGTGCCACCGCTGCCAGCAGCCAATAGGAACCAAGTCCTTCATCCCAAAAGATAACGGCTACTTCTGTGTGCCCTGCTTCGAGAAGCAGTTTGCCTACCAGTGCTGTGCTTGTAAGAAGGTAAGGTTACATCTAATTGTATTTGACCGCTGCAGTCAATCCCCCTGACTGTTTTTAATCTAACACTCACATCGATATATATAGAGTATGTGGAGGATGAAACCCTCTTTAATGGTCTCACATACATGCACACAGTGACATTTGACCTCTGCATTTAACCCATCCTAGTACTAGGAGCAGTGTAAAAAAGGTGCATAGTGTCACTCTCACCCATGGATTTGTGTTACCTTCAGGCAATAACAACAGGTGGAGTGACCTACCAAGACAAACCCTGGCACCGTGAGTGTTTCCTGTGCATCAGCTGCAAGAAGCAGCTGCCCGGTCAGCGCTTCACCTCCAGGGAGAACTACCCCTACTGCCTCGAATGCTTCAGCAACCTCTATGCAAAGAAGTGTGTGGGCTGCACCAAGCCCATCACCAGTGAGTCATTGCTGTGCTCATGTTTTCATGCACTCTGACATGCAGTTTTCCTTACTCATACTTGTCAGGTTACTAAGATGAAGATCTTGCATTAACCTGCACATTATACCATTCATGTATCTTTGCTTGATGTGTGCAGGTCTGGCAGGAGCCAAGTATATCTCTTTCGAGGAGCGTCAGTGGCACAGCGAGTGTTTCTCCTGCGTTGAGTGCTCTGTGTCGCTGGTGGGCCGCGGCTTCCTCACCCAGCGAGACAACATCTTATGCACCGACTGCGGCAGGGAGAAGTGACCTTTCCATGAGAAGGTCACAGCTTTATTCTTAAACCAACAAGAGCTCCTGTTCTCCTTTGCATGCCTGGTCTATAAACAAACTATAAATGTCAGGTGCTTATTTTGGGTCATAAATTACCATTAGTTCTCTCACGTTGCCCACACCAAAACTTGGCTGTCTCCATAAGGATAGACATATATCTTTAATGTTAGGCTGCCATTGCTCCACGGTTGAAGAATGTTCTCTTTGTTTGTTAAAATAAAAACTCTCAAAGAAATCTCAAACATGTGTTTGTTATAGATTCTTAGGAGTTAGGATTTTATACTTTTTTTGTCTCGTATGACAGTAAACTGAGTATCTTTGGATTTTGGTATGTGGATCGGATTTTTAAAAAAAAAAAAGGTTTTGAAGATGTCCCTTTGGACTTTGAGACTCATTTGAATTATTATTATTATCTTACATTGAATGTACAAGATAATAATTTGCTGATTTATCCAACGATCAACAACATAATCACAAGTTTGATTCATGATGAAAAATAATTGTTAGTAGCACCCCCAAAATATGCTTTGCTTTTCCACAGGTCTGATTTTGATTACACATTTTGCTGCTGTTTACTTACTGTGATATGTTTACCTGGATCAATGTATTCACACTGCAGAAACATAACATTATGCATGATTTATGCTTCTTGGTTGTTCCAATACCTGTGGATATCATAGGCCTGCTGGTTCTTATGCTAATATTTCTTATTCTGCTTCAAAGACACCATCCAGAGGAGGAGTCTCTAGGTTAAGGATGGGCACAAAGTTCAACGTTACAAATATAGCTGTGATGGTAGGTTTGAAACCACGTCTTTTTACAACCATCACTATTCAGACAATCATTGCTGAAAACAAACCTCAAGTGTGTTTTTGTTGCCTCTCGACCTCATCACACCCAGCTCATTCATGTTGTCAACAAACCGAGATCGACCATATATGGTATGATCAGCTGATCACTTTCTCTTCTGCTTGTACATTATCTACTAACCAAAGACACCACTTTGTTCCATGCACAAGACAAAAATACATGTGACCGTAAATGTGGACACCTCAAAATATGTGTCTTCCTCAGCATAGTTTAGACACTTGTAAAAGTTGGTTTTCTTGGTGAAGCCGTTGAAAGAGTTGCGTAAGTGTTCTCACAGGGCAGGATGAGCGGCGTAAAAATGCTGACATAGATTTCCTGTCAGGATTTAGTCACATGGGGAGGTGAGACTACTTTACACTTCACACACTTGTGGAGGAATCAAAGAGGCAGGGGGAACACCAGAGAGGAAGGGGGAACAGCAGAGAGGTAGGGATGTCTTATTTGATATATTTGACAGAAGATCTAAATCTTTAATATAGGCACATACATTTTGTATTACATTACATTGCATTTAGCTGACGCTTTTATCCAAAGCGACTTACTATAAGTGCGTTCGACCAACAAAATACAAACTTGAAGAAAACAGAATCATATAAGTACATCAGGCTTCATAGAGCAAAAACATTTCAAGTGCTACTCAACTGGCTTTAGATAAGCCAGCCCTTTATTAGTATATAAGTGCTTTGTTAATAGTTCTATCGCTCGAAGTGGAGTCGAAAGAGATGAGTTTTCAGTCTGCGCCGGAAGGTGTGTAAGCTTTCTGCTGTCCTGATGTCAATGGGGAGCTCATTCCACCATTTTGGAGCCAGGATAGCAAACCTCACAGGAGTCAATCACACTTAAATATTTGCAATGGCTTTTAGAGCATTTAAACAAACACACGTTTTTGAAAAGCCATCAGCTCCAAAAGAAAAGGACAAATCCAGCATCCAGTGCATTGCGTGCTGTGACCCACATGTGTATATAGGGACCAAAGATGCAACAGTCCAGCATCTCATCCTTTCAAGTAGCACAGACCTGGGATCTGGCCAGAGCAAAACTAGAGAAGGTAGGGCAAGAAAACTGGGCTCAAGCAACCAAGTAACCCAACTGAGGGTAGTCCCACTTTACAACCATCTGCTGGTCCTGTGGGACCGGAGCATTACTGCCCTCAACATGTTCTCCTTAGAGCCCGTTCCTGGCCTGAAGAAGATCCAGCATGTGTCTTTGTTTGAGGTATGCGACTCGATGCCGTCAGCCCAGGCACAATGTGTGGAGATGGTGACTTCCTCCAGCCGCAGGAAGCTGATCCGGATCCACGTGGTGGGAGTGGACAGGTGGGACGTCGTAAAGGAAGTCCCACTGCTCTACGACCCTAGGGCCTTGGCAGTGGATGGCACCAGTGTGTGTGTAGCTACCAGCGACAGGTACCTTCTCTGTGATATCCGGACTGGGAGCAGCCAGGAGCTTTTTCCTCACAATCACAGCAGGCAGTGTGTCTTTGTTACCTCAGTGGGACGAGGGGAATTCCTCCTGAACGGGCCTGAATCTTTGGGTAAGCCAAATGTGTGTGGTACATGCTGTTCTGCAGGCTCTCTCTGGCATTAAATGCTCCCTTTCATGGACAGCAATACAGTTAATCATCTCATATCACTCTCCCATATTTCCATCTAGCCAGGGGATATTTATTCTGCCAAATTCTCATTACTCCGTAATCCCTCAGGCATGTTTGTGATGAAGACAGGGATATGCCAGCGCCCCCCCCTGCAGTGGCCTCAGGAGGTGTTGGCAGCCGGAGTGTGTTTCCCCTACATCCTGACCCTACAGCCCCAAGTGCTGTCAGTCTACAGCATGGTGGACCAACAGCGAAAACAGACTGTGAGTCTCACTGGAGCAAAGGGACTACTTTCCACATCAGGTAAACCAGACAACATAATTTCAACACCCAATCCTGGCATATTGCAAACTGAGAAGCTGTCAAATTGTGGCTTTGTTTTTGAAGATGTCGCTGTGTCTGTCTCAGTTTGCACTGAATCAGTCAATCATCCTTGCACCTACTTTTCCTACTCGCTGAGTGTCTCTGAATCCCCAAAACAAATCTCCCCTCAGATGGTGTTCTAGTGTTCACAGAGAGAGACATTTTCAGCCTGCGCCTGGTGCCAATCGAAGAGCAGATCCAGGCACTTGTTAGGCATGAAAGGATCGAGGAGGCCTTACTGCTGCTGGATGGAGTTCAAGGGTATTGTCCACTTGACTCATACAAGGTGAACTTCAATGAAATGACAAAGACACATTTATAGTGTTTCTCCTTTCTTCTGTCCTTTATTTTGTATTGGTTTAGCTCTCTATGGGACCCAAGAGCATAAAAAAGCAGATGGTGTTTATTAGATTTAGTGTAATGCACTTAAAGGTCACCTATTATGCAAAATCCACTTGTTCATGTCTTTTATACATAAACATGTGTCCCCTCTTTGTAAAGAGATTCTGAAAGTGTCAGGAAAAAAGATTCCCTCTATTTTTGTCCTGATCCATTTCTATAAAAACCTGTCTGAAAAAGAGCTGATCAGATTTTGGCCACTTTATGATGTCATAACGATTTGTTGGCTTGTGTAACCATTAACCAATAACCAACCAAGGTAACCCCCCCACCTTATCACCTGAATCTCCTCCTAGAGCACCATTGTGTTCTTTTTAACCAAATATCTCTCAGAGGGGCGTGGGGAGGGGCTCCTTATTTTCATCTAAAGTAACAGACAGAGAATCTGCACTTTTCAAACAGGGCTGAAACAGAGGGGTTTATGGGTAATGCTACAATACACGATCCGTTTGGTATTTCGAGCCAAACACTTCACAGACATGTTTTGTATATATCTGAGACCTATAATATATTGATGACAAACAGTATAATAGGGGACCTTTAAGAGGAGATGAGATTAATTAAACCAAAAAGGAGATGGCTTGGCCGTTGGTGAACTTAGGTTGCGAGGGGCAGTATCAGGATTAAGCAGAAAGGAAGGCTGGTATCCTGAAGCACAGGAGACCAAAATACATGTATTCAAGTGTTATATATGAGGGAACTACTGTAACTGAGAATATTCAATTGGAAAATGAGCCTGGGATTAGCTACCACAATAACATAAACAACAATCTGGCACTGAATGTGTGAAAAGGAGGGGTTGAGTTACTGGAGAGGTGATGAGAGAATCAGCTTTGCAATCAGGGAGCCTGGAGAGTTCGGCAAGGAACACAATAACACACAGAGAAAACAGAGGAGCACATGGAACACAAAAGCCCGCAAACACAGAGAAACAAAGGGAATGTTTGATCAATCCAGTTGAAATATTTTTCCCAAAACTACAAATGTCAAATTTATAGTTAAAATATGACATGGAATCACCAAATTCACAAGCATAACTGGTCAGGGAACCATAACTGTCTCTATACACTACTGTGTAAATTGTGTGCCGATCCATTGTACAAGATGTTGAAATATCTCCAAGGATAAGTAAAAACCTGGAACTGGTTGGATTTTTCCTCTTGGGAACATGAATGTCTGAATTAAATGGCAGTCGATCCAGCATTGCAAGAAGTATTTCAGTCTGGATGAACATTTAAATTGTGAGTGTGCTGTACTAGATTAAAAAGGCTTGGATTAACAAATGTTGCTAAAAGCTAACTTTAAGAGCTTAGTCACCTTTTATAATGTCCAAACATATAACATATAGGTTGTTTCTATTAGGGGAATATCTATTTTACTCCAAAACACTTGCCTAAGAAACAATTTAAATGATATCTCGACTTTTTCTGCATATTTTCAGTGCTGCTACAATTTCCTACAGATCACTGAAGAACAGATTACACTAGGATCCAAATGGGTAGACAGACTACATTGTTGCCTGCTGATACTGTAGGTGTATCCCAGCTGGATGAATGCACCTGATGGTGTTTAAGATTTAGTACAGTGTGTGCCAGGTAACAGGTTAGAGGGGAGGATGTTGGAATTAAAAAAGTGATTAGTCAGTCCTTATTATTGGCCTGGTTTTGTGATTTTTTCATCTACTAATTGCAACAGATTGCCCTCATTATTTAAAGACAGTTTTTCTCCTCAATGATTACGACAATATTTAAATATGTCATGCCAATTATGTGCCTAATTTTATGTTACCATTCTTTTTTTCCTGGCAGGATCTGCTGAAGGCCATCACTTGCCTGGCTGGGTTTGTTCATTTTTACCAGGAGGGTTTTTCCGAGGCCAAAGATCTATTCATGTGAGAATAAAAACCCTTATACGACACTCGAAATTCAAAGCATGCACACTCAATAAATCAGAACACACTGTGCAGTAATAAGTGGGTTTTGTGAATACTGGCTCTTTTCTACCAAATGAGATCCAACAAAAAGCAATACTCATTACCTTCTTGAACAGTACAGGTGAGCTTGACCCCAGAGAAATCATCCACCTCTACCCCGACATGCAGTCGTGTCTCAGCGAAGACTTTCAATCCCAGCTCGATCAGCCGAACAAGGGCAGAGATCTCCAGGTGCTCTGGCAGGGAGACAGGAGCACATTTCATCATTACCTAGCCTTCCTGGGAGATTTTCTCAGAGCAGTAAAGGGGACTGAGCTAGGCCTGAGGTGCAGTAAGGAGGTGGACTGCGCCCTCCTGAGGCTGTACGTAGAACTGGGAGACTCTGAAAACCTGCAGCAGCTTGTGGCATTAGCCAATGAGTGCAGGCTGGACCAGTGTGTTCCTGTATTGGAGCAGCACAACAGGTAAAACATGATCATTTGTTGAGTAGATGATGTGATAGTATAGATGTGTTTTTTTTGTTAAATTACCAATTATTTTGAAAAAAACAGGCAGACAGACATTGTGTCTCATTTATGGACCATTTGCTGTTTGATCTCTTTTTATATACAGATTATTTGCACTAGGTACCCTCTATCAAAGCCATGGAAATCTAATTGATGCAATTAAGGTATTGTTTCCCCATAAACGTATTCAATGTATTGACAATTTATTGGCATTAATTAACATGTTTTGCCTGTTTTTTGCTTCCAGACTTGGGTGAAAATTGCTGATGGCTTCCACAAAGACCCCTCTTGCTCAGATGTTTACGGACACATAGTTCAGACTCTCAGTCAACTGCAGGACAAAGATGTTGTGTGGACATTTTCAGACTGGACTCTTCAAAAAAACCAGGAGGTGCCTTTTTCATGCTTTCAACTTAACAGCAGAGGGCAGAGTTGCTATGCAATAAAACTATGTGTTACAGCTTTAAACACACAGCAAAATACCATCCATTAACAACATTGATTTACTTATACAACAATGACTGCTAATGAAATGTCTTATAACAGCCTTTCTTTATCTGAAAAAGATAGGGGTGCAGATCTTCATCAAGTGTCCACCAGATGACCGATTCAAGACACAAGACGTCCTTGCTCTCTTGGAGAAATACCCGCTGGCGATGCTTTTGTACCTTGAGTTTTTAATCTACGATTTAAACAGTGAGGTGTGTACAGCAGCAGCCAGATCATCTAATATCCCTGACTCCTTTATTAACTACACTGAGACATAATTGGTGTAATCTTCCCCCAGGAGAGTAGACATCACAACCGTCTGGCCCTGGCATATGTTACTGAGATGCTACAGGAGGAAGAGGAAGCAGATTTGAGGAAGACCAGAGAGAAGTTGCAGCAGCTGCTCTGGGAATCCAAATTCTATGACGTCTCCACTGTATATGGTGTGTTGGGTGCCGTATGAGTAAATAAACTCATAATGGAAATGTTATCTCATAAGATAATGAATTGCTACTAAATTATATTGCATTATTCTACTTGCAGAGAGAGTTAAGTCAGCAAACTTGCACATGGAGGAAGCCATTCTCCTGGGTAGGGCTGGTGAACACTCCCAGGCTCTGAAGGTGCTTGTTCACCAGGAAGGAGACTTCCAGGCTGCAGAGGCCTTCTGCTGCCGGGCCGCCCAGGGCCGGGACCCCCAGCTCAGACAGACCCTGCTGCTCACCCTGCTCCAAATCTACCTGAGCTCAGAAGACCTCACCAGCACTGCCGTGGATCTGCTGAACCACAACCCTCTGGTCTTTGCAGCAGAGCAGATCCTCCAGCTGCTGCCTGACTCCTGGTCTGTTCAACTGGTCTCTCAGTTCTTAGTGAGATCCCTCAGAGAGACTTTCCACCAGAGGCGGATGTCGAGGGTGCAAAAGGCTTTGGGCCAAGCAGAGCTCATGCGGCACAAGGTCATATGGGTAAGTTAATGACTATTTCACATATGTTTTGCTCCCTAATTGTGTTTATTCTTGTTGCCTTTTTTCCTAACCCTGTTGCTTTTTATCTCGCTTCCATGCAGATGCAGGCCTCAAAAACAACATTCAGACTAGACAAGGGGCAAAAGTGTAAGGTTTGTCAGAGAGACCTCGCAGAGCCACAGTTTGTCTGTAACCTCCATGGTGACCTGATGCATACAAACTGCACTGACTTCAAATCATCTTAAGAACTCAGATGCAGCAATGTATTGTCTGTGTGTGCAATTAAGTGCATTTCTGCTCTCTGGAGAATCACATTCATTTCAAGTTGGATAAGTGTCTGCTTCCTACCTGATTATTTTTGCAGATTACACTGTGTCATCAAGACAAACTTTGTGTACAAGGATTACATTCATGGATGTTGGACCAGACACTTTCCATGATTAGAAAAAAGAAAATACATTGTGTAAATGACTGGTTTCAGAACACAAAAGAGCAAGCAATGCACTTTTTTAGGGCGGCATGTCTGAGCCATTTCCTAGAGACATTGTAGACAGCAATAGCTCTGAAGTGGAGGACACTCAGGGACATATATTCACTGATCAGACAGTGGTGTTTAACATGGAAACCACCCGTGGTCAACCTGATGACCAGAGGGAATTGAACCATCCTCTAAGTCTGTATGCATTCCCCGCCATCACAGTTTCCACTGACTGTGTATATTTGTCTGCATAAAGCTGGAAATAGAAGGTCAACATAAAAGAGGCAGCACGTGTTTTTATTCTGTTCCCTGCATTGATATATATTTATGAGCAAACAAATAAAATCACAATTATAGGCTTAAAAATGAAAAGCAAATACTGTAGGTTAAGGAAGTGTAGAGTTTTGGGTCTTTTCCCTTAATTTTACAGGCGACCCTAATGACAGGTCTGTGCTGTGTATGGAACATTAAATCAATTTTTACCAACATCATCCCTTTGTCCAAATAATAACACACCCCAGTGTGTCCACAAGTGCAGTATGGAAATCTTTTATATAAACTTAAACACATATTATTAAGTTGTATGCCATTTAAGATGTATTTGTCTATTTTTGTTGTAATTTAGTCATTAAGGCTAACCATAGCTCAGCATTTTGGGACAGGAGTAAGGGGAGACGCAACAGTAACTTGTGCATTTAGCTTGACTGATTGCAAGTTTTTGGTGTATGTTTTTGGCCATGTGCGTGTGACTAATTACAGTGCAGATAATAGTGAATTATGAGTATGTTGGAAGGGGTTATCTCTGAGTGATGCTTTTGCCAAGTTTTCTTCAGTTTTCCTCTCCTAATGAGAGACTACCTGCGTGACTTTTTTATTGTTCTGACTGAGTATCTGAGATATGTGCTCATTTAATGTTGCATAGAGTGTGTTGAAAGTCTTAGAGCGTTTAACTAAGGCTTAAAAGGATACACTTGAATTAAACTTTGACTTGAAAGCTCTCACTTTGAGTGTATAAGTGTAACCTCTGACTCATATAAATAAACTCTGATCCCAGAAAATCCAAGAAAACCACAAACCTAGCCTTTCCTCTTTTATGTGGCTGCGTGAAGAATTGCCATGTCCTCCCTTCCATATCGCCGCCTTGTAATTTCGATTATCTGTGCATTTAATTTAAATCCCATTGTAAGCACTGCTGGATACAGTGAAAAGTATCAGTGCAGAGGAACACACCAACTTCTTTCTGATCTGGTTAGAGATGTGAAGCAGTCTCTCACTCACGGTGTGACTGTGAGGGGCTGCTGCTCTGTTACTGGCTGCTATTTGGGCCGTGCCCGATGACCAGTGACCACTGAGAGGACCCAAAAGGATCATGTCCTCTCTTTCCCTCTCATGGTCAACCTTAGGGGGCATTAATGTTGTTGGAAACACGTGTGGTTATGCTGTGGCTTAAAACAAATGTTTGTCTCATCTTTGATATTACAGCCAAAAGCCACCAAAAGGTAAAAATACAAGGGCACAAGTCTTACATCTAAATTAAGATTAGAAAACCTTTAAAGTGCATTTAACTGATTCTGGGTTCAGTGCCTGAGTGGGCTGGGTCACTGCAGTGCAGGCTGCTCTGAGGTCCAGATGGACATTTTGCACATGAGGGGAAATGGATTGGCTGCAAAAATGAACAGTTATGGAGGAAAAGATGGTGGGGTATCCAGACATTGGTCTCCCATTATAAATACCCATTTCACCACAGAAGGAAAATAAGAACATTTTATTCTTGTGCTCTTCTAAAATTAAGACAAAATGTCGTCTGTCTGGACTGTAGGATGTTATTGTTTACATGTTAACATAGTTGTGTTTTATATGGACTGGGGGGAAAGACATTTATGAGATGCAGAGGGTTTTTTCTTTGTCCATTTGGCCTATGGAAAATGGATACTCCTCTAACAACTCACAAAAAAAACTCAAACAAACATGTTTAATATTGTTTTTTCAGCTTGGTAGTTTGTGACTTTTCCCACATTTATGAAAGATGTTTATAAATAGGATTTGTATCTGATGACCTGTAACCGGAAGTCTGCAGTTGTAAAACCTGGCTAAATCCAAATAGATTTGTATAACCTCTACATTATATATGTGATTTGTGCTGGTAGTAATTTTCTAGCCCTGAATTCATATTTTTGGATTTCTCAAATTTGAGTTTTATAATAGTGTACTCATACGACGTCTAAAAAGGGAAATGGAGGGTCTAATTGACCTTAATGTCACAGTGAAGAAAGATAATTCAGTTTTAGCAAACAAGATAATATATATTTTAACATCTTTACCCCACATATATCCTATCAAATGCAAAACTATATCCTATCAGATGTGAAACCTTTATAATTTTCTTCACATTAGGTTCAAATAAGATCAGAAGAAAAATAATGAGATATTGAAAAGGACAAATGTTTGATGTGGCAAGTATACAAGAGTGAGGTCTGTGGGATCCTAAAAATGGAAGAAAAGTAAAAGTCACCAAAATGCAAAGGTTTAAATGTGTTTTTCTTTTATATTTAATATCTTCAAGTCAATTATTTCTCATAAAAATACATGAAGATATATTTTCCACACTAAAAAAGACTATATTGCCTCAAGATTATGACAGTTTCAGAAGGTATCACAAAAGAAAGCATACGGGAAAGATGAATTCACAATGCTTCTCTTTGTATCATATTTATAGTCGAAGCCACAAATTACTGTATCATGTCCCTGATGACGCATTTTTCAGTCCCTTAGTGGTTGCCATGAGACAAGGGGAATCTTAATTTGGTAGCAATAATGGTAACGTAGCAGAAAACCTAAACGATTGAACTTTAATTCCCACTTTCAACAGCAAATATAATTCTATAGATATAGAAGAAGAAGTATGGGACTAAATATAGCTGAAGAGGATGATCAAAACATGTCTTTTTTTAACTCAGAGCAACGCTCTCATTTTCATGGTTTGCTACCTTGGGGTTTGGAAGGGTGCCCCAGGGAGAAATGTGTAGGGTTGCCCACTGGAGACACAGAGGCAGAGAGGGAGACCACAGACACCCACCCTGCTCTGAAGCGAGGGGCGTGGGTTATATACATCAGACTTTGTGCTATAGAGGGGTGTCACCATGTCTACAGGCAAAATATTGTTCACTCTTCGTCTCTTTCAGGGCTCAAAACTGTTTTTTCTGACTGGGTATTTTGAGTAAGATATGATATGTTTTAATTGTGTGCATAACTGGCTTTTAATACTAGTTGAACATAACATGTTTACATTTGTATGTGTTTTAATATGTTTCTTTGTTGTGCTTTTCATCATGTTTTGAATTATTGTTTTATTATTTTACTCCCATTGTGTTATTTTATATTGTATGTATTCCCTGTACAGCACTTTGGTCAACTGAGGTTGTTTTAAATGTGCTATATAAATAAATAAAGATTGAGATTGAGATAACTGTCACTTTTAGAATAAATATCAGTAGAGCAAACATAGGATTTACAGGTTTGATTCCTTAATAGGCTAATTATATTATAACAGACATGAGTAATGTGTTTAAGTTATAAAGGGTAGGGGTGGTCAGAAATAGGTTTTATTTTTCCTTAAGATTTCTTGTCAGTTTATTGTATAATCATATTTGAATTTAGCAATCCCTTGTAATATGTATAATGATGATGAATGATTTAAGTATGGTCTCTTAGTTGATTAAAATGTATGTTTTGCTTTCCAACCTGAGGTCAGCCATAAAAAGATATTCCTATGACTAATGATTCAACTTTGGATGAAGAATGAGAGTTCATTTTGTGAAAGTTGAAGGCTTTTTGAGGAAGATATGATATGTTTTAATTGTGTGCATAACTGTCACTTTTAGAATAAATATTAGCACAGCGAAAATAGGATTTACAGATAACGTTTCCCTAGGTAATTTATATTAGAACAGACATGAGTAACGTGTTTAGAGACTGTACAAAAGTTATAAGGGATAGGGGTAGTCAGAAAAGTATTTTTACTTTATTTTTATTAAGATTTCTTATCTGTTTATTGTAGAGAATAAGTCTTTTTTTCTTTCATATTTGAATTTAGCAATCCCTTGTAATATGTATAATGATGATGAATGATTTAAGTATGGTCCCTTATGTGATTAAAATGTACTTTTTATTTTCCAACCTGAGGTCACCCATAAAATGATATTCCTAAACACCTTAAGTGGCATAAGCTTAATGATCTGTGCTGTGTATGACTAATGATTCAACTTTGGATGAAGAATGAGAGTTCATTTTGGGAAAGTTGAAGGCTTTTTGGCAGCCTTGTTTGTTTACGCCTGTTTTAATCAGTGATTTTCAGGTGGAGAGCTAAGTACTCGGCCCAAAGGGGTTTAGTTCTGGTCCTCCACCTGTTTTTTTTTTTAACCAGGCAGCTTGTGTCTCGTTTCCAGGTCCAGCACCTTTCATCTATGGACCATTTGGATTTCTGGGAACAGAAACAAACAGACCTGCTGCAAAATCTAAAAGTTGGGGCGGAAACTGCAATCTGGCAGTGTAATTGCTTCGTTGTCCCACATTATCCATATGGTGAAAACCAATAAGATTGTATCCAAGTCAATGAATCTTACTTTCACTTGGCCTAATTAAGATGTATTCATGTTAACATCGTATTTCAGAGCATCCTGTCGCTGGTATTCAAAGAGGGGTATTTAGTCAGTACCACAGAAAAACTGCTTCATGGCCTGTCTCTTGTGAAACGGACACAATTAAAGCTTTGATAACAGGGGGGACAAGTATTCTGCACTGCAGGGTCCCCGATAATTCCATCTGTGAGACGGTGCCTCGTGATGTTTGACATCACTGATTACAGAGCATGTGTCACATTAAGTTACTGTTACTGTACCCTGGGAAAGTGGAGAATGTGGGATCATTCATAATTAGACATTTAGCGCCAATCCTCGCCACAGATGAACACACCCTTCACCACAACAGATAGGCCAGGGAGTTAAAAATGTCCCAATGCCCCCCAACCACAGGAGTCGAAAAGCGCCCTTCCTCTGCTATCTAGGACTGAACTTACTATAACCTACACAATAAAGGCCTGTGTGTGCGGGCATGACTTCAAATGCTAAGCCCAAAAAGACCTAATTTAATCTTCAAAACTGAAGCCACTTCAGCAGAAATCTTAAATGATCTGTATTTGTGTGCAGAAAAAGAACCAGAGATATCATAAACTTATAGCAATCTAAGCTCCAATCAGAACTCAGACAAATTAGAGGTTCATCGTGTTTTAGCATAGAATTACAATTCTATTTCTACAGATCGATTATCTGGTAGCATTGAATGAATGATATTTCAGGGCTTTCTTCTGGTCTTTCATGAACCCAAACTACCACAGGGCACAGAAGAATGGAACGATACTCCGCTTACGTGAAGCTGCACGACATCTCTGCACTTTGTGGTTTCATTCACCAACACATACCCATATTTTATGGTATTTCAGGAGTGCCCCGAGCATCACTTTGCATCTAAAAAAAATGAATGGAACAATCCCCAAAGAGCACAGTGTGTTCTCTATCCAAAAAGTACACAAGAAAAGCAAATATTTGTTCTTGAATTAAATGAATTTACGTCATATTTTCCTTCATTACTCCTCCTCATTTTAGCTGTTAATTTGGTCCTAGTTGTGGGTGTTGACTGGTTTGAGGGACTTGTAATGCAGATGTGAAAAAAAGTTGTTTAACCTTCAGAGGTCTAAGAACTGTTTTAAAACATATTGTGGAGTCTCAAAAAGCTATGCAAAGTTTGATAGATAGAAGTAATGTCACTTGAGTCAGTCTCATTGGGGAACGACAAGTTTTATATTGAAAATAATCTGGGTATATGGAGTAAGAAAGAAGCTATCTGACCTCTGTAGCCTGTTCCTGATGTCAGCTGTTTGAAACTATTAGATAAACACACACCAGGGATGTATAAAGAGAACTAAGTACTACAGTAGCCGACCCGTGCAAACACGCAATGGCCCAAAACACTCACATTAGGAGAAACTTGCTGCACTTTCAAAAATGATGCAAGTAAAGAAACAGAAATGCGTCCATTGTGCCGATAAAGCAAACACAAAACAGTTTCTTTTATCCTGCAACACAGCTGATCCGCTCGCTAACATAAAATACAAATCTCTAGATTGGGTTTCTAATGGATCTTACAGCTTTTAAGAACTTATGGTTTAAATGAGGACTATAGGAGTGTTTGTACTAGAGTTGATTTTAGTCCAAAAATGATCTGCAGTTTGACAGATGTCTCTTTTACAGTGTATGGAGAAATAGTATGGTAGATGGTAAGGGAAAAAGGAATGGAAGTTGAACTGGAAGTTGTAATTCCACGCTTTGGCGACTACGGAAATTGGCTTCAAGCTCAGCCCGGTTCATAGGTTTTTATAACACACCTACATCTCAGTGTTTGGATGTGTTTTTCAGATTGTCTGTGGTTGAGTTGCATTGTGGGAAATGTGGGTGCCAAGTTTTGACAAGGAGTGAGAAAGAGTGGAAAAAAAACACCTCCGCTTCTGCTGCTGACTTTCTAAGAACTGTTGTAAGATGGGAACCAATTAACTAAACCTTACAAGCTCCTGAACCAGCAAAACAGTAACAACTCTTCACACTGATTCATCAATACTAACAATTTAATAATGTCATTGATAATAATAAACAGTATCAGTTTTAGGTCAATTTACTGCATAACAAGTGACTTCTGAGTACACTTTGAAATGAATACTTTAAAAATATTGTAAATTAGTATTTATTTTATGCCGTTTTTTTAACTTACGTAAAGGATCTCAATGCTTCTCTCACCGCTGTTTGTTCCTGCCTGCCACTGAGAAACCAGATATTTCTATGTTTAGTGATGTGCTGAAAGATGTGTTTAGTCAGCTTTCAGCACATGTTCAAACCCTGTGGGTCCACAGCAGAGAATCAAAGAGCAGTCATCACAGTGGCGACAGCACAGTGAATCACAGAGGCCTAAAAAAAGCTCTATCCATTGTCTAAACACCAAAACCAACTCCTAGCTATAACATAGCACTGTGTATGCTTAAGATGTTGCTTAATAAAGCAACAGAACCATGGCAACAGCCATTATTATACGTGTGAGTAAACCAGAGCTAGTATGCCCATAAACACTGGGGGAAGTACATATGCATGCTGTGTTCAAGTCCTAACGCAAAAACTGCTTTTAATATGATTTTCTAATCTTTATGCAAAATATTTTTGTAACAAATACATTAGTAAACTTGTATACTGTATATACTTGTATCCGTCTAATATCTGTCTAATATATGTCATCTCAAACTCCCTATTATGGAAGACTTTTACATTTTGTTGCTCATATCTTTACATAATGTATTAGGCAGTATAAACTGCATTTAGAAAGTAATAAAAACAGGATTTTTTTTTGCTTTGCTATTACCTAAGATGACTCTCATTATTATTCTTAATTTAAATTGGTTAAGCATGACTTGGAAAGGCATACATCTGTATACAAAAAGGACTAACAGCTGAAAATGCATATCAGTGCAAAAACCAAACCATGAGATTGAAGAAACTGCCTTTAGAGCTAAGAGACAGGATTGTGTAGAGGCATATATCTGAGGTTCCCAAGAGCACAGTGGGCTCCCTTCAGTGATTTGTTTTCTGTAATGTTTAAACTTTTTTTGGCCTGGTCAAATCAGGACTTGATGGGAGAGGTGACTCGCCCCAGAGATGTGCGATAAGGGAGACAAACAACTCTCCCTAGCGAAATACACAAGCATATTTGGAGTTTCCAAAAAAAGTCTTAATACTTTCTGAATACACTGTTAATCACCATAAATAGTACATGATGGGGGCTATGTACATGACACTTGCCACAGATCATTTCAGACCAACTTAAATACAAACAGATACTTTTTCATTAAGCACATTAATCAAAATCTTGATGTCTTTGTGGTTTGAAAAGGCTGAAAATACATTCCAGCGGTCTGTTTTGAGAACTTGTTTGACAAAGTGTGTGTGTGTGTGTGTGTGTGTGTGTGTGTGTGTGTGTGTGTGTGTGTGTGTGTGTGTGTGTGTGTGTGTGTGTGTGTGTGTGTGTGTGTGTGTGTGTGTGTGTGTGTGTGTGTGTGTGTACACTTCTGTTTGACTGCACATACAGTACAAGTCTTTTTTTTTTTTTCCCCCGGTGATTGCTGACATTTACAGTTTATTGCTGCATTTCATCACAGAGCTGAAAGCTTAAATTGTCTGGAGGAGCTCACCTCAGCTCTCCTGCTCTCTGCACAGACTGATTTCCACAAGCTGAAGCTTATGATGAGCTCTCAGTTGATGTCAAACTGGGACAGACGGAAAAAACTAGGCAGCTTTTTACTCCCAAAAACAGCTCCCCAGCTCATAATGTCAGGTTTTGGCACTTTTCCGACCTTTAATTTAGAGAGGGTGTTTCACAGTCACAAAAGCTTGGAGAGATAATGGCTGGTGAAAGTATAGCTTACAGTTGCTCCAAGTGTACAGGCGTGGAATATAATTAGCTTAATTTCAATGAAGCAAACCACTTGTCTGTGCAGTATGGATGGGATCAAACTCTGCAATCAACAAAGGGGCTTCATGCTGTGTGCATAAAGTGAAAGTGAAGACCTTTAAAAATAAGAGTGAAAACATGAAACTAATCTCATTTAGCTTTTAAATCTCTTATTTCGCATCTGTTAGTAAATGCATGTAATTAACACAAACTTAACAACAGAGCAAAAGTAGAGGATAACACTCATTAGAAATACAACGTCAAACCTGACCACAATTGCATCCGTTTGAAATCCCTGATTAACCCTGAACTTAAGCTTGGGTCAACTAAAAATCATGTTTAGTTTTTGTTTTATTATGTCATCTTGGGCCCTAATTGTAGCAGAAAAGTTATACCAAGATTAATAAAATGTGTTACTCAAACGTCCTATGATTATTTTAGGGATAATTATAACTGCTATAATCAATACTTCATACAAAAATATTATGCGCAATTGTTTGAGCTCTTGTTGAAACTAAAGATGTAAGACTTTTTCTTTCAGACAAAAGTCTTGTTTCTCTCAGATTTAGGTCACACATTTGTGTTAGTGAGCACTTCTTCTTTGCCAAGATAATCAGGGTGTGGTATATCAAGATGCTGAATCAAACAGCATGATTATTGCACCGCTGGCCACTCTAAAATTGGCAGTTTTATCTTGAAATAAAAACATTTATTGCATTTAATATATCTAGGTCTACAGAAATGCACTTGACTCATACTGTGCAAAACATCTCAATTACAAAGAGTTGAACAAGTTGTTGATATTTCCTGTGGAATATTTGCCCAACCCTCTTCAATGGCAGTGCAAAGATGCTGGATTTTGTCAGGAACTGGAAGGGTGCTGAGGTGCACGCCAGTAGAGATCATCACAAACATGGTCTTTGGCAACATGTGTGGTGACGAGTAAGCAGGTCATGTAAGAAATGGGATGTTTTCAGCCTCTAGTAATTGTGTGTACAGATCCCTGCAACATGGGGCCAAGCATTGTAATGCTGCAACATGAGGTGATGTAGGTGGATGAACCGCATGATATTGGGATTCAGGATCTTGTTACTGGATAACTGAGAGTCTAAGAAAAAAAAGAAAAATGATGAACATGATACATTTTTCCTGCTTAGCATGTTAGCATAGTAATTGTTAGTACGTGTTATGCCATTAGCATTTAGCTCAAAGGACCACTTTTCTCAAATAGGCCTAACACAAGATGACACAGGCTTAGTCTTTTGTTTTATAATGGAACACATTTGAGTGTCATGTGAACATTGTGAGCAGGCTTACCAAAGAATGGTAGTATGGGCACTGAGGAACCCAATAAAAGTTGAATGGGATCCAAATCAAGGTGCAGATGCACGCATCATTTTTATACATATGGAAACGCAATTGCCATTCTAGGTTTTTTTTTTTGTGGTTTTGTCACTTTGGCCCTCTGAAGCAAGATGCATTGCTATTGTTGTCCATCCATCCATCCATCTTCTCCCGCTGATCCGTGGTCGGGTCGCGGGGGTAGCAGTTCCAGCAGAGAGCCCCAAACTTTATTTTCCCTGGCGACATCAACCAGCTCTGACTGGGGGATCCCAAGGCGCTCCCAGGCCAGCGAAGAGATATAATCCCTCCACCTGGTCCTAGGTCTACCCCTTGGTCTCTTCCCAGCTGGACGTGCCTGGAACACCTCCCTAGGGAGTCGCCCAGGTGGCATCCTAACTAGGTGCCCGAACCACCTCAACTGGCTCCTTTCGACGCGAAGGAGGAGCAGTTCAACTCAGAGTCCCTCCCGGATGACTGAACTTCTCACCTTATCCCTAAGGGAGACGCCAGCCACCCTGCGGAGAAAACCCATCTCGGCCGCTTGTATCCGTGATCTCGTTCTTTCGGTCATGACCCATCCTTCATGACCATAGGTGAGGGTAGGAACGAAAATGGCCCGGTAGACAGAGAGCTTTGCCTTCTGGCTCAGCTCCCTATTCGTCACAACGGTGCGGTAAAGCGACTGCAGTACCGCTCCCGCTGCTCCGATTCTCCGGCCCATCTCACGCTCCATTGTTCCCTCACTCGAGAACAAGACCAACAAGACCAACAATTCCTGCTGAGAACCATGGCCTCAGATTTGGAGGTGCTGATCCTCATCCCAGCCGCTTCACACTCGGTTGCGAACCGATCCAGTGAGTGCTGAAGGTCGCAGACCGATGAAGCCATTAGAACCACATCATCTGCAAAAAGCAGTGGTGTATCCACATTAATCAGACTCAGGGACACTGACATGAGTGACCTCACAGTGTCCTGTAATCTACTAACTGTATTCACAAGGTTTATTTAATTTAAATAAAAGCAAAAACACATTTTTTTGTTGCACTGGTCCTCCTTTTGGCTTCAATAAAACAAAAATAACGGGTATATCTGGTGTGTTGTGAAACTAATAATTAGTGGAAATAGAAACAGATGGCTTTGCATAACAAATTAAATGTTATTCACTCAGGCTACCAAAGTGGTTACGGCCTCCTGGAAATGGCTGGTTGGCCGACTGAATGAGATGCACACAGCAGCACCGTCTGTGACTGAGGTCTGTTTCCATCTTGGGAAACATGTTTGATCAAATGTTCTGTCCCTTTAGGAGACAGCCACTTGAGAAAGCTGCTGCCATTTTAAAGCTCCTGCAGGAGTTTCCAGACACAGCCTCAGTCCACCTGTCTGTCTGGCACGAGACAGGGTTTCAAGCAGAGGCTACAACCACAGTTTTATTCAACCACAAGCTGTTGCAATCTGACCAGACCAACGTAAACACAGCAGCCCCAGTATTAGGACTGTAAGGCTCTCTTCTTCTACCACAGGACCTCAGACTTCCACTTTTGGAGATTTTGTTTGAAATACAGAACTGCAAATAGCTGAGAAAAATAGCATTGGAGACTCTTCAAATTCTTATATTTACTATTCGTAAGAAGTGGCAGTTCACCTTGTGCCATTCAGACTCGGCTGGCCACCTCTAGCTCTGAGGGAGACGTATACTTACATGCTTTAGATTGACTTTGAAAGTATATCCTATACCGTTGGAAAAATGGTATTTACAGTAGCAGCATTATCCAGGAAAAAGGAGATTTTAATACAGGAATTATAGAGATTAACAGAAGCTCTTTGTCAGGAAAGAGGGTCAGAAACCCAAAAATAGTCATCAGGCCTGTCCAAAAAAAGATCTTCCAGTAAGCTGTCATTGCAGTTAAACCTATACAGAGAGAGCTCTGGGAAGTGATATTATAATTATTGTGTTAAGGAGAAGGGAAAGTTTTACATGGGGATCAGTCTGGTGAACAGGTCTACAGCCGTGGTCACTTAAGACATCTGCAGTGTTCCCAAATTACAGAGCACAGTGACTCACACTCTTTCTGTGTTTGAGACCACTGGACGCTGCAGACAGTGAAACAGGCTCTCTGCAGAGAAACTGTTGGATCATCAAAATAACAAACTCCTTGTTCTGCTGTGCAACATTGGCCCTGCAGATCACCTCGGAGCATTTATTATCTTTGTCATTAAATGTTGATCAACTCCAAAATTTGAATCAATGCATTTTAAAAACAGAAAGACAACTTCCAGACCCCCCGAGAAAATACTGTTACTGACTTTATATAATCACATTTCCATAGCTTTCATCTATGTAATGCAGCCGAGTGGCATACATCATTTAACAAAACCCAGACAGGATTCAGCCCATTAGACGCCTCCGCCTTATGACTGAATGTAAATGTAAAAAGCTAGAGGATCACGAATGTGCACACTTTCTGTACAACATCCTGGAGTTTGCTTCTAAAAATGAGGGAGTTTACAGCTCATTTCATATAAACGCAGGTCTAATAGCTCCTTTAAAGATGTGCTCAGTCATGACTTTTCTTTGTGAAAGAGATGTATATCACTTGTAATTTCACAGCTTCTGCAGAACTGTGAACACAAAAGTTCATTCAGTGCGGTCCTGCTACATTTCTGAGTAAACGTCCACTAAACGCGACACAGCCAGATTTAGCCTGAGAGCTTTGACACTTTGACTTCAGATTTGTTTTGTCTAAATGTCAGGGACAGACTCAGATGACCTGTGGTTAGACATGTTAAATGCTCCATGGTTTTCCTCTATGGTGGGTGTTCAAAAGATACACTGAAGGCAACAAATACCCAGGACACATGCTGCATCGACACTTATCCAGGTCCACCATGTGAGGCTCTTTAAAACCTCACAACGCAAGTGTTTTGCCTTCAGAATCCACCTTTTGGTGATTGCTTCAAAATATCCTGCTAAAAATGAAGTTTGGTTCTCTGAACCTCTTAAACAAACACAACATGATATCTACCAACAATATAACCAGATGGACTGAAACTTCACTTCAATTCTGGGATTTTCTTGAGTCAGTGGATTACCAATAACAAACTCCAAAATATCTGCTTCGAACCACTCGTCTGTGTTTTTTTCTAAATCTCTTGTGATAAAGGGCCAAACACATGTAGACTTTGTATCATTCTTTGTCACACCTGATTCTAATTGGCAAACCAACTGCATGTCTACCGTTTTTAGAATACTTGTATTTGGACGATATCTTATCATACATCAATAGATGTTTAATGGGGAGGGGTTAATGTATCATGTATTCTGTGTAACCTGTTTTTATATCTCGTTGTTATGCTGTTATTTCCTCTCGTCGTGAACCTGGCTTATGGCAAAGTTGGGACAAAAATAAAGGTTGTATGGCAATAAGGTGCTGCATCTTGATTTGTGTAGAGGTTATTGTGTGACTTGTTATTAGTTTGATTTATGTTCCAAATGCAGTTTGACCAATTGGTTACTATGTTTCTCCAACTAAACGAATGCCAATGTTCAAGTCTCTGTAACAGGGAAGGTTCAGTGGGTTTTTAGATCTTTCTTTGCTGTAAACAGCTAACAGTTAAGGCCAAAAACAATTAAATGAGAGCAAGGAGAGTAAACCAAAACAGTAAACCTGTGGGCCCGACAGCTAAACACTGAGCTGAAGTTGTTTCGTAAAGCAAAGGAGAACCCAACAGGACTTCCTAAGTTCCCTGCTGCTAGCTGATAAAAAAAACTACCCACAGAAGAATTTTAAACTTAAAAACAATATGATATAAATTACGTTTTATCCATTGCTAATGTCAGCTGCAGACCCTGCGACCCTTCAACGGATCAGCAGGTATAGCTGATGTTGTTAGTAGAGAGTAGACAGGATGACATTGTTTGTGTATGTTACATCATGTGGAAGGATTCCCATTTAGACTCAGTAAGGTCCACTGTTCCTGGCTCCGGACAGAGCATCAGCCCACGCAGTGTCCATCAGCCAGCACCCCTACATTGTTAGGGACATACTGTACGTTAAACTGCAGCTAACTTCCTGTGGTCATGTCTGTATGCACAAACAGCATGAACAGAGATATGTGAATTCTGTGGGCACTAACTAACAGTTTAGCTCCAACACTTATTTTGAGGCAGACACAGCTGGAACAAAATACAGTGTAGAGAAACAACACTTGTTTTGTCTCTCCGCAAGTCATTATGGTGCAGCGCTAACTATCTGCTCCAGAAGGTGAGGTGACATTTGTGTTGTACTAACATTGTTTCTCGGATGTCACCCTGTGTCTAGGCATAGAAAGCGCCATTTCCCCCCGCACAACATGCAAAGTCAAATGTAATTATTGTTAGGGAATAATTTTGTCTTTACTTAAGATATTTGACCTTTCAGCCTGTTGACATTTACGACGAAGCCTAACCCCCTAAACGCACCAGGAGCGTCTGCGCCGCGTTACGGCCGCGCCGCGGCGGTCGTAAGGATCGCGGCCACTCTAGTCAATGGGTGCTATTCCACCACACGCGCCGCGTTACGGCTCAGACGCGTCCCAGAAGCGGCTCGGCGCAGCGGCTCGGCGCAGCGCTTCTCTAAAATTAGGATGAATCCTATTTTTGCCGCGGCGCAGCCGTAAGGTCGGGCAAGCAGCCCCCCCCTCGCAGGAAGTGGAAAGGTGAGCATCCGGGCCAGGCCCATCCCGCATATATACTAATTTAGCAGACCCCCCTCCTTCATCACAACACCTCCACTACGATACGCACAATGGACGACGAGGTGTTCATAATGGAAGTGGAGAAACACACCATGTTATACGATGTAACCAATGCTTTTTACAAGGACAACATCAGAAAGGACAAGGCCTGGTTTTTAGTCGCTGCAGTTTGTGGAGTGGAAGGTAACAACTACATATTAATGTTTTAAAGTTAATTAAGAACTGCGAGGCTGCACACACGACGCTCCGCTTCCGCAACGTTTTGAAACGCGCCTGGTGTGTTAGGTCGCAGGAGGAGGTCGCAGCGTGGCACAGACGCAACGTAATGCGGCGCAGACGCTCCTGGTGCGTTTAGGGGGTAAGTCAGTTATCTGTCTTAAGGAATGGGAAGTCTCAGCTATTGCTGACATTATCAGTTGTATGACCGGTCAACTCTCGGTCACAAGAGCCATAGACTCAGATAAGTGATTCAGTGTCTCCAGGTGTTCACGTATACCTTCCCCCAATATGCTGATTAGCTCTCTGTAAACTAATTAAAAAAGGTCTATCAAGAGATAGGCTGATCAGAATTGACATGACAACCCACGTGCAGTCAGAACCTTTTGCTGCTGTGACTTGTGAGATGAATTCTCCGGCCGATGCTCGTAATAAACTACCAGTGTTTGACATCAAAGCTCCAAGTCTCCTCGTGTCTCTCTGAGTCCTGACTCTCCATTGCTACAGAAGTTTCCCTTACAAATTGGCGTTGTCGGCAGGATACCAATACATCTTCAGAACTGGTAAGTGTCATTTCAAATCAACATTTGGACATTGCCTTACCAGAATCTGTGATTGACGGTATCCTAAAATTACCTGTGAAACTGAGCGGTTGTGTTTCATTTTTGGTTAATGAACATTTGGCTGTTTGCCGCTGTGCATGCTGCTTGGGACGAAATTACCATACAAGCATGCACAGCTTATGTTCAGAGTAACCTTAAAGAAATACATCAGTAAAGTGGAGCAATGTAAAGATTTGTATTGGACAAATCGCCAAATTCTGGGGGTTTCAGCGGCCAACACAGCAGTTAAAAATAAGCAGCCAGAGATATTCCCCCTATCGCCACTGTGAGCACGGCTCCAGCAGCAGAAAGAAAGTCACAGCTTTTGTCTATATCTTTAATTCACACCACTGCCATCTATATTAAAAACGAGATGGTCTAAAAGCACTCGTTGTCTGTGACCGCCTTCTACATTGCTGGGGCAGCGCGAGGTGCGTGCAGCGCGAGGTGCGTGCATCACCTGATGCGCCACAGCTCTCTACTCTGCTGGAGGAACATTTCCTACGTTGTTTGGAAGCGTTCCCTACTTCGCTGGACCAGCTGGTGGCGATCCGGGGTGCATACATAAAATTATAGGCTAATTGATCACGGGTGGGCAGTGGCAAGCAAGTGTAAAACAAGACTGTGTTTCATCGTTGTGATGAAATCGATAGTGGGTGTATAGCAAGCCCCCAGGAAGTGCGCCGGAGTCTGATGAGAATATCCGTTGTGGCCAAACGGTGGTACTACACTTCCTTTAGGTTGCTGGGCCCGGAAACACTTTTTCCCATTGACTTACATTGGGAAAGAGTGGTCTGTAACTCGTTGGATAATTTTTTTTAAACTAAATAAACAACCCAGTATGAACATTTGTATATCCCTTATTAAAAACATTTGTTCCTCAAGTTGTAAAAATGTGCTAATAACGTTATTCTGAGAGTTATTTCCCTCTGCATTATGAACGTGCATCAACCCACGGGACCGCGCCGCCCGGCATGTTCATGTTACGTGTTCAGCACTACATGCGTTTATCTCAACCATACAGTATATGATCTCAACCGATCTCAACCCATGGATGTACAATAACAACGGACCATATCGCCTTACTGCCATCCCACGGAGCTGTAATAATGGATATATTGCACATGTTTGCTGTAATTCATCATTTGTAAAATATTATATTACATATTACCGACGTTAGATTAACGTCCCTGTAGCTTATTATTGCATTAAGAAGCTTATTGCACTGTACAGTGCAATAATTATTTCATGCTAAATGAAGCTCTGTTGGATATCACTAGATCCTGTTACAGCGTAATATAAGTAACCTACATAACGATTGATGTGTACATTAGCATAATTACTAGCTAGCCGCTAGCTGCTAACTGCCGCCTCGTTAATATCAAATCCATCATAATAACAACCATTACCATGCTGTCATGAACGCACGGTGCTGTTACGTGTACGCAAATTGACGTGCTTGATGTGAACGAGCATTTTGGTTAAAGTTGCGCATGCTCTATGAGTGCACATACGGGTACTTCTCAGGCATGCCGGGTAATCTGTGACGTTTCACTCTCTCAAAAGTTGGGCCATTTTATCATCATGCGCTCATGAGCAACTCTCATAGGAATGAATGCGGTCCCGCCTCCCACGCTGTATCCAGTTCTTATTATACATCCATGGTGTATAGGCTGGTCGAGTAGGACTACAGTTAACTGGGCTGTTTTTGGAGAGAAAGGGTAGCGAAAAAAAGTGTATGTTCTCCTGGTCGGGGGAGCATAGCGCCACTAGAATAGAGTAGTGGTGGACGGTCTTCAGGCACGATCTTAGCACTTGTACAAGGGTGGATGCGCGAGTAGGTGCTCCATTTCTATAATTCCCTACCCCCTCTGAAACCTCTTAATTCGGACTAAATTGAGCTGGATGAACTTTGCTGTCACGCTGGTGTTTATTGCGAGTTCATGTTTGTTTGTATAATTGTTTCTATAGTGGTTTGCCTACCCCGCCGTCTTGTGTATGCTTTGTAACAACTAATAATGAATCAGTCCATAGCCAGGGTAAAATGAACTAAACTTTAGTTATCTCACCAAAAGTAAATGACTTGAGAAAAATAAATAATGTAAAGATGTAAAGCAAAATTATACATTGTAGTATAAATGTGCTGCAAATGTGCTGCAAAAGGAAAATAAATAGCAAAAGAGTGTTTTTATGTCCTGCATCTGTCTTACACCCTGAGACCCTCAGAGGCATCACTGCTGGTCGTAAATACCGGCCTGAGGAGATCAGGGTTGCAAAAAATCTGTCTGCTCAAATAGGTCAATGTTGTATTATTTGTTTCATTTATTCTTAATCTATGTATTGTATGGTAATAATGAATAAAAAAACGTAATGTATTGAACACATTCCGAAACAAAGCAGATAAGACAGAACTAGACTCAGACATAATACTAATTGTGGTTGAAACCTTTTGCGCTGTTGCTGCAAAATGAAAACTTTGTTGATTGTCTATTCCAACTGGCCACTGGAATCAGATAATTGATATAAGTTGAAGTTCAATTACAGTTTTAAATATAGTTTAACATTCTTTATTAAACTGTTTCAAATAATTTCTAGTACAATTGGTCTACAGACATTACTACAATTCTAATAGTTGTTAAACTACTGAGCTTATGAACAATAGAGTAAAGGTCGCTGGTTAAGCCAGGATCAATATATTTGTTGAGGTTTTTATTGTGTGCATAATAAATGTGTTTAAATGAATTGAGCAATTTTTAAAGTAGTATAATGTTGCAATCTCTTTAAGATAAGTAATTGCAGTTCCAAGATAGATGTTGTTTTCCCTGGGCCTCTCCTTCACAGGCCCACACAATAAATCATGAGACTTCCAAATCCGAACAGACAGAGATCAGTATCACAAATCCATGAAGGGATTCTACTTGGCCCAATTTAAATACCATAAAGAGAGTATTCACCCAGCTGTTTTGATTTCTTAAAAAAAAAAAAAAAAAAAAAAAATCCAGTCTAGTTTCCTTCGAGTTCAGTCTAAGCTACGAATTGTTTCTCATAAACATTCGCACTGCTGGTTTTAAACCTTGAGCAGACAAGCTGCTCACACACACACCCACGCACGCACACACACACCCCCACCCACGCACACCCACGCACACCCCCCCACACACACACTTTGGATGAGTATTTGCCTTATCCACTTTTTGCCTTTTTTAGAGTTATTAGTAATTCAAGATTAATTATTGAATTAAATGTGCTACATAAGATAAAATACTGAAGCTTTGACTTGATCATTTTGTTCACAACATTAGACCTTGTCCTCTCATCTCTACTAAAATAAGATACGTGTGCATGTTTGGGTGTTTTAACACTCCTGTAATGTACCTAGTCTTGTCAGGGATGCAAACTCATCAGGTATGAAAAAGGTGACAAGGATCCGAGCCCCACCGCGTTCTAACAGCTGTTCACCAGCGGTCCAGTCTGTGCCACAGTGACTCCGGACCACATCGTTAATATTAACGAACGCACCCGTAGGTAATGTAGCTGCTGAAGCTAGACCATCTTCGCAGAGCAGCAGAGCCTTATTATACATCCATGAGCAGAGCCGACAGGCAGGAAGACTCGAGCACACAGCTCACGCTTCATTATAATGGCGGTGGTGGCGAAGTCGATAGGGACTTGGCTTGGCAACTGGAAGGTCACCAGTTCAAGTCCCGGCAAGACCAAGTGCTACCGAGGTGTCCCTGAGCAAGGCACCGTTCCCCACACTGCTCCCCGGGCGCCGTTCAAAATGGCAGCACACTGCTCCTAACACTAGGATGGGTCAAATGCAGAGAAACAATTTCCCCAAGAGGGATTAATAAAAGTTCATCTTATCTTATAATAATATAAAAAAAGAACACCATGCGTGTCATGATGGCACATAACAGCTCGCGGCTGCAGATTACTCCGGGTCCCAGACCCCCCCATACCCCAATAATATTTTTATTGCAGATCTACATGAATCACACAAACGACCTATTTTGGATTCAAAACGGCGAATTTCGCCGAAAGGTGACAAGTTTGCATCCCTGCTTGTTATCCTTTTCATCACAGAGCTGGGAAAATGGCGTATTGATTAGATTCTGATCCGTGCAAGTCCAATTTTAACTGACTTTAGTTCTAATGTTAATTTGATTTCAACCCATAAGTAATTATTTAAATTAACTCAACATTTCACATGATGGATTAGTGTTCCACATTTTTCACACTAATTTGTTTTATGATTAGGCCAATGGTAAAGAGAGACATTGATGACCCTGTGTCCTTTTTGTTAGTACGTGGTTCCATTTTGTCTATGGCCTTGGACGGCTTCACTAAGAGTCACCCAGTTCTGCCCTGCTGCAGTTCGGCTGAGTGCAGTCACAGAGATGCTATGGCTGCTCTACATGACATTAATGGTCTGTTCCGAGAATGGACACCATTCCCTGCTCCCAGAGAGAATGACGCTCCTCAAACTGAACATTACAGCCGTTGATACTGTCTCACGTGGGTCTGCTCCCCCCACCGAGCCATGAACTGAAAGCTTGACATCTGCTTTGAACACTTGGAAGCCTCCCGGTCACACCAGCACTAACCCTTGGGTCAGTCAGATGAGACTAACGGCTTCACTTAGGGCATTTGGGTCAGAAATATGACTCTCGTTACCACAGAGTGGGTTGTTTGTTTTGTTTTGTTTTTTAAGGCTATTCATACTTCTATGCAGAGGATGCCTGTAAGTTAGCAAGCTGTTAAAAGCCCCTACTATTTTTAATATAGGCCTAATGTCAGGGACTTCTTACTGTCTACTTCTGCATGTATTCACATTGTATGGACCATGTTTCCACCTGGTGAAACTAGAGGCTGCACGGAACTCAGGCTACAATACAACCATTCTGTTCTGCTCTAACGATTCAATTTATAGATTCTATATCAAAACAGTTCGTTTTTACAATGATAACGTCACCTTAAGTGGAGGAATGCAAACCTGTTTTCAAATGTTAGGTTTTGAGTTTGTTTGACATTTCTCAGTAATGACACCCTCAAACGCCCACTATCATTCATGCTATGCCTTCAGTGGTAACTCAGATGTTAAGGGGGTTGAAGCTTTTCCTCCCACATCGGCTATGCTTTGCTTTTTTTCAACAAAGGTATACATTTCCTGCATAATATATGTTTCTCACAATTGTTTTTTTGTTAGCTGCGCACAGGTGATACTGAGTCTTCTCGAGTAATGGATTATGATCTATACCATGCTTACATGGACTCGTATGTTTTATTTCATATCTAACAGAAGTGACAGAAGAAAGAGATGGGAAAGTGAGAAGAAAGACATGGGAAAGTGAGAAGAGAAAGACATGGGAAAGTGAGAAGAAAGACATGGGGAAATGAGGAAAGAGGGAGATAAGGATGAGAGGGAGATAAGGATGAGTGAGAGATGAGGAAGAGAGAGGGATGAGGAAGAGAGAATAGAGAGAGATGTGGAAGAGAGAATAGAGAGAAGAGGGAAGAGAGGGATAGGAAAGAGAGAAGAGATATTTGCGAGTTGCATACTGATACTGAGTTTTCTCGATTAATAGCTTATAGACAATACCATGTTTAAATAGACTCCTAAGTTGTTATTACATATGTGACATATGTAAGAAAAGGGAGGGGAGAGTCAATTATATTGAGTAATTGATTTCATATTGGAACATTTATTTCTCAAACCTATGTTTTATGGAAGAGGAAATGTATTTCTGATAAACTAATCTTTTATCAAACGGTAAATGGTGAATTAATATAACATTTAGAATCATTGAGAAGGGGTTATATCCACAGGGACTGCAGCAATCAGGCTTAACAACACTACTCTTCAACATATTATCCATGCACAGAAAGACCTACAATGATGTTTCAAATTTTAAATGTTTAAACCTTCCTTTCCAGGTTTTTACAAAAGTCTTTGAATATTTGCCTAACTCTTCCTTTTCAGATTGTTAAACGTTTTGAGAATTGTTTAATTTTCCTTTCAGATTTTGAACAATGTACTTAAAATGAAGGTATTGATTTCATTAAAACTGAGTGCCTTCCCCTTGATTTAATATGTAATGAAGTAAACGTAAAGTAATCCTAAATTGAGGACACTGTAACTTTGCAGATTACAAATTGATCAAATCACCACTGTGAATTGTATACCTTAACTGTGATTTTATACCTCAGCTGGATCTGTTATGATCCTGATTTTATACCTCACCTGGGTCTCTTATGATCCTATGTTTTAAATGCATTTGACTAGTGATTGCCTTAAACTAAATCTTTAAACTGCAAGCTGGTTTTGATTTTATAGTTTGATAAGTGAGATCAACTAATGGTTACATGTTAAAACATATTATTTTAAAGAAGATGTTCTTGCTATTGTGCGTCTGTGTTTTATGTGTGTTCATTATTGTGCTTTTGACAACAGATGATCCAAACATTGATGAGAGATGATTTTCTATTGTGATTGTCTGTGTCAATCATTGTGGTTGAATGTTTCAGTCTTATTATACTTTGTGATGTAAATTGATGTACGGTGAGACCACATTCAAATCTGAAGACACCTATTGATTTAAGTATTGACCAAATTATTATTAGACTAATGTTTTCAGGTTATCAAAGATGATAAAAAGAGTGGGCTGTTAGGGAATAATTTTGTCTTTCCTTAAGATATTTGACCTTTCGGCCTGTTGACATTTAGGACGAAGCCTCAGCTATTGCTGACATTATCAGTTTTATGACCGGTCAACTCTCGGTCACAAGAGCCATAGAGTCAGATAAGTGATTCAGTGTCTCCAGGTGTTCACGTATACCTTCCCCCAATATGCTGATTAGCTCTCTGTAAACTAGTTTAAAAGGTCTATCAAGAGATAGGCTGATCAGAATTGACATGACAACCCACCCGTGCAGTCAGAACCTTTTGCTGCTGTGACTTGTGATATGAATTCTCCGGCCGATGCTCGTAATAAACTACCAGTGTTTGACATCAAAGCTCCAACTCTCCTCGTGTCTCTCTGAGTCCTGACTCTCCATTGCTACAGAAGTTTCCCTTACAATTATGAACTGACAAGTCAAATATAAATCCAGCTCTGCCTGATGCAGTTTACTCTGCACTCAGAGAGCTGGGCGTTTCCATCCTCCCATCTTTCACAAAGACATCACATACACACCGACAGGTTTTCTTAGCATGTGTTGTGAAATGGCTGACTCTGCTTGATACAGACAGTGAAACCTGGAATTTACGCAGGCTCGATGTAGTGGATTAGTCATTATCCTTAAATACAGGACTCCGCCACCTACACTTAAGTGCTGAAAATCCCATTACGGTGGTTTTATTTAACTTTGATATCTTAAAATGATCCCACAATAAGCTGTTTGTCTTCTGTTTGAGGAGGGTTTTGTGTTCTCCTTTGAAGAGATTATTACAGAGAATGGTGGAAAGTTATCATGTCATGAATAAAAAGCAGAGATGGAAAACTAAACGAAGATATCTGTATTGTTCCGACCTTTTTACCTCTGTAGTACATTGTGTCCACAAGTACTGTTTTGCAGCACTGTGTCCTCATAATCTGTCTGGCTGAGTAAGTCTAGCAAAATTACTTTTTGGATGCTGCAACTCAGAAACTCAGATTTTCCAAGCTAAAGAAAGACTAAAAATGTTGCTTCAAACCAGCAGCTGAGTCAGACCTTTCCAGAAATAAACGTGAACCATTCAAACAGAAACAATCAGATCTCACAGTCGAAATAAATAAACACGTTCGTAAGTGTTGAAACAAGTTCCTGCTGTCAGAAGTGAGTGGGACCAAGATATCCAACTCAACAATTTTGTAATAGGTACATTTCAAGTGTTAACACAATACAAAACGTAAGATGTTTAACATTTAAGTAGTTGTTTGTTAAACCTTATGAATACATGCATGGTAATTGTGCTTCATATATACACCTACATACAACCGTCGCTCTCTCATCCATCCCCCCTACTTTCCTACATCTCTGGGGTTTCAAACGTGACCTCCGAGAGATCATCCCTCATCCCTAAGGTAACCACCACTGCCATTTCTCAGTTACTTTTACACTTCCGGCTCTTTTTGGGTGCATGTTTGATTTCAGGACCTTGTAATTTCCCCACCAATCACTCACAAGGGCCCCCGTCAAGTCTGCCATTCATAAAGTTTAAAGTAGCTCTTAGTGGTCCGTGGAGTTTATTGAAACATTACATTTGTATCCCAGTCATGATGGGGTATCTTTAGCTATTGCTTAACTCACGTGCTCGGCCGGGTTCCCTTACATCAACTGCCAATTATGTTCTCCTCTTGGGTGTGGGTTGAGCCTCGGTCGGCATGGCGAAGAAACCAGAAACAGCAATTCCTAGGTAGTGGAGCGAACAAAAACAGACAAAATACGAGAATGTTCCTTTTAAACACTGTTATCATTGCAAAGTACAAGCACCAACATCACAAACATTGCCAGTAAGAGCGCCCAGCAGTCTTCCCTGATGAATTTAGTTAAATACACTGACTTTTATTAGCTGCGGACAAGGCCTTTACAACAAGCAGGACCTCACAATGCCAGATCCTGTCCTCTGCAGAGGTCAAAGAAAATCTGCCCTCTCAGAACTTCTGAAGCTTATTTTTAAGATTCAATCTATTTCTGTAGAGGATGATAAAACAAAACCTGTTGGTATCCTTCTAAACAGGCACCAGTGGTTTCTATTTTACAAGCAATACCACAGTTTCCTAATCAAAAGTACATGTATTAGCATGGAAATATACTAAAAGTACCAAGTATGCATTATGCCGAATACCCATTTCAGAATAAAACATTACATTATTGCAGTTATGATGCATCCTAATTGGAGCAGGTGAAGGTGGTGCAAGTTTTACTTTATGTACTGCTGGCAGGGCTATGATGATCTGCTTATCTCTCAATTTGATACTATTAATCATCATCGGTTGCCCCCTCCCCTCCCTGGAGGTACTGTACAGCTCTCGTTGCCTTAAGAAGGCAGTAAAAATCCTCAAGGACCCACGAGCACTTCGTACGGCTGCGCTCAGGCAGGCGCTTCCGTACCATGTCTTCCCGGACAAACAGACTCAAGTTCAGTTTTTTTCCCAGGGCCATATGTGCACTAAACGCTGCTAATATTTAAATTATATGAGCCTTCCGTGCAATACGAGGGGAATCGTGCAATTTAATTAATTAATTATTTATTTATGTACATATTCCCTTTTTTAAGTCCCATTTATTGTTTTTATTGTTTTTATAGTGTCTTATTGTTTTTATATTGTCTTGTTGTTTTTATATTGTCTTGTTGTTTTTATATTGTCTTGTTGTTTTTATATTGTCTTGTTGTTGCGTGTTGGCACCTTGAGTCTATTGTAATTTCGTTGTACCTGTACAATGACAAATAAAGTTCTATCTATTACAACACTTGGGAGCCAATATGATATCTATTGCAATTTTTAAGTATTCTGTATCAACAGTTTTTGCTGTATAAAATGTATATATACATATATTATAATTGTTTTATCTCTATGGGAACATCATACCATTCTAGAAACCTTTAGTTGGAAATATGTTTCAAAGTGATACTATAAAATGGATATTTGTAGCATAGGTGTAGTCCAAAAGTCAAATGTACTAATCATTTTGAGAAAATAATGTGTTCGACTATATCTCAAGTTTTCTAACATCTATGGCATCTAACAGCTGTATTGTCTCAGGGTTAGGGTTGGAAATGACTTGAGGTTTGATACATTTATTAAAAAGTACAATATTTGCCTCTTAATTTATTGGTATGTATAAAGTATAAAACATAAAATGTAAAGACTCCTCAAAGTTGAACTGAAATATAGTACTTAAGTAAATGTACTTAGTTACTTTCCACTTTATCAAAAGAAGTCACATAAAACTACATTTGAAATCTGTGATCCTGAAACAACAACTGTGCAGTGTTGAGTTCTTTCAGTGACTTTGGGTGTGTCATGTTCATGATAAGCCATTTTCTTAATGCTGTAAAAGGGTTTTATGTCAGATCAAGTATATGAAGTGACATGAAACTGTAAGCGTGTTTTACAGTGAGCGTCTGTCCACCATATAAGAGCACAGTGACGTCACCGCCTTAAGCTCGAAGGCTGTTAACCTAATTCCTAATGGTTATTACAATAAAGCCTGCCGACCACATCAAGCTGCTGGGGTGCGGTAATGATTTACGCAGAGAGAGAGAGAGAGAGAGAGAGAGAGAGAGAGAGAGAGAGAGAGAGAGAGAGAGAGAGAGAGAGAGAGAGAGAGAGAGAGAGAGAGAGAGCTCTGCTTCCACTTTCACAGCCTTCAATCTTGCCACTATAAGAACAAGGACACAGAGTATTTTGCAAATGTGTGCAGTGGCGTGTTAAATAAAAGAATGTTGAAAACATCCAAATTACAATGTTAATTCAAGTCTTCCTCAAGCCAAAGTATACTGGTTCCAAAGCTCAGCAAATGTTTCTGCCTCTTCTCAGGCGCACATGCAGATTGTCCTCAGAACACTGAAATAAAAACGTAAAAGCTCTTCTGCAGTGGTTAAGTGTTTGAATAAACTGAAATTAACTTACATTTAAAACGTATAAAATCCTAACACCACCCTCTCTTGCTCGGTCATTTCATCTAAATTTGACTACAACTGGCATAGCTGAGGTTCCTCTTGAAGAATAAGCATCCAGAGATTTTTTAAATAATTTAGTTTGCTAAAAGATGTCAAAACTAGTAGCACAGAGAAAGCATTTTGTGGCAGTAACTAGCGAGGAGGAAACCTCAGCTTTAGAAAATTACAAAAAAGGAAAAACCATGTGCAATAAAAAAAGATTATGGCTTTCATTTATGATATTGAAAACAAAAGTGATGCTCTTTGTGCTTGAATTGCATGTGAAGAACATTAAAAGTGAATTTTCTTTAACATCCCAGAGCCTCAGGTAGTCAGTCTGCACCTTTGCTTTGAGCTTTGGCTCCTGTCTCGGTTTTTTGCAGAATTTCAAACATTTGGAAATGAATATCACAAATTATGTTGTGTTTTATTTGACAGGAAAAGCAAACTTAAACAATGCTTGCCAACAATGATTAAGTGCCATAAACCTATGAAGGTAGCACTTTGTAAAATTGCAGATAATTTGGTCTAATTGACAGAAAAAAAGGGGGTTCAAACAAGTTCCATGTGCTACAATATTTAATTATAGCCCTGGTGAAAGACGCCTGTCAGTCGCGTGTTGTACAAATGCCTCAAATAGAAACTTTGTGAAGGCCTCGATCAGGCAACATGCTATCACAATTTTTGCAAATACACACACGGTGTCAGCAATATATACTCACTGTATACACTATAAGAACACAGGAAGGTTCCATAAATAGTCTTGTGTTCAGGAAGATTCTGGGATGGGACACAGAGTCGGCCCCCCTTCACATCATTTATGGCTACTTGTGTGTTTGAGAACATGTGATTATTTGGGTGTATGCATTTCCTATGTGGCCAGGCTGAAATTGAGAAATTACAGTTGGAGGATCTCAAGTAAGCAAGGCAAGGTGGAGGGTGAGGGAGGATAATACTGGGGGATGAAGCGCTGATTGAGGAAAAACAACATCATGACAGAAACTAGCTGTAATTGTAGGAATAGACCTGAAACCTCTGATGATGTATACGAAATGAGGGGTCCAAAAATAAGAATTGACCACACGGCCATGGCCCCCTTCCCTGCAGCAGTATCACTCCAATGAGAGGTGCCGTGCTACAGTAAAACCTGCCCTCTGGTGTCCAAACACCCACACTGCATATGAGGGCTGTTGCACACTGGGCTGCATTCACAAGACTGCTCAGAAACAAGACCAAATGTATTTTCCATTTGCTCCTTATATAGGTTTTATTAGCTGTTTTGAGGGTGAAACACTTACAAAAATACACAACTTAAGAAAAGTGTTCATCCTGAAATAGAGACTGAAATCAAGGCCACTCTGTCCATTCGCCACAATGACAAGCAGACCAAATAATACCCAGCATATGTACATAAATAGATATATCAGTCAAAGTCAAAGTCAACTTTATTATTGTCAATCTCAAAATCTGTTTGTACACACAGAAAGATCGAAACACTGTTTCCCACAGTCCCAAGGTATAAAAAACATACGAGAACAATCAATAATTGCAAAAAAACACAAAATAACCGTTTACTTCAAGTAAGCAGGATATATATATAAAAAAGATGATGTACATAGTGCAAATGAGAGTGCAAAAATGTCCATGCAGCGTAAAAGTGACTGGTGGTGGATTTTTTGTGTCTGTGTGTGGGGGGGGGGGGGGGGTTAAAATCCCGGTCCAGTGGAAAAACGATATATTTAAATGCCCCAAATGATACTTCAGGAGTAAACATAATTATTTGTCTTCAATCTATGATGACTTAAATCTTTAGTATCTTTAATGGACAACCTTTCCGCACCATTTCCCTTGTTTACCTTATCATGGCAGACTTGGAGGTGCCCAGACAGTCAGGAAAGGTAAAGGCTCTTCTGTGGCAGCCGGCTGGACAAGATGTATATTTGCAGATGAGTCTGCTACTGTATATTCGCAATGCAAGCTTTGTGAAACCACACAGGTGCCACTCTAATCTGGTGCTGTTTTTGCATTTTGACTATTTTAAGAGGTTGTCATATTCAAACAGGATGTCCTATAAGCCCTCAGAGATATAAATAAATCCTGAAAACAAAATTAAATGTGTAGAAACAGTAAATAAGTATATAAAGATTGAAAGATGATTTGTGTATTCTACCTTCAAAATGTGTGCTTTGATTTTATGTGTTCTTTATTTATGTGATTCTTGTACTTTCATTACTTTCTAGTTCAGAGGAAGACTGAAATAAGTGATAATCATGTGTCTGGATATTCAAGACATGGAGGCACCCTGATGTGACATGCCGGCTTTGGGCAGATCTGTCTTCTAATTACAGCCTAGCTCTGAGGAGGGAGGTGCTTGCACGGTGGGGGCCTTTTTTTTGTAATTATGCGAGGAGTAGATATAGTATAAATACTGACATCGTTGTACTAGAGAGCAGCATATCCTCAGTTGTGCTCCTACTCTAAGGATATACAGCAGTACCAGCAGTTCTTCTGGTGCTGAATACATTGATTTTACCTCCATTGAATGCTGGTAAGTGTGTTTTCCCTTCTTCTCTAAACTGCTCTGTATCTGGAGAAGTGTTGTCATCTTCTAGGTTTTGATTAGGCCTTGAGTATGTCTCCATGGCATGGAAGCAGGTTCTGGCTGGCTTTGAGCATCATCTGGGTTTTTTAAAGAGCCCTTAAGGATGCTCTGCTCAGAACACAAACTCATTTGCACCATGTTACTCTTAGTTATCTTATCTTACTGGTGTCCATAGTGTTTCTGTAAAGATGTTTAGTCTGTGTACCTAGCTAAGAAAGTTGTAAAGATCTGTAAAATAACTCAAAACTAGATAGGAAGTTTGCAAGTTTACCTTGAGAGTTCTGTGCTAAATGTTTCCTTTTCCCCCCCATGCAGATCATACTTTGCAAGATGGACATAAGAGTAGCAAGCATCTTCCTGCTCATGGTGGCTTTTGCAGCTGCCCATGGAGAACGCTATGTGGTGAAGAAATTGGTGAAGGCCGCCCCTCAGTACCAGCCCTACTCTGTGAAGAGCCAAGGTAAGAAAAACACAGTCTCCTGCTTTCTATAGCATATGTGTTTGACAATACAGAATGCTAGCATTTCTCCTGATGTAGTATAGTTTGTCCCTCCAAAAGTTGCTTCTAAAGTGTGATGTTCTTCTCTAAAGTCAAAATTTACTCAAGCAACATTTCAAGACTTACCTGTAATCTTCAGCTTGTAAATGTCCATCTTAGTTGTAGAAAATAGGAGCAGCACACAGCCAAACAGATGCTGGCCATAGCCGGCTGGACTTTGCTTTGAAAAGTAAACTCCACCTTGCTCTGAACCTGCTCTGCGCTCTGATTGGATGCAGCAGTGCTCATGCCTCTCCAATCACAGCGCACATTCAGATCTAAGATTTGAATAACAAGGCTTATTTACTCAGTGCAGACCTTTGGGGTGTTCTGCCATAAGAAGTCATAGGATTAGATAAAATGCATCTAACTGTGTTTTTTGAGGATTTCAGTAGTTGTATTGCAGTCACACTATCACCATTTTTGAGTGAAATTACAGAATTTCATTTTTTTTGGAGACTGCCTTAGTTAACTCAGGTACAAAATCAGCAATATATATGAATTACCTCCAGAGCATATATCCATGAGACTACTTTTCAATACATTAAGCCTGTGAGATAAAACAATGTTTATCATTTTAGTCATTTTAGCTGTTGATGTTGAATGCTTTGAGACACTCATGCTAGTCAATGCACACTTCAGCTAATTTCAAACAAAACCTTATTTTGCTTTCCTAAAGATTTTCTAAAGCCTTGAATGCTAGCTATAAAATACAAACCTAAAATATGAAATGTTACTTTTGCGTGAATCAATATACTATTTTTATTTGACAAAGTAGCTGTTAGTGAATTATTTTTAGTTTGATACTAGCAATTACAGTTCAGTCACCCAGCAGTGTGGTTTGCTTGGGTGTGCCTTCCTCACACAGAAGTAGAAACATCTGTTTGGTTTTGCCAAACTGAGCGCAGTTAGCCGGGGAGAGAGCCTTTGATACTCAAACACATGTTACCACATTAAGGCAGCAAATAAAAAAGGTTCCCTCTCATTTAAACCTTATTGTTTGACAAACAAGTCCCAATCTTAAAGCTAATAGTTACATAACCAATTAACACATCATTTAAAACAATTTATAAAATGTTGTGAAGAAAGCAGAGGCAGATATCTACATTTACTATGAAGGATTTGCAAGTTTATAATTTATATAATAAACCGTATAAAACTGCACTAGCATACCAGAGACATGTAGTCAAACCTCTAAACTACAAGATGAACTAAAACAACAACCTAAAGGTTTTCTAGGGAAAAAAGCAACCTCTTTAAATATAATACTGAATATGGAACAAGATACTACTTATACTTCATACTCACACACACTCAGACTTGAGAGCTGACCTCCATATCCATGTTTCTGTACTTTTTGTCATGTCCCCCAGTTTTCTAAGATATTATAGTTCAAATGATGCACAGACTATAGGCATATATTTCCAGAACAAAGTCATTAAAATAGGAGGTTTTGAAATGTACTCTTAAAGTATTGTTTAGAGTTGTACCTGTAAGTCGTTTTTTTTTTTATTTGACTACTTATTGTTTTTCTTTCTGTTGGTACTGATTATGGACTGTTTCATTATTCACAGTGGTGTCAGTGGCAGGTGAGCCTGGAGCCCCAGGTGAGCCCGGCCCTGAGGGACCTGAGGGACCTGCTGGCCCCGCAGGTGAGAGTGCTGTCGGTCAACCTGGAGCCGAAGGACCTGCTGGAGCCCCTGGAGCTCCTGGTCGCTCCATTGCTGGCAAACCTGGTTCCCCAGGTGGATCTGGAAAACCTGGCAGCCACGGACTTCCTGGTGAAAAGGGAGACACCGGAGTCGCTGGCGTTCAAGGACCAAGGGGAGTCCCTGGATCCTCCGGAAGCCCTGGACCTGCTGGCCTCTCTGCTACTGGCAAGCCTGGACCTTCAGGTCTTCCTGGACAAATGGGATCCAGAGGAGAGTCTGGTCTGAAAGGACATCCAGGTGTACCTGGCCTGCCAGGTTCTAAGGGTGATAGAGGGGTGGGAGTTCAAGGAGCTCAGGGTGAGACAGGGCCCGAAGGAGCTGTGGGCGCACCTGGACAATCAGGTGAGGCCGGTGTTGGAAAGCCAGGAAGAAATGGTATGGCAGGTGAGCCAGGAAAGTCAGGTAGCTCAGGTAGGGATGGTGCCGCAGGTCCCATGGGACCACAGGGACCCAAGGGACACACTGGTGCCACAGGAGTAGGTATGCCAGGTAAATCAGGTGATAACGGTGCCCCAGGTATGCCTGGTGCAGGTGGCCCTAAAGGCCACCAAGGACCTGCTGGGGCAACTGGTGCCCCTGGAGTCCCCGGATATGGAAAGCCAGGATCTAATGGAGAGAAGGGAGAGAGGGGATTTACAGGTGTCAGCGGGTCCACAGGTGCCAAGGGTGAGAAAGGTCCTACAGGATATACTGGTGCTACTGGTGCCACTGGACCAACTGGTTCTGTTGGACCTCAGGGTGCAACTGGTTTCACAGGTGAGCATGGCGCTGTTGGCTCCAAAGGTGACGCAGGTGCGACTGGAGCTCAGGGAATTAAGGGAAACAAGGGAGATCAGGGAGCACAGGGCTTTGCAGGCAAGCAGGGTTATCCAGGCACAGCTGGTCCTCCTGGACCCAGAGGAGCCTCTGGACCCACAGGTGACAAAGGTCATACAGGTGGCCCAGGTACCCCAGGTGCCTCTGGTATTCCAGGCCCTGCTGGACCCAAAGGTCATCCCGGTCGTGCTGGTGAGTCAGGTGCCTCTGGTTCTGATGGTGCTCCAGGTACCGGAGGACCTACTGGTCCTCAGGGTCCTTCTGGTGCTTCTGGCCTTAAGGGACATCCAGGTCTGCCTGGTCCTTCTGGCCCTGCAGGTTTGTCTGCCAAGGGTGTCCCTGGACCTCAGGGTCCCCCTGGTATGACCGGTGATAATGGTGTTGATGGAGAGGCTGGCCCTGCTGGTCCCACTGGTGCTCCTGGTGCTCCTGGTGAGATGATGTATGAGAAAGGCATGGGAATGGGTGAGATTATGGTCAAGTCCCCCATGTCTGCTTTCACTGCATCTCTGATCACCCCCTACCCTGCTTCTGGCAGCCCTATCAAGTTTGACCAGATTGTGTACAATGCTGAGAACCACTATGACCCTGAGTCTGGCATTTTCACTTGCACAGTTCCTGGAGTTTACTATTTCTCCTACAACATCCATGTTAATGGAGCTCATGCTCTGGTGGGTCTGTACAAGAACGGCCAGCCTGTTATGTTCTCTTATGATGAGTACAACAAGGGCTTCCTGGACCAGATGTCCGGTAGTGCTGTCCTCCTGCTTGATCAGCAGGACACAGTCTTCCTCCAGATCCCCGATGAGGAGGCCAATGGTGTCTTTGCCGCCGACAATGTGCACTGCTCTTTCTCTGGGTTCCTCATTGCCTCAACGTGATACGTTGATTTAGTAATTGCCAAAATCCAACCAACTTAATTTGCGATCTATTTCTCAAACTAAAGTAAACTCCCTGTTAAAATGTTTCTCAACCAAACAGACAGGTAGTTCACCCTTCTTTGAGGAATAGTTGCATTTCAACTTGAAAACTACAAAAAAATAGTTGCTTAGAAGAAGGAAAACTAATTTATGAAAACAGGTGATCAGTGATAGGGGGAAGTAATCCACAAAGTTACCAGTGAGCTTTTGTAATGGAGACAGCATGTGAAATGGAGGTGTTATAAATGTGTTGTGTCCTGACTTTTATTTTTCCACTCTTTTCCTTTAATACTGGTGATTCCTAATTTACTGTTTGTCTGCTTTTTCCTTTTGTGTACCTCCTAGTTTTGTTTGTGTGACCAAAAATCTTAAGTAAACAAATACTTTCTGTGTAACATGTTGACATGTAACTCTTATCCTTGTATGTGACTTGAATATTGTGAATTGGTAATGGTCAAATTGACCGTTATAAGGAAATATGTCACCAGAATACTGTCAGACAAACACAACTACCAGCAACATCGTTATATCCCTGAACATGCATTATGTCGTGTAAAGCATAATGACCTAAATAAAAGTTGTCTAAACCAATGTTTTGTCTCAGGAGCACTTTTTCAAATACTGGTTTATTTTCAGAACATTCTATAAACAACATATTTGGAAGTGGGCTACATATTAGATAATACCAAATGTCCTGAATGGATCTGTCAGAAAAATTATTCCAGGCTCAAGGGAACCAGGTCATTCATCTGCAAAGAAAAGTTCACCTTCTGCCTAATGCATTGGGATCAAAGGTCACCAAAAAGTAATTGCCCTTTAGGCTGGTACAGTAGGGGTTCAGTGTCTCGATCAAGAACACTTTAGCAGGGATGGATGCTTTCTACTCTGGAGAAAATGTGTATAAATTTAAGGCACAATGGCTTGTGTGCTTAATTTTCCATCTGGCTATTGCTTATGTTAGTACTAAAGTGCAAACTAAGATTAAATCGAGCCTATTAGCCTTCATGTAGAGCCCTGGATTGGGTTAGGGTTAATATTATATTATAATTATAGGAATACAAATTATCTGGTTTCCAAACTCAATTGTTCCAAGTTCTGCTTAAAATAACTACTGCCAAGATATAAAAGGAAAACTAAATAGTCCAATAAACTTATAATGGATGCTAGCAAATTAGCTACTGTACATATCAACACACTCAGCACAGCAATGTATAGGATATACTGAACTGTTAAACTCTCTCAGATGTAGCATCTAGATCCTTTATGTAAGTACAAATACAAACATACCAACTTTAACCAATGTTTCAGTAAATATATTATAATCTGCAAGTATCATCAATAAGAGTGTTTAAGAGTGCGCTTAAGACCTTCCTTTTTGATAAAGCTTATAGTTAGGGCTGATTAGATTCAGCCCCTAGTTTCGCTGCTATAGGCTTAGACAGTCGGGGGACCCCTTACTTCTTCCTTCTCTCTGTCTATACCTGTGTACTCTCATGTTCCGAATAACCCAGCTTCCCCCACATTTCTTTTTGGTGTCTATCTACGCTGGGATCCTGAGTCGTGGCTGATCCTGAGTCCTGAGTCCTGATCTGAGTCTTGGACTTCGAGTCGTGGCTGAACCTGTCACTGTGGTCCTGCCTGGCTCTCATCATACTACTTCCCTGATGGCTCCCACAGGATTGTTGACATCCTCGTGGATTCATCTTCTTATTATAGATACATTCCCAAACATTTGGTCTACCTATGTGGTACATTTATTATCTTTTCGATTTACACACGGCATCTATTGCACGTCTGTCCGTCCTGGGAGAGGGATCCCTCCTCTGTTGCTCTCCCTGAGGTTTCTCCCATGTTTCCCTTTAAACTGTGGGTTTTCTCTGGAAGTTTTTCCTTGTACAATGTGAGGGTCTAAGGACAGAGGGTGTCATATTGTCATGCTGATATTCTGTACACACTGTGAAGACCACTGAGACAAATGTAACATTTGTGATATTGGGCTATATAAATAAACATTGATTGATTGATTGAATATAAATGCAGAATACACTCTTATTATTATCATTACTGATGTTAGCACTTATAATGTTATATGCTTTCATGTTGCACTTTTGATTCCAGAAAAGGAAATAGCTTAATTGCAGGTGCATGTAGCCGAGGTCAAAGGTCTTATCATAGCTTAGACAACAGTTTAAACTGTAGCAAGACCTATGTTTAGAATGTGGAAACTGCGAAGTAACCAGTTATTTAATCTGTAAAATAAATGAAGATTAGAAAATGTTTTCCATTTGAAATGTAATGGAGTATGAAACATATAATAAAGACATCTCGAGAACGTCCCACCACTGGTCTGGTCCTGAAGCTAGAAGGATGAGTATGATAAAGTATCAATTTCCCCCTAACAATGGCTACTGGTTGCCTTTTTGCCATCCAAGGTTTACAAAATCTACTCTACCGTGCAAGTCTGAATATGGGTGTGCTGAAAATACTTTGCATGTGGGATGAGGGACAGGGATGGTCCTCTGGCAGGGCAGCGGGTGTTTGATCTTCCCTATAGAGAGAGCGAGGCGGTGGTTAGGTGAGGGGCCCCGAGGCACAGAAAAGAGAGTAAGCTGGTTGAAGGAAACCACTTGGGAGTGCCATCTGAGGGGACTGCCATTCAGAGATGGTCTGTGGTTACTGAGGTGGGACCGACAGGAGCACAGACGGAGCACTGCGTCTGCTCCACTCCACAAACCACACTCCAAATATATCTGTTGTACTCAAATGAATAATTTCACTTTGATATATTTTGTAACATGCTCATCTGCTGTATTAACTTATATGTAAACTCTTGTTTTCCCATTTTCTTGAAATATCTAAGAAAAGAAGGGAGAACCTGAGGACAGAGTTGTGTGGCATGATGGGATACTGTGAGGCACAGGGAGGTCCAAAATGGGTAGCAAATCCCTCAACAACCTGACCAAAATACACACACAGACCAGGATGCAGAAATAGAAATATTATTTGTAAAACACACCCTTCTTGTGGCAGCCAAAGTTGCAGTACACTGGGTGCAAAGGAAATAGATGGTTTGAAAATGAGTGTGGTGCAGATGTGGGTGTCTAAAAACACCCTGGGGTTTGCCGTTTCTACTCTTGAAAAGTTTCTGATCTTTTATGGTGTTTGCTTGAGGCAATTTCAACATGTCAATGAAAGGTGCATGCATCACTTAGGTATGTGCTAAAGTTGTAGATACAAACAATTGTAGACACCATAAAAAATGTTTGTTTCCAACACTATCATTTACATTGCAAAGCCAGCAGTTTACATAACTTACCTCAAGTCTTATCACATAATTATGCAGTGGCTTTTCCCAAGAAAGCCAGTCATTTTCTAAAAATACTGGAGGGCAGCAAAACATCTTAATTTGTCTCCTCGCAAATTAGTTTAGATAAAGCATGTTTATTTTGCGATGCTCGCATTCTTGGATTTCTAAAGTTATAAATCATGTGCTATTTTGTCAATCTTATTGCTCCAATTAAATCTCTGGAATTCTTCTGAAGGCAATTTCATCTTGTTAAATTGTATAATATAGAACAATTTGAAGGCCTGTTATCCTTACAAGAGACTGCAGTATTGTACTTATTGCCAATGTCATTAATGTAATATAGCCTATATATATATATAGGAATTTAAATGTACTGACAATTCGACATTTTATGCCAAGTATTTTGATGCACTTTGTTCTCTATTCTCCATATGATTGAAACTACACCTGATATTCCTATAAGGCTCCACAAGAGGGTGCTGTAATACAAATAATTGAAGTGTGCTCAGTGAGTCACACAACACAAAACGGAAATACGAAACCTACTCAGTTACCAAATCAATCAACGGATTATAACCCTGATAAATAAATGAGTTTAGAGTGGCGCTAAATGTCTTTATTCTTCATTAGTGCTGACAACTATAATCAGTTTAGGCAATGTTGCATTCCATATTGAATATGGCGATGCCTCATTATATAAAAAATGTATTATGCCATATAACAATTGCACCCAAACCCCTATGTGTGCTTTGTAGTGTAGAAATTAAGTGGTGTTGAAGTCATTACAGCTTGACGCAAATCTTGCTTAAAACATCTCCCAATTTTATTCAATCTTACAAATGGTGAAAAACAAGAAAAACTTCATTTACAATGGGTAATCTGTTAAAAACTTCAGTCATTTAGGTACATCTCAGTCATAAAACCAGTAATATCAAAGTCTATACAACGTGCATTACTAGAGTTCTGAAATGGTGGCATCTAATGGAAAGTGATGAGCATCTATTGTTTTGACAGTTAACTATATCTACTTAATTCAGGAATGGTTGTGTCCACAGGAGCGTCGCATTTCTAAGAGTTGTAAACAACTGTGCACTGCAAAGACAACATTTAAGACTTGGTTTAGGACTTTCCCTTTAAATATCACAATGTGTCAAATCTTGCAGACACAGCTTTAGCTGCTACATCCAATTGCCCAGCACCAAATACTTTGATAAAATATGTCAAATTCATTTTGTGTCAACAAAGTCATGGTTTCATGTAGAAAAAAAAACATTCACACCCACATTCGCACTTTCACACACGGCCAACGTCACATATGCAAGCACCAATGAGCAGTGAGGAAGCAGCACACTCTCCAGTACACCTCCTGTTCGTCACTGCCAAGGACCTTGCAGTCATTATGGATGAGATGGTTGCAGAATAGTAAACAAACACCAACAAAAATGAACAAAAAAAAATCCCTGGTTTTAGACAAGTCCTCGCATTCCTTCAGACGGGCTCCTTCATTCCGGTGTCTGGCTCAGTAGGATTACTCAGCGGCGGCCTCTGGACTGGCTGCCGTCTCTGGCTCAGCGGGTGAAGCCTCCGCTGGTTTCTCCTCTGCTGCAGGTTCTTCTGCCTTCACCTCCTCAGCTTTCGGCTCCTCAGCTGCAGCCTCCTTGGCTCCCTCCTCAGCTGCAGCCTCCGCTGGTTTGGCCTCCTCAGCGGCTGCCTCCTCAGATGCCGCCTTCTCTCCTTCGGCTGGTTCTGCTGCTGCGGCTTCTTCCTCTGTTGCCTCCTCAGACTCTTTCTTGGTCTTCTTGAATGAGAAGCCGCTGAGCTTGAAGGAGGGTTTCTTGAAGGAGAAACGCTTTTTCTTCTGCTTGCCATCCTCGCTGGACGGAGTGCCTTCCTCCGGCTTGGCAGAAGCCTCTCCGTTTGTGGCAGCAGGCTCCTTCTCGCCGTTGGCCTCTGCAACTTCTACTTTCTCGCCATTCTCTTCTTTTGGCGCCTCCTCAGTGGGAGTGCTGCCGTTGGCCTGAACATCAGCTTTGTTGGCCTCCTCTGTAGCTGGAGAGGTATCCCCATTGGTCTTGGCGTGGCCATTCTCCTGGAAAGAAAGAGAATGAAACTGTCATTTGTGAACCTTTCCATGTTATTTAAGGAAAAGGGAGTTTGTTCCTCTGTAATCATGAATCTTATGCCAATTCTGGCCTACATAAGAGAATGTGTGTGCAAGAATACCCCCTGCAAAATCTGGCATGCTGTGGAATTGAATCAAATGCAAGGACTAACCAATAGGAAAAAGCCCTAAAACTGCAGTAACATCTGTTACTAGGAGAGTGACGACAGATCTGTGGTTTTCAGCAGTAGGCTAGTCTGCTAGACTGCAGTACCGCCGGCTCCCGCCAGGTGGTGTTCAGTGTGGAGACACAGGATACAATATAGGAATTTTGTGACTTTAAGCCTCATTTTAATGACTTTTTTAATAAACCATTGCGTGTTATTTTAATTGAGATATATTCCCACCGTTCAACTCGGTGTTTTTTTCAAACAATTGGTTGATTTACAGGGTAGTGTTGGCACAAAAACGTGGCTCCTTTCTTGAATCTGGCAACAAAGGCGTGGTATCGTTTTTTTTTTTTTTTAAAATGGCCATGCCACAGTGAGAGCGCCCACAAACCCCCGCTGCACACATTTCAACCAAAAGAATACCAAAACCGCCGCAATGTTTCAGAAACCAAAGCCCCGTCGAAATTATTGTGATAAATCAAAAATGTCAATTTCGACCTGATGAAATACACACTCAACAAATTAGATGTGCGGCCTGATATATGACTATATATAAAAAATGAATTAAATAATATGCCTGTATGAATTTAAAGCAGTTAAAAAAGAAAATGCATACATTTTAATCAACGTTGCGTTAAAAAGCACATGATTTTGTAACAATGCTTTCGCTGGTGAAAATGGATACATGTGGCCACTTTCCCTGAATGCCGGTGAGCGTGGGGATGCGCTACAGGGAACATGGAGCACGCCATTGACGCAACACATTGCTAAAACCAGACAAAATTCCGCCGGAGCAATTGAGACTTAAATAATTAAAATATATACCTGTCCGTTCGTCTTTGTTGCAACGGCTGCACCTTCTGCTGGCTTTTCCACCGCAGCTTCCTCTTTTCCAGCGGTTTTGGAGATTTGTGCTCCCATGCTTTTGGTGCAACAAAGGAACCCAACCGATCAAATGAATGAACAAAGACCGCAAGCTTCCTCCCCAACAATTCAAGTCAAGCGCCGGCAACTCCTTCTACAACCGATACCGGTGGATCAGCCCGAAACCGAAGTGACCGCAGAGGGACGAGAGAGAACCTACAAGAATTGTGGCAAAGATGTAAAAGAAACGGGAATTCTTTCAATTTTTTCTCGAGCGGAGTTTGTAAATGGAGAAATTGGCCCCGCCGCAAATGAGATGCGGAGTACAACGCCCAAGTCCACTGATGAATGGGCACTGGGGCTATGACGACAAAGCCAGCCCGTATCCACCAATCACAAGTCCAGGATCCAACGAGTGGAGGGGGGTCATGGAGTGGGGGCCATGGACAATAGGAGACACAACAACATGGCCAACAACTTGCTCTTATATTCACTTTCTGGTGCAGAAACTTGATTTTATATGACTGAAATAACGACTGAGATTTCATGAAGCTTTACACTATCAACAGATTCAACTGCAGGCTGGTTTCAAGGAGGTGATATCTCATAAATAGTGGATAATCCCATACTATAATTAACAATAATGGTTACATAAAACACATAAAAAGGTCAAAAATGTTATGCTTTACATGTATATGACATTCAATTTCTGTATTAAGAAATATTTAGTCTTCCCTGTAGCACAATGTCTGGCCATTCTTGTATTTCATTATACAGCAGGTTTCATCTGAGCAATTGCCTTAAAAAAAAGATATGTACATTAATATAGGGTACAATATGCAATGATATAAAACATTATTTGATGTTTAACAGATACAAAAAGACATGTAGAGTTAAATGTATTACTTGTGCTGAAACAAATAATATGGAAGAAGTTGTTTGTCCCAACTGAAGACATGCGAGTGCAAAAACAACAGCATGTTTCTGAGAAAGCACAGCTCAGCTGGTCTCATGTCATATCATTACGCACCCTCCTGACATACGCCTCGCTCGATAGACAGACGTGCCCTGTAACTATAAGCCCCTGTGCCCACAACATCCCTCGTCCCTCTTCTTGCATAATAGCGTCTTGTCTGCTGGTTGCAGCTGGAGCATCCCAGTGACCCAGATATAATGAGAGTTTATGGCCCTCTTCTCCAGCAGCCTGCAGTCCTCTGACTCCACCACCTCCACAAGTCTCCTCTCTGCCATCACTGCATGACCCACATCTCCATGGTTACCAGTCCAAAATGGCTCCAAGGAAGAGGCTGCACGTCGAGGGCTTTTAGCGACCATGACTCCTGTGTTTTGGAGAAGTGGGTGAGAGTGAGTTCAAAACAGTGCAGACAACAGTTTGAGGATTAGGGTGACTTCTTTCACCCGCCCTCATCAAGCTAACTAGGCCACGCTCATTGTTGTGATCTTCTGATTACATGCAAAGCTGTAATTATTATGCTGAGCTGCCATGAATATGTAAACCAGGGACAAAGCCAGCAGGGCACGAAGCACCATGCAGGCCAGACATTCAGACATAAAGACTTCACCTGTCAGGAAGATACTGAACAGCATCAGGATCTTAAAGCACAGCCTGTGTGTGTTCAGTGTGTGTGAAATGAAACAAAGGCACAAATCCACACATCTTAAACATGCGAAAGGTATTCATTACACTTCTCACTTTCCTGCCTTTTAGTTTCTTCGGGTGCCAACAACTCCCACTACACAGTTTTTTTATTATAAGACTCTACCAAACAGTTGAGTCCAATCAACGTTATATAACGTTAGGAAAATAAACCGTGTCCATTTAAAGTACATTTTTTAACAACATGCATTTCTTTTTTACACAGTGAAACAAAAAATATATAAATCATCTGTTTATTTGTCAATAGCAATAGAAAGATATGACATACAAATCTAAAACTTTAAAAAGAGAATCCACAGAGTGATTTTTTAAAGTTGAGTAAACTGTATAAAACACAAAAAAAAATAAGTTTCCATAACATGTCCCTCATTTATTTCGGGACCCCCTTGAAAACGAGATGGTGCATCTCAAGGGGTTTATCCCAATGAATAACATGTCTATATATTTCAATAACAACCAAAGACCTAACTTTTTGAAAGTAAAAGTGAAAAAAAACTACTTTATTTTATCAAGCTTTTATGTTGTATATCACTATAAATGTATTGTCTTCAGTTTTGGACAGTTGATTTTGTACCAATGGAAACTGTCATTTTTCACTACTTTCTGACAGACTACAAAAAGAGCCACTTGCTTTTTCAGTCAGCTAAATAAGTGCATGTTTGGTATATTGAAGCCTGATCAGTGTTGAAACCGCTTCAAAACTGGATGTTAAAGGTAGGGTAGGTAAGAATGGAGAAACCAGCTCGAGTAAGCTAGAATTTGAAAGCACAAAACCGAAAGAAATCTGCCCCTTCCTTCAGCTTCAGACTTCCTTACAGAGCCCCTCCTCCAACACACAGGAACGCGCACATGAGATGGAAGGCTGACAGGCCGGCAGGCCCTCCAATAATTGGACTAGCTTTGTACAGCGCCACGGCTTCCACGGATGAAATATTTGTATATATTTATTGTCAAAGCATTTAATTGATTCATTGCTATCGGGATGTGAAGAGCATTCCATGGAATATAACAAAAAGTGTTTCTGAGTGACCTCCCATACCTTTAAGTTATCGGGGGTCAGAGGTCAGCAGTGTGCTTCATAATCACATTCTTGAACAGATTTACATTTAGTTTGTATATCCAAAACATTATAATATGGATTAGGATTTTTATTTCATTTTTTTTTTTGCAAGACATGTATTTGCACCTAAATCTCTCTCTGAGGGGTTCAATATTGCTGATAAAATATAAATACAGGTGACGCTGTTTTCTTATTTCAAGCAGGTTCCAACAAAAGACAACAACATGATATTGATCTCATGAGCTTCCCATGTTCCCTGTAGGCAAAGAGGAATATTACCTGTTAAGGATTGTAGTTTGAATACAAATAATTCACGAAGGCTTGACCCAAAGATTTATGAAAAGGGGTTTTGGTTCCTATTTAAAAAAATGTAAGACTTATTAGTGTTTTATTATCTGTATGCTGATCTGTGTGTTTCTTATTTCCATTTAAATACTTTCACTGAGAGTATGAAGAAGGCTCTAATTTGCTCATCATGCTTTGTTATTTAGTCTTCTGAAAAACGAAGGGGCGTCCCACTATGCATTGTAATTTGTTATTGGAGGAGAGCGCTGTCAATCACAGCCCTTTTTCTGTGTGGATCCCATACAGTCTATGGTGGATCCGCATCAGCTGCACGCAATCACACGACGTCAAGACGTCAAGAGATAAACCGGAAAACCAGAGCCCTAGCGGAAAACAAAGCACTATTTGCAGATAAAAAATAAAAGCACGGAACTAAGTCATTTACAAATCATATACCGGTCTTTCTTGACATAATGATGCTCATGCAGGATCAGATAAGTGAATTCATGTTTGTTTGACACTCTGTATTGTTGTTTTCACATTACAATGACATTAGAACAACAGCTTTATTTTGAAAGGACAAACCAGCAGCGGTGCATTTTATTGTTGTGAACTTGACTGTTCGCCTTCGTCATCATCTGTACGCACGGCGGCGAGAGCAGCTCCTGAATCGGGCAGGGAGGACCGCGATTCTCTCTCAATGCGAAGGAAAAACACTCACAGAGAGTAGAAAAATATCTGCGAACTCCCGCACGAAAGTCCCTCTGGAAACTCCGATGGATTAATCTGATTTTCTGCGGTAAGCACGCCTTTGTTTTTTATCTTTCTGTGTAGAATTTCAATTGGTGCACCCGCCTAGTCCCCTATTTTGCGCTGTGGACTGCGAGATGAATTCATCTCGGTGAAAGAGAGAGCAGAGGAGATAAATAACACATTGTGGATGGCTGCAATACTGCCAGTATTCCCTCTAGTCGTCCTGCAGATAAACGTGCATATATTTGACGGGAAGCGTTGCCTTTAGAGGGGGTCAAATCACAGAGAGAGGTGGTGGTCTCGTAATTGTGGATGTTTTGCAGTGCTGTGATTGTGGAGAGGGGGCTCTGTGTTGCAGCAGGGGATGCGCTGCAGAGCATAGCTGACCACTGAGGCCATTCACACTCACGATGAACGCCACAATGGCCTCCAGACAGCCTCCTATTGATTCACCCCAAAATAATTGTGCTATGATTAAAGCTAATTGCATTGCCGCGCTGTTTAATACCCAATTAAAGCTGTCCTAATCGGGTTATCTGATGTGTCTGAAGGTGCATCCATCCATCTTGTTGGCAAACACCATGGCTGGTGTACAGTGTGTAGCTGGGGGCTAAAGCCTCGGTTCTATCCATGTGCAATAAGTTAGCTGTGTGTGGGTCTGCAGCCTGAAGCTTTCAGTATCCAGCCTGTCATTGGTCCATGAATGACTACACAACTGTCGTGCGTGATGTGTATGAATTTTGAATGAAAGGAGTTGCATATTATGGTTCATGGCCCATATACTCCCCTTCAGGCCCTCTCTGTCCATACAGTTTAGCCTACTTATGAGGCACACTGGAGTATAAGCCACTAATTGTGACTGATTTTAGGTTTAAATTAAGTATGTCCCCACAAAGGCGTTTCATTTGACCCAGTAAGGGGTTAATTAATTGCTTGGTTAAAGCAACATCTACTCATTAACAACATATCAAGTAGTTGTGTGACTGTCTATCTATAGGTCAACAAATGTCACACAAACAGCCACACCAGCTAATGCTGATTATCAGTTGAAGCTGCAACAGTTAGATTAATTATCAATTAGATGATGAACATAAATCAATTGGGCACCTGTTTGATAATGGAGGAATTATTTAAGAAATGTGCTTCTCAAAAGTGACTGTGTTCTTGATTTGTGATATTTTGCACTATTAATCAGAAAATGCAACCCCTCAAAAAAATCTTAATGGCAGATTCATTGTTACCCGTATTTACTTCGGTTTGTGTGTTTGTCAGCAGTATTTTGGGAAAACAACTGGACCAATTGAATGAAAATTGGTTGGAAGCGCATAGCATCTATAAGACAATAAACCATTAAGAGATAGGTAAATAAAAAGTCTATAAGATAAGTGTTTCATTTGAAAAACTCCCAAAATAGATACTAGTAACACTGTTTTTTACAAACTGATTGAATCAGCTATTTTCAGCACAATTAAAGCTGTCCTAATCGGATTATCTGATGTGTCTGGAGGTGCATCCATCCATCTTGTTGGCAAACACCATGGCTGGTGTACACAGTGTGTAGCTGGGGGCTAAAGCCTCGGTTCTATCCATGTGCAATAAGTTAGCTGTGTGTGGGTCTGCAGCCTGAAGCTTTCAGTATCCAGCCTGTCATTGGTCCATGAATGACACATCACGCAACTGTCGTGCGTGATGTGTATGAATTCTTCTGGCTCGTCCTCAGTTCTCTTTTTTTTTTAAACGCAAGTCTTATTCAGAAAACTTCTAACCTCCATTTCTGTAGACCCACCACATCAATATTTCCAGTGTATTCTTACACCGACCATTGCCCTTCACTGGCACCAGATCTGGAAAAAAACGTTTTAAACCCCCCAGTTCAGACTGACAGGCAAAAGCAGCAAGAATCTGCTCCTGTTTCTGGAAAAAGAGAAACGTTCATGTTATTCTAATTTGCCCTTTTCTCATTTGGTAAATATTCATCAACCAGTCACCAATCTCACTGACTGAATGGGCCTTTACAATGTGCTCAGTGATTTAACAACATGACTCAAATGTGAACATTGTGACACCAAAACACAGTCAAGGCTTGAACCCACGCGTACGTACTGTATGAAGCTCAGCTGTGGGTTTTATTACCACCTCTGTTCATTCAGTATGAGAAGAATGCTTTGAAAGCCTCAACACTGCATGTTATTGTGCTGATAATCTTGTAGCAGGGTGAAATGTGGCCATTGTCTTGTTGTTGATAAACTGAATGAACTCAGTTGTCTTACAAGCAAATGTTGTAACTATTCAGAGAATGACTGCCATAAGGAGGAGATTGTCTGAGTTGTACTGAGTCCAGCAAACACAGGAGAGTTTTATACGCATTCAAATGTCACACAAGAGAAAATTATCTTCTTTTACGTCAATTCTTTGTTGAATGAACAGAAAGTTGATTTTTAGGAGTTGAATAAGGTCGTTGCGAGCGTGGCTTCAGTAGGAGGGCTGTGGGAGGGTTGACCTTGTTTTGTGTCATGAGTGTAAAGGGACCCCACGTTTCAAATTAAACAGAGCTGTCTTCTTAGAGGCTGGGCTGAATTCCAAAATGATTGTATTCTGGAGAGATTTGCACATTCATGAGGTTAAATAATGACGGCATTCTAAGATGTAGGGAATAGTTGAGCTTAATTTGTAAGTCAAATTTCCAACTGTTGTTTTTCAATTTTTGAGCTGAGAGCGTACCTTGTGAAATTGATTGTTTTTAATCTTTTCAGTTGTTTTTCAATCAAAGTGATGACATTTTCGCTGTTCTAGCTTCTAAACAAATATGAGAATAAGCTGTTTTTCTTTATGTTATGGGATTTGAGCTGGTATTCAAATAAAAACAATTCGTTTTTTGAAATGAGGAATGGCCATTTAAAAACAAAAATATTTTAAAGACAAAACGATTAATTAATCAAGCTTGAAAAGGGTGGGTTTGATTTCAGATCACCAAAGGACACATTTGTTTTTTACAGCATGTATAAGAAACAACCCAAAAAGGTTGGAAAGTGACGTTGAACCATTCAAATAATTCATTGGAAAATGTTGCTGATTTTTGGCTGTTGACAACTAAGGGGTTGACTACCTAATCTCTACAATAAATCAACACCAGTGCCCGTTATTACATTTTCAGTCCTGACATGCATTGTCTTTTCAGGCCAGCGCATATGTCTGTTTCTCCGACCTGTCTGTCTATCTCCTGTGTCATTCATCAGTCACGCTGTGTGACCCTGACATGTCTGTCCTTTTAATTTCACATATTGATCTCTCAGCTTTACTATAAATGGCCTAGTATCTCATTATGGCTCCCAGCTCCTCTGTTTTTACTACAGATGATTAACACAGCATAAAATAAACTGTCAGAAAATGTAAATCCAGTTGATCCCATCAGCTTTGACTGATGCACTGATTTGTACTGGCCCTATCCAGTTCCTTTCTGTTCAGAAAACAATTTGTACCTTAATAAAAAATAATTAAAAAAAAGTCACTTCCTGATGTGAAGGAATCTTGTCTTGACAGTTTTGAGATACTTTCAAACAGATATGGCTGGACATTAAAGTCATATTTCACACTACTACATCTTGAGCCAATCAAGAGGAGGACTTTAAATTTGATAGCGTGTTAAAGTCAAGTCCTCCCACTCTTCCACATCTCTGCCTTTTTGCCAATAACTGTTACAACACACCACATAGCTACGATCCCGTCCCCACTGGAGCTTCCTTATCATGGCAGTGTGGTCTTCTCGGAGGCAAGCTGTTCATTTGGGTCTGAAAATAGCGTTATGAGCGTTCTTGCAGGGTGAGGTGGTCATGCTATACCCAAGCTGTGCCACGGAAAGGAACAAACCCCACGGCAGTGATGCCATCATCTGCTTTTTTGGGGGGGAGAAAGTTGAGCCGCAGGTCAGGCGTGGAGCAGTCTAGTATGTGTTTAGTGTCCCTGAAACGCACCTAAAATCACTACGTTGCAGAGCTTTGTCTTGACATTTTGATATGATCCACAGTGCCTATTCATGCGTGTAATTGAATAAGAGAGAGTGGTCGTCCTTTGGATCTGAAAGTCAGTGATGAATGCTTCTGAAGCTCTTATGTTATTTTGAAAATGTGATACATCTGCCTGTTGCTCTCAAGCTAAACTTGATATATATCGTTTGTTATGTCCAAAGATTTTTTTAAAGCTCTCATCGAGCAACTTCAACTCAATGTACACACAGATGTCCATGTGTAAAAGTTTACTACACAAAAACAAAATACTACAAAGGGAACATATGTATAAACAGTACAAGATGGCCTATATTCTATGCAGCAGAATAGTTACAGACATGTTAAAGCTACAGTCTTTTTACTTCAAGAGCAGGAGGAATTTTATAATCCCTGAAGGCAACACGGCGACGTGAGATCTCCCCTCATTTACTCTGATCCCTCCAGGAGTGGATGCGGTGCTATTTTCATTTCAATCACTCCAGTTAAAGAGAAAATCCACCAGAAAGCAGACCCGTGGTGTCGCAGTCATTCCAGTTGATATGTCCATGCTTGTGCAATTCTCCACCAAAGCTGTCACAGATTTGAATAAGTTACTAACCCTGTTTTCATCGGCTGGTCAGCACTAGATGTCTCTGGGTTCGTTTTTGCAATATCTCCTTGACTTATTGATATATAGTTTGACAGCTTGTCACATTGACGATATGACAAGCTTCACCTTTTCATTTCTACTGTTTTCCGAGAGTCTTTCCCCTTAATGAAAATTGTAGGCTTAACATTTGTTTTAAGGTGGATCTATACTTTTAATATACCGGCTGCACCGTAGAGAGTTGTGCGGTAAATACCAGAAGATGGAAGAAGTGAAAGAAGATTATTTGTTATTTTAAGGATTACGAGAGAATCAGCTCCTTCTATGAGTCTTTGGTCCCACAGCTTTGGTCTCTGGGCTCATGCTGTAATGCTACTGCTGGGCTGGTTTCTTCTTCTGGGTATTTATGGGGTTTCATTGGCAGTAATGAATCAAATGATTTTCCTCCTCTCTGCGGTGGCTCCATTCTTCTGTTAGTTAAGTAGTATGGAGAAAATATAGGACTGGAGAAACTAAAGAGTCTTTCTGTGCACAGGAGGAGAATTCTGTATTTGGGACGCATGGTGGTTATTTCTGTGATTTTTACTTGCATTACTGTACGTGCCTGTGAGCAGGAGGAAACACTATTTCTTATTGCTGTGGCAGCGGTCATCAAGACTAAGGCTAACAAAGCATCATGGACTTTTTGACATGACAAATGTGAGCACACTCTTTTTTATTTTCCCTTTGTCTTAAATATGAGTTGCTTGCTTGAAAAAGGGAAATACTCGTGCGAGATGTAAGTCTTCAACAACACTTAACTTTGCCTGTTGCAGTGCTGGCTCTGTGAAGCAAGTGACACATCTGTTTGCACTTTTTTCTGAAGTTGGCATTTGGGTTTCTGGCTTGTAAATGTAAAAAAGGCCCGAAGGAATCCAGTCATATATTTTGTAGCTTAAGCTCTGGTGTCCTTCAGGACATGCCTCCTACTCCAGCTCATTTGGGCTTCAAACTGCAGTATAGTCTCCTAAAAGAAAGATAGTGTTTATACATTGTATTGGTTTGCAACACTGTCAATGTTTGGTGCACAAAATGTCAGCAGTCAGCTCACATTTGTCCAAAGTTACATCTTGAAATGCCTTGTTGTCCAAAACGGAACATATTTAGTTCAATCTCAAAGAAAACATTAAAACCAGGGAATGTACACAATTGAAGTGCCAAACAACATAATAATGCTCAAAAGAATTGTCTTGTCTTTCTTTCTTTTAATTGATTCATCTCTTAATCTTCAATAATGAGATACAAAGAGATTCTTCTAGCTGAAACTGTTTCCTCCAAAATCATCTTTACTCTGTGTGTGTGATGCTGCTGCTGGGTATTGTTGTATAACATATTTGGCATTTTCACTTGTCCAAAACCTACTATTTTATCCCTATCATTGGCAAAATCCTTTTTCAAAAGATGATTATACTTCGTGTTGTATAAATCCCTCTTGACAGAAGAGAGACACCACCTAGCTCTTCTGTTAATGTGGATCTGAATCTTTTAGCTGAGGTCAAAAGCTTTGTTTCCCTCCTCCTCAGTCTCCTGCCGCCCAGGTGTTTGCCCCCAGCACCCCCTCCACCCATGCACAGCGACTGTAAACAAGTGTGTTTCCAATTATGTCTCAAAACTCAGCTGGCCTCTAGCACTGATAAAAGACAATCTGTCTGCGCTCTCCTCCTCTCCACGGCTCTGTGAGCTTGCAGGGCTTAAAGGGGGGCTTGGTGAGCTGAAATGTGCATTAGTTTAACTAGGACTTATAAAGATGGTAAGGCTCTTTTTTTTTAAATTGGCAAAGCAGATTGCCTTACCCATTACAGAAACTGGTTTGCTTTAAGGCCAGCCCCTGTCATGGGACTCAGTGTAAAGTCTGCGAGCGGTTTACTGTTAAGAGCCTAACTGAATCTTTAGTTGGCTGTGTGGCTACTTTTAGAGAAAACAAAAATAAAGTGCGTGCCAACTTGTAAATGCAATGGCTGGTTGTAAACTCTTCCTAAAAGTGTGGTGGTGCAACAAGATGGAAAATTAAACCATGATAAGTAGAGCTGGTAAATTATTTTATAGTGTGGATATTCTCAGCATAGAGTATCTGTACACATATTTACAGTGTTTACATTATTCATACACTACATCTCTGTCCCATTATGTGCCTAAGTATAATTAGTAATGGAGTTTAAACTATCGTGTTTAATTTCAGCCTAATTGAAAGATTTTTCATACGGCTTTCTGTAACCCTCAGAGGAAGCTCTCAAATAATGGAATATTGAATCATAATTTCCCCAATGGAGACGGCTTTTGAGCTATTATTTCACCCAGTACTAATTTCCTCTCTTTCTCTCTCCACCCACAGAAAGGAGAGAATGGGCTGTGTGCAATGTAAGGACAAAGAAGCAGCAAAACTCACCGATGACCGGGAGACCAGCATCTCGCACAACTCGGGGTACCGCTATGGGTCCGACCCCACGCCGCAGCACTACCCCAGCTTCGGGGTCAACACCATCCCCAACTACAACAACTTCCACACCGGCGCCTCGCAGGGGGTGACCGTGTTCGGAGGGGTCCACACGTCCTCGCAGTCTGGCACGCTTCGGTCTCGAGGAGGAACAGGTGAGGTTCAAGGAGCTTTTTTAAACGAGTCTGTGGAGCATGTAAATTGGTTTGAATACAAGGCAGCTGTTTAGTAACTAATAGGGTTTGGGGGGTGCAGATTTTAAAGGCTGTTGCTGTTTTGAAAATATATCTTGTGATACTTTTTTCATGCCAAACTATCTGTGTATTATTGAGCATTATTGCCACAATGTAAAATCTTCTAGATTAGACCATAAACAAATTTCCGCATAGAATACAACAAATAAGGTTTTTGGAGTAAAATACTTTTTAGCAGATCTATTTCCTTCATTTACTGGTCTTTATGCTAAGCTAGGCTAACTGTCTACCTGCTGCTTGTATTATCATATTTGTTTTACACACATAAGAGTTATTGAACATGTTCCTTTAAGAGAAGATGACATTGTAATTCTGAAATGTGTTGCTGTCATTAAAATGGGGTCACATTTCAAACACAGCAATTCAAAGAGAAATGAAATGTTGATCTAAGTTGTACACATCTGTAGACTTCTCTGAAAACCATTCACTGTCTGGCCCTCGTCCAATATTCAATAAAAAGGCTAATGTCTGCTATGTTAACTGACTAGCATTCATTAATGGTTGCAGAGCAAGGTTGGAATTTCAAATGTAAAAATATTTTTGAACTCTTTCTTCGTCCTATAGTAAATACGTGATTCCTCCTGTGTGTGGTGATACTCTGGTGATGCGATTGTTCTCGTTTCTACAGAAGATGAATGTCCACTGTCTGAAAGCTAATGGAAAAGAAACAGTGACCTAAATTGCTCTTTGAAGCACTTTCACGACCAGAAAGATCAGGCATTGTGCTGAATAGTGGTGACATCTGCTTTACACTCTCTTACTTAAAGGTCCCATGTCATGGCCATTTCCACTGATCACAATTCCATTGTTGAGGTCTACTAGAATAGATTTATACTGTGCAATTTTCCAAACTCACATTGGTTTCGCATATGCATCTCTGTAAAGTATGTGTATTCACTCTCCACTAAACGGCTCGCTGCAGCTCTTGCCCCCTCCTCCCTGTGAGCCCAGTGTGCTCCGATTGGTCGGGACCAGTCGGGACGTTGTGAATCGCACTAAACTCCGTGGAGGTGTGATTTCCTTGTTTAGCGATACACAGCGAAACACAGCCAAACTCACCCTGAGCACACACAAAGTCACAGCCGAAGTAAAAACAATAAGTGTGGCTTGATATTGAGTAAGAAAAAGGTTGATAAACGCTGTGAGAATGGGTCTGCAGAGAGAATAACGTAACGGCTCCGCGGACGTAACGTAACGGCTCCACGGATTGGTCCATTTCGTTCCGGGTACGGATGACATCATGCGTACCCGGAAGAATCAAATGGACAGTGACGTATCTCCAACGAGGCGTTTTGGGGAGGTATTTTCTGTGTTAGAGTTTTACTCGCTACAGGGTGCACTTTGAGGGTTTTGACTCTGCAGACCGTTTACATGCATAAAAACCTTCATAACACACAAGGGGACGGGTAATAACCAGAAAAGCATGACATGGGACCTTTAAGATTTTAAAGATATATGTAATGTGTGATGCATAAATCAACAGCATCTCCTGCTTTGATGTAAATTACTCTGGGCATTTTTCTCTAGCACAGACAAACACTCTGCATCTGTGGAGTGCACCGCCAGCATGTATAAATGAAAAAGAGTACTCCAGGAGGCAACAGTAAACAACATTAACATTTGAGTTTGTTAAAAAAAAACAGTCAACTAGCACGGGGGAAATCCTCATGTGACCCCTTTGTGAAGTTATCAACATGTTCGCCCGTGACACAGTGAGCCCTTCGGTCATTGTAGGGTTTATTTTGGAGGTCACTGCATTTAAAGGGAAACACACAGGGTTTTATTGCAGCACTGTGTGTCCAGAAACGATTTAGATCAAATCAGAAAATGAAATCATTTTACAGTCTCAAGCTTATTAGGAGATACAGGGAGTCCAAGGCCATTTCAAATCACATCAGATACATTTGATTGGCCTCCCTCATATAGTCCTTGGCAGCGTTAACTGTTCCTAGAGGAAGCTCTGTTTTATAATGCTTGAAGGCAGACTTCGATGCATTTGCATGTTGAACCGGTTTTAATTGTATGGTAAATGTTTTATTTTTAAACCGTGGCATGTATTAATCTTATAAACTTGCTTAGGGGAACGACTCTAAGCTAATGGTTGCTAATTTACATACAGTATCCAGCCGATCGAGGTCACGTGACAAATATAGCTTCAATATTTGCTCTTCTTTTAACTCTGTTTTCTTCTGCACCCAACTCCCGAGGGAAATATGAGTCTCTTAGGCTGCTAAACTGTGTATGTATGCCATTTGGTGTTGAGCATGTACCTACAGTGGCTTTATCAAACTTTGAAAAAGACTGTAAAACCAAAAAACTGAGCTAAAAATCATTAAAATAAAAAATGTCTATAGGACGCAGTGAAATAAGAGATACAATCATCTGGAACGTTTCTCTGTCAAAGTAGATATATATATATAATGGACATGTGTGGAAAATAATAAAATAAATATGAGAATTAGGAGTTAAAAGCAGCAGATGGGCTGCAAAAAATAAATGAAGAGGGCAGTGATTTCTATTGCCATTGCATAACATAACCCAGAAGCCCATGTGGGAATCAGATGAACAAACGCAACATAACAACCACAGTGAGAGTCCCAACATAATACTGCATCTAAACAATTCACCTCTGCTAGCTGTAACCACCAAAATGTCACGTTGTTATCCCTGCAGGGGTGACTCTGTTTGTGGCCCTTTACGACTATGAAGCCAGGACCGAGGATGACCTCAGCTTCAGAAAGGGGGAGAGGTTCCAGATCCTCAACAGCACGTAAGTGTGGAAACATCTGCATGACAGCATAAAGGGAGGCGGTCGTTCTTTCCCCACTCTCTGTTTTTTGTCTGTCCTGTCTGAACGCTGCTGAAATGGTGTTTCATAAGCACAGACAAAGGAAACATGACTCTGTAGCCTTGACCCGGCTTATAGGGGTTGTTTTGCATGTTGAGACTCTTTGTTTTAATGATAGCTTTCTGATGGTTTGCATTTTAGAAGTGAAATATGGATTGTCACAATTGTGGTGTAGAAATAGTGGCAGGATTGCTGTGCTTTAAAAACAATACATATGTGGTGTGGCGTGTTTTTAGACCCTGTCATTTGGTAACTATCCTATCCTTATCGTGTAAAGATATTTCAATCCTTTTCTATCCGTTTTTTCTGTGAGTACATATAAACTTCTATATATACTATGACTCTATCTATTTTCCCATTTTACAAGAGGATAAAACACATTTGTGGAAACTCTTTCTGAGCTCCAGGGTGGACACTTCCCATAGCAGTGTTGACTGACACTGACATCTGAGAGCTGGTGTTATGATGGTGTCGCCTTACAAAAATCTGACCCAAACCATATCACATTCTTAAGACCTTAGTTCTCCCTTTTGACATAAATTAGGGGATGACTCAGATTTCAGTCCGACTTTGTAGAGATAAATCACTGCAGCTTCAGGGGCCAGCGCAGCACAACAACAACTTGTTTTGTAGTTTGTTTTATGTGCTCTTTCCTCAGCTCTCAAAACAACACAGCCAATACATCTGATCCGCTTCTGAGTGTCTTTGTTTGCCTGCCTGCATAATGTGTAAATGTTTGATGGCTTTATTCCAACCTCCATCTCCCTTTTTATTCTCCTCTCCTCAGTGAGGGCGACTGGTGGGAGGCTCGTTCTCTCACTACAGGTGGAACTGGTTACATTCCCAGCAATTACGTCGCTCCAGTGGACTCAATCCAAGCTGAGGAGTGAGTACAACTTTTTATTTTGTATATGAGCACACAGCAGTACAGCTTCCTCAGTAGAGAATATATCATAAATATTTGAGAGCTCATCTCACGGTCTTTTTATAACTGTGGCATAGCGGCACTTAGAGTAAAAATAGAAGATATAGTATTGAAAAAAGTATTTAATCAAATATTACTAACCATATTTTGATTATTTCTCTTTTTCCCTGCAGCTGGTATTTTGGGAAATTAGGCCGAAAGGATGCAGAGAGGCAGCTGCTCTCCAACGGCAACGCCAGAGGCACTTTCCTCATCCGTGAGAGTGAAACAACCAAAGGTAATCCTCATCGAATATGCTAACATGTTAAATACTTTAAAGTTTGGGAAACACACAGAATATAAACAAACAAATAAATATTTAGGAACCCTTTACATGACATGAATGTGGCAGTGCAAGCTGTTTATTTATAGACAAACAAAATAGAATATTACACCAACATTGCATTTTAGAGTTCAGTTTAATATTATGTCATTAACTATGTAAGTGCTCCATTTTCATTGCCCTAAATCTTTTACACACTCACCGGAGATTTGCTCTAGTCGACTTGAAACCATTAATTCTTTCTTAATAATGTTGTCTCTGCTCCAGGGGCCTACTCCCTCTCCATCCAGGACTGGGATGACATCAAGGGAGACCACGTCAAACACTATAAGATTCGTAAGCTGGACAGTGGAGGTTACTACATCACCACCAGAGCCCAGTTCGAGACGCTCCAGCAGCTGGTGCAGCACTACTCTGGTGAGACTCTCGCCACAGTTATGGAAGATGTACATAAACGTAAAGTCATGATAGATCCTTCCCTTAAAGGTCCCCTATTATACTGTTTTTCATCAATATATTATAGGTCTCAGATATATTCAAAACATGTCTCTGAAGTGTTTGGCTCCAAATACCAAACAGATCATGCATTGTAGCATTACCCATAATCCCCTCTGTTTCAGCCCTGTTTCAAAAGTGCTGATTCTCTGTCTGTTACTTTAGATGAAAATAAGGAGCCCCTCCCCTCTGAGAGATATTTGGTTAAAAAGAACACAATGGTGCTCTCGAGGAGATTCAGGTGATAAGGTGGGGGGGGGTGTTTCCTTGGTTGGTGATTGGCTAATGGTTACACAAGCCAAAAAATCGTTATGACATCATAAAGTGGCCAAAATCTGATCATCTTATTTAGAAATGGATCAGGACAAAAAGTGAGCGAATATTTTTTCCTGAAACTTTCACAGTCTCTTTACACAGAGGGGACACATGTTTATGTATAACAGACAAGAAAAAGTGGATTTTGCATAATAGGTCCCCTTTAAAATGACAATGTTATTTGGTTGGTTCAGCCAGGGCTGCGGGGCTATGCTGCCGGCTGATCATACCGTGCCACAAAGGCATGCCTCGTCTCACCGACCTGTCCGTCAAAACCAAAGACGTGTGGGAGATCACTCGCGAGTCGCTGCAGCTCATCAAACGTCTCGGCAACGGCCAGTTTGGGGAGGTCTGGATGGGTGCGTATCTTTTTGGCGTTCTCTTTTGGCAAAAATTACAATTTTGGACAACTGGGAGCACTGTTTTCGAGAAACATACTGCGTGTGTTGGATCATTCAAAACTAACACCCAGTTATGTAATGTTACCCACAGGGAGGGGTGTTTGCTTTTAGTGATATCATTCAGGAGTTTTCATCTGTTAAAACTCAGTGACCATTTGGACTAGAATAAGACATTTTAAATTCTCCGGATTTCTACTTTAGTTTGTATGGACCTTAAAAGCTAATGTATGGTATTTGTTATGTTTTACTTATTTGTAATATGCAATAGGTGTCTGTGTCACATGGCTTATCTTTACCTGCTTTAAAATCGTGATGTTTTAGTTGAGTTCAGTAAAACTACATTTTCCCATATTGGGTTATTGTTAGATGTTGGGAATACCACAAAGGTTGTAAGTAATACAAACACAGATAAAGTCATATCGTAGAAGTTTTCAACTCAAAGCACCTTATTGGTCTCCTTCCGAGCTTAACTTAAGCCCAGAAAAGCATTATGTAACGCAATGTTAGATGTGCATGTATTCTTTGTTTCTTTTCACCTCTTCTTTGTATACTATGATTGTAAAAATGTGTTAAAAGAGCCTAGAAAATAAAATAAGTTGGTGAAACTGGAATCGTAATTTTTCAAGATGATCAATAATTGTATCTCTAAGATTTAGAATATCTATAAAATCATTCTGAAATATTAGTCACTGACTTCCCTTTAACAACCTCTTTTTTTCCCGGCTCAGGCACGTGGAACGGCACCACCAAGGTGGCAGTGAAGACTCTGAAGCCCGGCACCATGTCGCCCGAGTCCTTCTTGGAGGAGGCTCAGATCATGAAGAAGCTCCGACACGACAAGCTGGTGCAGCTCTACGCCGTGGTGTCCGAGGAGCCCATCTACATCGTCACCGAGTACATGTGCAAAGGTAGATCCTATTTTCAACTGACACTTAAACACTATGAATATTACATACATGCATCTGTGCATACATCTACACAGTGTGTGCATAATTTATGGATCTGCACTGACAGTACAGTATGTGTCCTACTTCATAGCATGTGCATACTGTTATAAACACGCATCTAATATCAGTGATACAAACATAACTAGTGGTTGTACAGGAGTTATGTTGATGAAAACAGAGATCTTCAGTTACCACAGAAATAACTGACAAATAAAGACTGAGCCAAGTGCGACATGTGGCAGGAATCTCAGAATTGATTTTCGCTACAATGTCTTACTTCAGTTTGATCCAAATCTTGAGTCAAGATCTGGCAGATAAAGACAATACAAGACGACAGATCCTCCTAACTCGTTTCTCTCTGTTTCTTTAGGGAGTTTGCTTGAGTTCCTTAAAGATGGAGAAGGACGAGCCCTCAAGCTACCAAATCTCGTGGACATGGCAGCTCAGGTACGCCACTGAACATGAAATCTTGATGCTGTACACGCTGGATTTGTTACCAAAACACTCTGAGGCGATTTTCTTTTTCTGAGAGCTTATTCGCTTTAACCTTATCCAGCTGGTACCAATGTATTCATTTAAACTTATAAGTGTTGCCCATTTGCAGCCATTTCCATCCTGGTGTACTGCCAATGTCTACAGATTCATTAGGCTAACCCTCAGCAGGCCAAAATGGCAGTTTTTCAAGAGTGTAGATTTAGCACATTGTTACTTAGCAGTCTGACTGGTCTGGGACACTTTTATTCTTAAAGCAATTGGACTAAAGTATCTACATTTAGTAATTAAACCTTATTGTAAGTGCACTCAGTTGCTGCATTTATTCCATATTGAAGCTGTGACTCATGATTCTCTGAGCGTCAATAAGTAATCATATCTGATAATGGATTTTATTTGTCAAATATAGCACATCTATGGGTTTTCAGGTCCGTTGTATTCCCCTTACATTTCAGTCCCTTTTATTATTTTTAGTAGACAGTTGCAGCCGGAGGCATTGTGTTTGTTTGCGTCCGTCCGTATTCTTGTGAACACGTAATTCCAGGAAGGCCTTGAGGGAATTTCTTTGAAATTTGGCAAAAACGTCATATTGGACTCGGAGAACTTGGAGGTCAAGGTCACTGTTCTAACTCTCTGAATCATATGTTAATTATGAATATTTTCCACAAATATCTAATAGGATAAAAGGATGAGGACATGAAGCTGACGTTGTGGACAGATACAGATGTAAACATCTACTTGACTGTTTGACGGAGGCATTCAAGCACGAGGCAGTAATAATAGTTTTAGGCTTGTAAAATAGCTGTAAATCTACATTCAAATCTTGCCTAGCACACATCAAATCACCTTGAAACTCTGATATGATGTTCATTGTAAAAAATAACTCCATTCCCCAGGTGGCAGCAGGCATGGCATACATTGAGAGGATGAACTACATCCACAGAGACCTGCGCTCCGCCAACATCCTTGTCGGAGAAAGTCTTGTGTGTAAGATCGCTGACTTCGGTCTGGCCAGGCTCATCGAGGACAATGAATACACAGCAAGACAAGGTAGGTCACTGGGTTCAGTGGGTTGGGCTGCACCAGCTTTAAGAGAATTCAAGTTTTTGTGTCAAATCATTCCTGGGTTCTTCCTAAACAAGAACTTGCCGGTTCCAAACTAGTGATTTACTAAATGGGGTTGCCTTGTTGAAATCTAAAGAATGTTTGGTGATTCGGTTGCTAGAAAACGTCTATACCAGGGTCCAATCAAAAGCAAACTTATATGTAAACAGGAAGTCAGTGTAGGACTGTAGTAAGGAGGCCAAACACTATATTTAAGGTAACTGCCTATACTTCGTAAATGTCAGTTTGTTTATGCATGGCCATTCACATAGTGGAACATAAGTTACCATAAACCCCTAGGATGCAATTGCTGTAAGTTTGCATACATAAAAAACACAGACATAATGCTCAGATATTTAGAATAAGTGTGATTGGAACTTCTCAGTGATATCATTATCTGTAATTGCGAATAAAACTTTCATAAATCCACTTGGAGATCTTTGACGCTCCTTATAACTCATAACAGAACATGGCTGTGAATAAAATCAGTCAATTCTATAACATATTACTACCGCTTTTACATATTTATGAGCTAGCTTAAAGCTAATGTATTTAATTTTGTATTTAATTGAGGAACTGTGTAACTATAAATATTTAAAAACAACAAATAACTACTGATTATACTACTTGTGTAGCATGTTCTAATTTAGTGATGTATAAATTCCAAGTAAGCAATACCTTACAGTTGCATTAACCGGCAGCAACGTTTTTTTGCAGGTCTTTGTTGGAATAGAGATGAATTTGTTCTGTAGTGTTCCCTTAGTCCTCAACCACAGGATTTTTTTCAAAGCCTCAGCGCCAGAGGAAAAAGTTTGCGAGCTGGCAGATGACTTATTCCACTTAAGTTAATTCCATGATACATTGTGTACACACACACACACACACACACACACACACACACACACACACACACACACACACACACACACACACACACACACACACACACACACACACACACACACACACACACACACACACACACACACACACACACACACACACACACACACACGCGTGTCTTGGTGACACCAGTGGAAAACAGAAGCACATGTGGTTGCAGCGAGGCACAGATACAACAGAATATCAAACCTATACTAGGGTTCAGTGCAGGATTTAAGCCAGAGCTCATGTTCTACCTAAAAGTCCATCTGTCGCTGTTTATCTCATTAGAAGAGCGAGGGATCTGTAACATCAGGAGGACTTCCAGACTCCGTTAGTCACTCTGTCATCATTTTCAGTCACTCACGGTTTACATTTTTACAATTTGGGCCAAGTGAAAAATCAGATGGAGAGAGATAATGGAATTGTTCCGCTTTTTCCCTGGTGGGATGTTATCATGTCCTCGTGTCTCTGCACTAATGATATCACAGATAAAGGGAAACATTCACACAGAGGAGACTGGCCTACTTACTCTTTGGGTTTTGGTAAAGGTTATTTCTCTCAGCTGGAAAGACAACAGTGAAAGGACAAAAATGTTGCAGCAGTTTAACATCCAGTATCTAAATTTCTTTTAGGCGCAAAGTTCCCAATAAAATGGACCGCTCCTGAGGCGGCTCTCTACGGGAAATTCACCATCAAGTCGGACGTGTGGTCGTTTGGCATCCTGCTGACGGAGCTGGTAACCAAGGGCCGAGTGCCGTATCCAGGTGAGGGTCTGCAGCTCTGTGGGTTATGTAATCTCATCCCAACTCCAGATTATTGCTCATATTTGATTAATGCAGAGTGCGTGAGAGTGTTTGAGTCTGCTGAGACTCTAGCCATGGATCTGTATTCTAAAAAAGGAGCAGCATGTTGCATAATGTTCATCATATTGTGCATTATGCAGAGCAATGTTCCCTGACGAGTGTGAAAACATGTGAAATGACAGTGTTCTTGTTTATCTGCTATCCACATTCTGACATTAAACTGACATTATATGCATTTGAATGAGTAACAGAATAACACAAGTTAAGAAAAAGCTCTTATTTCCAACCGTTTAAATACATGCTCCCGCACACCCACACGTGTTTTTCTATTTCTCTGGATGATTAAACCTGCAGTAAAGTGGAAGTTGATCTCTATGAACTAGAAGAAGCCTTAACCATCAAATGCAATGTATCAACTCACGACGAAATCTTATGTTTATGCTGGCAATCTAATGTTATAAGATTTATAACATTACATTGTCAGCATTTCGTTTTAGGATGCAGATATTTAACGGTCTCAAAAATCCAATCGTAGTCATGCTCAACTTACTTCTTATGAGATTCATTTCTGAGTTCATCCTAGCATGGAAGTTGATTGTTGACCTTTAGGATTGACCGTGAAAATAACGGAAAACTAAATTAAAAAATATAATAAAAGCTAGTAAAACAGTATTAAATAAAAACTACGTTAATAAAATAAGAATTTACAATAAAGTAAGTAATTAAAATAAGAACAATAAAATAGAAACACATAGCAAAAATCTGTTATTTCAGCTGTTTCTGTTATTTATTTATTTATTTGTCTATTCCACACATGGCAGTTATTTCAAAACAAAACATGTACACTTTACAAAACATGTACACTTATACTGGTTGTTGTTTTTATAGTGCATGGTGGAAAGGAGCAGGGAGAAGAACATCTTATTTTACCTGCCCCATCTTACAAAATAAAAATGAAATAACCATTACAAAGTCAAATAAAAGCAATATTCTTTCAGTTGCAGTTGCTTCCTGTTAATGCAATAACCTCATACAATTTAATTATTTAAATAAAAGAGCTCGTAAAAGAAAACCCAAAAAGTGAGACCGTGATGTGAGATACTTATTATTCCATTGCCTTCATTTCTCCGTGTTCCTCTTTCCAGGCATGAACAACCGCGAGGTGCTGGAGCAGGTGGAGCGGGGCTACCGGATGCCGTGCCCGCAGGACTGCCCCCCCTCTCTGCACGAGCTGATGGTGCAGTGCTGGAAGAAAGACCCCGAGGAGAGGCCCACCTTCGAGTACCTGCAGGCCTTTTTGGAGGACTACTTCACTGCCACTGAGCCTCAGTACCAGCCGGGGGACAACCTCTGAGCGCCACTGCTCTCATCTCATGTCATCCCACCGGCTCTCCACCAGGGGGGGCCCCACTCCACCTCTTCTCTCTCATCCTGTGGCTGTTACAATTCAAAGCTCATTGACTGACTTCTTGACTTCCAAGCTGCTGCTCTGACGGCACTGACTATCAAATCTGAGGATATTTGGAGGGGTGGGAGGGGGTGATGGCAGTTAAAAATGACTGCAATGGATGATGGAGATGAGTCGTGTCGTGAACCTGTACGTAGTGTAAATATAAATTGCTTGTTTACTTATCTCTTTTATGTTTCATTTTATATTACTTTTGATATTTTGGAAATGTGTGGATTTTTTTTTTAATCCAAGGTCAAAGTAATTTCAGATTTCAGCTCGTAGACAAATTGTGTGAAGCTCACATTTGGTATCAAATTGTGACTTAATAACTGTAGGAATGGTAGTTAGACATCGTGGACCGAAGCATCTCAGAAAATGTTCTTTGGGAGTCCACTGACCTTTTTTACGAGGTGAATATAACGATACTGCTCTCCTCTTCTCAAGGAACTTAGATGTACTATAACACCTGTTCTTGCCTTTTCATGTTTAGTAATATTCTTATATTTTAAGAGAATGCCTTTATGCTTTGCACACACTAACTTAGTGCATCATGGACTCTTCCACCCAAACCTGTATGGCATCTGCACTAATATTAAGTGCATTCATCGCATTTCAGCTTCAGCCAATGATTAATAGATCGACTTAAGGTGACTTTTAGTTCAGCTTCTTGTAGTTGAAAAGGAGGCGGACTTCCTCTCTTAAACTGCAACCATTGTTTGGCTGACTGCTTATTATACTGGCAATATTTTAAAAATGTATGTTGCATTATCGTATGGCTGCCAGCTGTGTAAGAATTCTTGTCCTTTTTCGCTTCAGCGGCCAAACAAACAAACTGCCACCTACATGACGGGAATGAAGGAAGTGACCTGTGTTTGTCCCTCCATAATGTGTATCTTAAAATAACATGTCGTTTGAGACCAAACGTGTTTATTTCACTGTATTATTTTGGCTAAACATTTCGGCCAGTGTTATGTGTCGTTAAGATGACATAATCCTGTGACCTTTCCAGGGAAATCTGCAGCTCTGGATGACATTCCTCTCATCCTCAAGTGTCAAACTTCTCTCTGTGTGCATTCCAGGACAATACACCTTTTCTGTGCGTATTTAAGTTGCTTTTCACGGTCGGAAAAGCGAGCAAGTAGTAGATTTTGTATCACTATGTTTGCTCTAATTCAGTAGATCTACGAAACATGTTTTTGGTCTCTGCATTATTTATTGTCTCTGTCTGTTACTTGTACACCTCTGGTTTTGAAATAAACAATCTTGCCACCATCGTCCTGTGGAACACTTAAAAACAATTAGCCCTTAACACTTGTGACCAAGTTGTTTTAATACTTGCCTGTCATCTAGCTTTTGTCAAGGAAATATGCAGAGCCAGGGGGAGACTGACAGCAGATATCAATCACACAATAAGTGAGAGGTCTTTAAGAGCGATTGAGATATGTGGTTTACCCTGGAGTACATGCACATCTCTTTTGCTGGGCTTAAAGTTAATTAATATGTATTTATTACCCGTTTGTTTATAGTCATTGTACTTTTTCCCAATCTTTGTTTCAGGTGTTTAATTGTTTGTTTTGTTCTGACTTAAACATTAGCTCATTTTGTGGAATTTAGTTTGAATATAGCTTTGTTAGTCTGAGAGTATAGCTTCATCGCGCCTGTTTTATTGTTACTCAAAACTATGCAACATGTCTTAATAATGTAATGTTCTAATAAGGAAATTAACTTTAAGACAACTTTGTTTGAACAGTTAAGACTCCACTATTGAATGTTATCATCTCATCTCACCTGGCCACTCCGGCTGAGCAACACAGCCTTTCTCTGATTGGACACACCTGAAGCGGTGGAGAATTTGCATATAGCAGGCTGGAGCTTACACAAGCCTCTGCACCAACAGGAGTGTAAAGAATCCAGGCTGGAACATGTATGTCACTGTTGGTCTTTCTCCTTTCTCCTGACAGTGTTCTCAATGCATGGTAGGTACAAAATAATATAAATGCAAGAATAGGATTGTTGTGGTATGTATGTTTAACAATAACTGCATGTGTAAAAGTATTGTCTTGTAATGTTCAACTTTATTTGAATCACACTTCCAAATGACCTTTAGTTCTGTGTTTTTCTGCTTATGAGGATCACTTGTTTTCTGTGTCTTTTGTACTTGCAGGACTACAGGCTGACTTTACTTGGTTAAGATGGAAAAATCGGAAGAACCACCAGAACTAAAAGTGTTTCCCATCACAAATAAATCAGAACATTTCCATCAACCTTTAATCCCTGAAGTCAAAGTAAACCAAATGTTTCACGCCAATCCACATCATAATAGATTCAGACCAGCCCATTGCATGGATGCAGACTATTTCTGCCAAAAAGGAGCAATTGCAGTCGGACAAGTGAACCAGAATTGTGGGTCAGCCAGTGTGTGATACGCGGCGTGATCTGATGGAGCACAAAGAGCCTAGAGAAGCAGCTCCTTCCAGGATGAATCTCCATCATCGCCCCCGTCCTGCGGAGACCAGAGCGAGGGACACGAGAGCAGACTGCTCCTGTATGGGGTGTGGATCTCACACTGGAAACACTGAGCCTGCAAACAAAGACACAACGAGGTGACTGAGAAGGAGCCACCTGTCAGAGAATATCTTATCATTAACATATGCTTCAAGGTTTGAAATTGAAAGTAAAACATTTTAATTTTCAGGGGTGAGGATGAATGTAATTCTCAGCTTCAGAGTGATGAAGAGGATCTTGAGCTTCCCTGTCCGCTAAGATCTGACGATGAGTGGCAACACTACCAACCACCTCAGCCTCCTCACCACTTCATGCACAACTATGGTAAGAAAAACTCTATTTCTTAAGTTATTCCTTTTTGTTCACTGTAAATGTGAAAAAACTGTTAATATGCACTTTGTTTGAAAAAAGAAGATAATCACGTATTTCTATTATCATTACTATTAATATTGTTAATATTTCCTTGCTTTTACCAAAGTGGCAGCAATACAGGAGTGTGCAAATAATATTATTCCTATATATTTCACAGGTAAAAGTACAGAAATATTATCTGCAAAACATACTTACAGTATTATAAGTTTAAGTCCTATGAAGTGAAGTATTGTGCATAACAATGAGACTTTAATTGGTAGATATCTTTGTAATCATAAGTGGACAAATGTGTAAGCAGCACTTAAAGGTTGCAATGTTTTAAGGTAAAGCATATTTTAACTACTTCATATAATGTTCAGTATTTAGACCTATGACAAGTAATTGTTAGTTTCAGAAGAATGTGTAAAAGAAATCATAATTTTACTCTAAACTAAGTGGAAGTACCGTAAAGTGTGCTCACATAAAATACAGGTCTAAAACATTTGCAGTACTTGATGTAGTTGCTTCTAACCACTGTCATTAGCAGCACTTCTAGTCATACAGTATATGATTTTAATTTGGCTGGGTATTTTAACTGGCAACCTGCTTCTCTCTAGCTTATTTTATTTTGGCATTTTCTGCCTCATCATGTGCTTGAACTATATTTACAGACCCCCGTCATACCATGAATATCGGGTATTATCAGCAGCAGTTCAACCCCTATCCAGGCCACAGATACCCTGCTCCCTACCAGCACAGAGGACCCTGGCATGACTACCAAAACTGGTAAAAACAACAACATGCAAAATCTTAGAACAACTATGTGCAGTCCACAACTTTGTAAGCACTTAAAAATGCTGTGACCAAGTGCTGCAGCTGCTTTGCATATTATCACCTGTCAGCATGATTGAACTGATGAGCCTTTGCTATCTTTTCTTTCCAAATGCTCCAGGCACCGACACTCTCATCACCCTATGAATAGCATGGTGGCTCAGGGAGGTGTGTCGGTGAACGTGCCTCAGTTCTTTGTCCCCCTGGTGGAGGGCATGTCACAGGTCAGCGTGTTGAACCTGAGCCCTGCAGGAGAGGAGGCGTCTGTCTCACATCCGCAAGAGAAGAGAAGAACCATCAGTCTGCCCGAGGAGTGCCGTGAGTCACTTTGATTGAATCATTTAATAGGATGTTGCTCGTTTTATTGTACAAAGGAATTATGTTGTAGGGCACTTGGAAGTACCCGCAGGCTTATGAGGTTACAACTGGAAGCAGGGTGTGTGGTGTATCGTGTTTTTAAAAAAAATTTTTTTTAAAGTGTACATTTAAAAAAGTCGAAATGAAACCTTTTCATTGTTATTTCTATTTTAGAGAACATGTATAAATGTGAGTTCACAGTTGCAGAGGTATTTATTCAATGTCATGGTTATGTTGCATACATTAAAGGGTAATACAGTAAATCAGTATATTACCACAGTAACAAAGAACACCATCTAAAGTTATCAGAATAAAATGTTTAACATATTTAACACCAAAACTAGAAAAATATGAATTTGTTTATTCTTTCTTCTCTTCACAGGAAACATTTTAATAACCTATTCTTCGGACATTTCCTCAGAAATAGTCCCCTTCGTAGACTTCCTCACAAAGCAAGGTTTCAGACCAGCTGTAAGATACTTCCTTTCCACACAGGTCAGATTTAAATAAATAAAAACCTCAACAGTTAACTCACAGCCCTGAATTTAATTCCACAGATTGACATATGTGACAACCCAATCAGACGCTTGGATATCAACAAGTGGAAGGACAGCTACCTGAAAGATGTAAGGATTAAGCATTTGTATTGCTTGCTTGTATTTGTATAAAACTGTCAGAAGTTATGACTTATAAGACAACATCTGTGAGATTTTTTTAGCATGTTTCAGGCCGTGAATGTGTCTAAAATATGTGTGTTTTTAAACAGCCATCAACCCTGGTTATCGTCGCCATCAGTCAAAAGTATAAGGAGGACATTGAAGGATATGTAGTGGACAACCATGGTCTACACACTAAATATGTTCACTCCATGGTGAGAACATCTCCTTTTTCAGTGAGACATCATGCTGATTATAATTGCGAATAGATTCTTTAACACTTAATCTAATTTTTCAGATGCAGAATGAATTCATCCAACAAGGCAGCTTGAATTTCAGATTCATACCGCTTCTCTTCCCAAATGCTTCCGAGGTCAGAATGTGTTTGTTTGCAGTTACTCCATATTTACACAATTTCTCTCTGTACTACTGAAAAACATGACTATGCACTCTCCTTACAGAAGCACGTCCCATGTTGGCTTCAGAACACGCGTGTTTACCGCTGGCCGCGGGACACTGAGGATCTGTTACTGCGGCTGCTGAGGGAGGAGAGATACATTCCTCCTCCGGTCCCGCTGGAGCTCACCCTCATCATCAGGCCCGTGACCCCCAGCTGCAGCTCCACTGTCAACACACACCTGTGATCATTACTGTGTTGATGACTTGTGTGTAGCTCATTTTAATTGCAGTAATGTACACCTCCTGTATATCCTGTAAGAAACAATTCATGTTCTATCCAATGTACAGATGTTTCAATAAAGTGTTTTGACTGTTTTACCACACACCATGTTTACCACTCAATTATCTTAACAGTTAGGGATAAATGTCCTGTTTTTTTACTTCTGATTTTTACCCATCTGCGCACCGTTACTTCTTACTGCGTACCGGCACCTCATGACGCATCCAGGTACGCATATGTGTTGCGTTTATTCCCCTGTGTCCTCCCTGGCAGCTCCATTGATTCCCTCTCTCATTTCCTGCTGAAAGATGCATGAGTGTACTCCGAGACGAGGAGTAATTTAACCAGCCTTTCATACTTTTTTCAGTACAGTGAGCCTTTCTAAAATATACAGTAAAGAGACAAACCCACCAGCATTATAGGATATACCATATGACCTGATGATGATGCAGGCACATGTATAGGCTACGTCATGTTCTCTCTGAGAGCCCCGGACACCTCCCTGATTAGTCGTGGGAAAACATGCAATTTCTGAACGTTACAGTAAATATTCTGTTTAAAAATTGTTTTTCCATGTCTGTTAAAGTTTTTTTGTGTTTCTTTTTAATTACTGAATCAAAGATATGAGGATAAGGATAGAGGGAGTCGTATGTTGTACAGATTGTAAAGACCTTTGAGCCAAATTCTTGTTTTTGGGCTGTATAAATCAAATTGACTTGAAACAGTTGCTGATTTAGAGTACTGGCACCTTTTTTATTCCAATGCAAGCACTGCCCACAGGATGAATCCCTCTGGTGGTGATCCTCTTAATTTCCCGCTGCCCATTTATCCAATGCATGGATTGTCATCCAATTTGGTACACACAAACATGCCCCCCTCAGGATGAGTTGTAGTAGCTTTGATGATCCCTTCACTTCTAACTTGGCACCATTTTCAGGTGACTACAATGTACACTGATTTTCCATCAGCCTCAACTCTACTTTGTCTTTATTGATAATAAGCAAATGTGTGCATGTTAACCTGCTAAACTAATACAAATTATGATATCGTATTTATTTATAACTTGAACTTTCAAAAAAAGCAACAATGTGATTTACATTTATAATAAATTAATGAGAACCAACATGCACACCGTACCTCACGGTCCGGACGTCACGGTTCGCAGGCCCGGTTCTACGGGGGTGCATAAGGGTGCATTGCACCCTCAGTTCAGTCGCTATGCACCCTCATTTGAAAAATGAAAAGTAAAAAAAAAAAAAGTGAAAAAAATGAAAAATATTACATTTTGCCTACTATTACTAACAATAGTAGTAGTAGTAATAATAATAATAAGAAGAAGAATATAGTTGAAATAAAATAAATTGTAATTGTGGTTGAATAGCATTGTCTGCTGCATTTATTTGATCAATTTAAACGGTAAGTAACGTTATTATGTCAGGTGCGCGTGACCTGTGTCGCTGCACATTCATCATCTGCAAGGTGCTGACACAGCAGTCAATGATGGACATCAGAAAATGGTTAAAACAACCAGCCCTTATCGCCAGCAGCAACACTGCATCTACTGCAGGTAATAACAGTTCAGATCATGGGGACATTACGTTACTGTCGTGGACACTAACGTCCTCCCGCCCGACTCGCCCGCCTCGCCCACAGAGGCGGAGCAGCCACAGCCGTCTTCGTTGCCCCAAACACCGCCACCCCCGCGGCGGCCCGCAAGTGCAAGAGGACCTCTGCAAAACAGAGCCTGCCCAGGTATATTTAAAAAAGTACCCAACTCGCCTACAGTGGGGTAAGGCGCTCATTTTGCAGCTCATGGTTTCAAAACAGAGATTGGCTGGAATATTCATGTAAAAAAGATGCCATCTTCTGCTATGCATGTAGACATTTCGGTTCAAGTAAGTCAGATGCCTTCACCACAACTGGCTACAACAACTGGCGCCATGCTCTTATAGGCTATGTGATAAGGGACTGAGAAGGCATAATCAAGCAAAGAGCACATAGATCCATAGATCTCTTAATGTTGCTCTCAAAGTGCACCAGATTGATGGTTTTAACTTCAATATTTTTTAAAAAATCTTCCCGGGGGCACATGCCCCCGGACCCCCCAAGAGGAGGTGAGGACCCCCCTAGAGGGTGTTAGGTATACTCCCCACTTATAAAAATAGCACTTTACCACTGCACCCTCTCTAATCTCAGATGCACCCTTAGTCATTTTGTTCTGGAACCGGGCCTGACGGTTCGGCACATGCAGTCACACGACGAATACGCCTTTTTTTACGAGTGGGAAAAAAGTCTGTCATTCAGGGCAGTATCCACTACACTATTTATAATCCAGGGGGCGGTATTGTGCCTAAAAGCTGTTTGCCAGCCGCCCTTAAACAACAAATGAAGAACAAGAAGAAACACAACAACAAAAAGAACAAAATACAAGAAGAAGAAAAGTTAGTATGGCGAGTTCAGATAACACACAGGAGCTAGAACTCACCTGCTTCTTTTAAATCAGCTGTGTGGCAACATTTCGGGTTCCCTGTGGACTACAATAACGATGAAGTGTGCCAGTGGTGGATCGGACGAGGACGGTGTGTCGGCGTTGTTAGACAGCGGTGCGGTATGCTAATGGTAACACACGCCAAACATGCTAAATAACATAGCATGTACTTCACTTGTTTGATTTACAACTTTTCTTGGGGGGGGGAAGCACAGTTAGTATATATATACCAGCACCTTACATAATAGCTACGTTCAGTGGCGTACTGGGACTAAGGCTGCGGCCACACGAGGACGAAAACGGCTAAACGCATAGGATTAACGCAAACGCAATCGCAAACAAGCTTCCGTCCACACGCAATAGTTATCCGTATAGTGTCTGCCCACACGAGACCGCTCAAATTTAAATACCACGCTCTTGAATAAAGATAGGGAATAACCCCCATACTGTCCCCGCTGTTTTTAATGAACCAATAGACATAAAAGCCGAGAGACCAAAATAAATAACGGAAGCTTTTGGCATATGTTTTTCAACGGCTATGCGCTCTTGAAACACTTTCTTATTATTTATGATGTAATATTTTCAAGACAATCTTTTTAGTTTTACAGCTTGATGAAACCTTTTTGTTTGACATCAGCCATTATAGAGTGTGTGTGTGTGTGTGTGTGTGTGTGTGTGTGTGTGTGTGTGTGTGTGTGTGTGTGTGTGTGTGTGTGTGTGTGTGTGTGTGTGTGTGTGTGTGTGTGTGTGTGTGTGTGTGTGTGTGTGTGTGTGTGTGTGTGTGTGTGTGTGTGTGTGTGTGTGTGTGTGTGTGTGTGTGTGTGTGGTTTTTAACTGTTTAATACAGTTAATTATTAAAAATGTCAGAGTTCCTTATGTTTAAACTGAAACTTGCACTACTGTTCAAAATAAATAACAATAAACCTGGAATTATGCATTTGGGACTTTTTTTTGCTTTTTATTGTTGTACCGAACCCGTACCGAACCGTGACCCCCAAACCGAGGTACGAACCGAACCGTGACTTCTGTGAACCGTTACACCCCTAGCACACAGATTAAAAAAAGATGGAATAGTTCATACAGAAAAGACAAAACATTTAAGTGAGCTTTAGAAGATGTTGCGTTTTTCTCTGACTATGTTTACAACCTAATTGAACAGCATGTGGCCTTTTGAAAAATACTTACAACGGTACATTTGATTGTTTTGGGGTTTTAGTTCAGTAGTGAAATAGTTTAACATTTTGGAAACACATGTTTACAAGCTGGCCCTTAATGTATGACCAAATGTGAGGACAAAAAAGAAAGTGAATATTGAAACCCTGTGAAAAAGACAAAACATTTTGGGAACAACAAAGTGTGCTGCTGCTAGTCAGGGAAACATTGTTGTTCATTTCTCACCTTGAGCCCCTGATTTGTTCCAGTTCAGTGGGCAGATTGAGGTAGCCCACCAGTAGGGGTGCCCAATTCAGCCCACTGATCTCACACACACCCCTTCAACCGCCCAAAAAGGCCTGCCAGAGCGGCTGGGTCGCCGAGCTCCAGCTAAGAATAACCCGGCCTTCTGGGGGATAAAGTTACCTTGAAGCCCCCCTGTGCTGTGATCTGACCTATACCCATGTGAGGCACCAATAACACAGGGGGGGGGGGGGGATATTCTGTCTGTTCCCCCTTCTCCATACCCTGCCCTTTGCTTAGCTGGACTCTTTCCTTCCCCCTGCGTAGCTCTCCTTCGCCCCAGACCCCCCTCTGCAATGCTGCCACACCGGCAGCTCCAACATCGCAACACCTGTAAATCTTAAATTCAGGCTTGATTTTCCTTTTTTCAATCCTCGAGAAGTTTAACCTTTGGATTACACCGGCCAGGAAACAAGACAGAGATCACCAAGTGGAAATGGAATAATTGAATAACTTGGACACTTTTTACACATAAGCGGATGCTGATTGGATTGTATACTGAAGCTGTGATTTTCCATTCACTTCTGCATGAGGAGGCGTTGCCCTCAATTTAAAGGATTATAGCTGAAATTGTCTGCATATCATCATGGCTCAAGGTAGGAGTGTTCCCTCTGCGTCAGCACTGAAATTCACCACAGCCCTTTTTTGCTACAGCACAGAAAGTCTAAATGATTTATGCCATTATATAAACAAATGGAAGTCTTTCGATGGTTTGTCCTCTTTGGAAAATGTGTTGAAAGTTGGTTGCTATAAATACAGGATATCATGTGGCTGGAGTATTAGCGTTGCTCTCCAGTGACACGACTGCTGCTGCCACTGACCTCTGTCTTCAACTTTCTTTTTGCCATTTAAAAAACAAGTCCACTTTGTAGGCAATCTACTCACACAAGTTGTGTTTTCTGTGGTTTGATGAAGCGTAAGGCCTTGTAATGATTTGAACAATAACAAGCAGTTTGCCTTTTAGAATCAGTGCGTTTGTGGTGAAATACTGACACCACCTGTCCATCCTGAGAAACTCTGAAGGGACTGTTTTGAGTTCACATCTCAGCATTTTTACACGAGGAAGTGAATCATAAATTGAGTACGCTCAGAGTTCATTCACCGAAACAAGGTGTCTTTTCACACTTTGACACCTGATCCATGTCTGAATGTGCATCAGTGTTGATAAGGGTGAGGATGTCATTAAATGCCATCACAAAAATGTTCCACTGGACTCAGCAGCTGGGAATCATATATGTTTGAATAAGCTGATGACATGGAAACTACAGAAGATTCCTTTCTTTTCTGTTTTTTAATCTAACAAGATGTGTTTATCATGTCTTTTGATAAATACTGTACCAAGATCAGACTGTCTTCATCTTCTAAAGTTTCAATCCTTTGATCACAAACGAAAATCACCTTCACCTGTTACGGCTTAGCTGCAGTGTGTCGGTGATGAGACTCTATTAAAGGAGATTAGTCTCCCAAACAAACCACAGTAATGTAATTAGACTGAACCATACTTATGTGTTAAAGTTCAAATGTGTTGCTAGCATTACATGAATGGGAGAATCTTAGATTTATCAAGCCAGTGGATATGTTTACTTTGTTGTAAAATAATATCTAGATTGTTATCAGGAACTTCTGCTAATTACAGACAAGTTTCTTCCCCCAAGATGTTTATATACCATTGTTTATGCATTACTGAACCACATTCTCAATTGAAGGCCCTAGAGACCTATACAATTTAAATGTAACTATGATCGATGTGGCTCTGCATGAACATGTCATGTTGAGCTGAACCGGTTTGTTTTGTTTTCTTCACATGAGAAACAAGCTTCTCTTTCTTTGCTTTTTTCACTGATCCTATATTAGATTATATAAATAAAATAAGTTCTTCATGGAGCAGTTTAGATCGCTTTCTCAGTGAAAATGAATGTGTCACGGATCTCTGAAATAAAATGTAAGACATATATTTGGCATTTCTCTGCCCACATATATGCATTTTGACCAATATTTGTCCCTTGTTTTATTGGTCTTGGTAGGGCCTAAATAAACATTGTGATCATTGTTAATCTGCATGCCCTTTGTATGTTTGTCCTATACAGTTATAGTTGGGTCTGACTGTAAAAGGACAAACCAAATATAAAAGAGTATATTAAAACAAAAAATATAATAAGGATACATATTCTAATACAACTTCCAGTGTAACAGAAGCGTCAGTCAGATCTAGACAAGGCAATGCAAGTTTATTTATATAGCACCTTTCAACACAAGGCAATTCAAAGACATTAAGAAAATGGCATTGAAAAACAGTCATTAAAAAGCAAAGATAATAAAATAAACATTAAAAGAAAAAATACATGAATAAAGATCTAGCAGCAAAGGCTGAACCACAACTGGAACATCATCTTTTTGTTTTTCTCACATGAAGGCGCCTCGAATGGAGCCGCTGCAGCTCAGAGGCCCAGAGGGCTCGGGATCCTCGGGAAGCTCAAAGTGTCGGCAGAGCTGCTCATCGCCCTGGTGGCCCTCCTGTCCTGGGGGGTGGTGGGAGTGGTGATGTTTGACTTTGTGGAGTATAAGGCAGTCCCTGGTAAGTCACAAATACTTATATACATTTATCTGTACAGGGTTTCAATCATCAAATATGCATAAATATCAATCATTCTGTTACTCCTCTCAGACATTCAACAAATCGTGTCGGACCCTGTGCAAGCTGTAAACGACGCTGTTGACGAAGTAACCAGTCTGTTCAATAAGTTTCAAGGTACATAAGAAAGACACACATCGTTTAAATAATCATGACCATTATGGACTTTATGTAGATTGCACAATGAATGCATCAAGTGCTTAACATTTAACCTGTTAAGCCCCAAGGACCCCCTTGGCAGGTCCTTTTTTTTTTTTTCACGACACTGTGTCTCAGGGGATCTTAATATTTAAGAACCTATTAATGTGTTATACCAGATTAACGGGAATAATCTCAGCTAACTGACGATACAAACCATTTTTACCAAAACAAAACACAAGTCTCATAAGAAGCATCTAAATGACCCCTGAGCGAAAAATGCTAACGCACTTTGGCACAGAACTCAAGATAAAATATACCCTTATTACTTATCGTAGCTGCACATACAAGATATCCGATTAAAGCTGAGGTTCCACAGGTTATTTAGGTATATATATCATCACTGAGTGATCCGAACTCGCGACAGGGGAAGCAAACACAGACATCACAAAACGTACCTTTACGTAGCTTTTACTGGAGATCGTCTCACCGTAGCTGTCAATCTGATCAAAAGACTTGATCAATGGCATTAAAACGAGAAAAACGCGGCTGAATCGGTTAATCCAAATGACCCCAGAAGTGGTTTTTTTTTGCTAAATCTCTCTAAAAAGGTCACATTTCACTTGTTTTGCATCAATCTTGATACAGGGTGCTTATTATATGTTGTAGTTTGGATTCCTAAAGCTTTTAGTCTACCATCCCATCATTCAAGGGTGGTTTTCACTATAAGTAATTCTTTTTTTTTGGACGGACACAATACTTTTTTTTTTTACTGTGTTCAATCTGAATTTACTTTAAAATGAAAAGATCTATATTGATTCTGACACTTCTACATCCAACTCACAGGTGTAACCTTGCTTTGAGAAAAAAGATTATTAATGTAACCCTTTTAGAAGGGAAGATATGGTCATTTTGTTCTGGGAATGTCATTTTCGAGCCTGAGACCTGAAAAACAGGCTCGGGGCTTAACAACAAACTTATCATAAACATTAACATATGGATATAATTCAACTATGAATGGAAAACAATATAAAAGAAACATACCTCTCTCTTGATAATCAAAGAACAATAAGATTTTAAAAATCATTGCTATTTCAAATGTTGTAATATATAAATCGTATCTCTGGGTCCGCAGAATGTGCACCTGATTTCAGTGACCCCACTTCCGCTGCCACCTACGCAGCTGAGGAGATATCGGAAGCAAAAGATGGATTTGTTCGCTATTTTTCAGATGAAGAAGGTATGAAAACACATAACACTCACTCTACTCAACAACAGCAAAAAATGAATTAAATGTGACGTAAGCACGACTCTAACAATCCACCTTCTAAACCAACAGGGAACTTCTACCTCAGCTATGTGGACCCGGTGGTCTTTGGTAGACAAGCTTTCCATTCGACTAATGATTTCATGTGTGGAGTTGCGGGCACCTTCAGAGACACACTGTGTGCGATAGTGGACACCATATTGGATACTATATTGGGTATGAATAAAGGTATGTATTCAATAATTAATGCTTATTTCTGACTAGAGAAAGTGTCTGCTTTCCTTTTTTTTATTTACAAGAGAGTAACACAAAGTAAAAGGAAATCATTTTTGGCATATATTTTGGGATAGTGTGGTCATAAAATAATTTTCCCTCCTATGTTTCCCCAGGAGAAGTTGAAATCAGCTACATCGACCCGGTGGTCACAGGCCGAGGATTCTTCAGTGTTACTAATGACTTTATATGTGGAGTGGGGAGCTACATCCAGGGTGTGTTCTGTGCCATTTTGGACACAATTTTGGATGTAGTGAAAGGTATTTACTCTTCCCTCTTAACGTTTCTTTATTATTTAACCTCTTTGAATCCTGCAATTACTATTTAACACATTACATGTCCTTATCTTCCCAGGAACTGTAGATCTTAGCTTCATGGACCCTGTGTTGGTGGGCAGAAATATCTTCAGTGCTACAAATGAAAGCGTTAATGGTGTAGTGGGCTACATCCAGGAGATGCTTTGCACCATCGTAGACAGTGTACTGGATGTAACAAAAGGTAACTACTTCTTTACAATGTTTGTGGTGCAATACAAAACATAGCATGTCTATATTTGTTGCCTAAATGTGACTAAATCAACAATATTATTCAATAACTTAGCTTGTGTTTTTCATGGGTAACAGTACTTTTGTTTCTGTGTTTTAACTTGATCAAATTATTTTTACCTGTCTTTTAAAATGTCTGTGTAGAATGAAGTAACTCATTGGAGTGTTGGTTTGTTCTTCTCAGGAACCACTGACCTTAGCTACATTGACCCTGTGGTTATTGGTAGAAATGCCTTCAGTGTTGCTAACGACATTCTGAGTAAAATATCAGGATACATCCAGGATGTGCTCGGTGCCATCTTGGATGTGATACTGGACACAATACAAGGTAGAGTATTTTAACCTTTTCCCTAATCTACTGTTCAAATGTTTACCACAACCATGTATACTTTACTGTAGCCTGTTAACTGAAGTTTTCTCCTGTTTTGCTCATCAGGCATCCAGGATGCTATGGGATTCAGCCCCATGTCAGCTGTGAAGAGAACAGCAGAAATCACCAAAGAGCAGATAGACATGCTCGTGAACTACGTCTCCACAATGATGTTTGGTGACCAAGGTCTGTATGTTTGAATACGAATCTGCTACATTACAATACTGTTGCTGGTATCACTGTGTTTGCTTTTGGTGGTTATTTATACAAAGATAAGTAAGTATGGTAATAGAAGAAATAGCTAACAATTGTATGATTTATTTTGTACAATGTGTTTTATTAACGGCAGCTTTACTGATGTTTCAGGGATCCTTCCAGAAGTGTCCGTTGATCCTATGAAAATCATAGAAGATGCTGTGTTGGAGTTCTCCGACAAGAAAGAAGTGTTTGTGGCTTACATGTCGAGCATGCTTGTTAGGGATCAAGGTATGCTTCTTTGCATTAGTTATATACTCTACATGTGTACTTTATAAATACACATACTTAAAAATGAAGTGGTGCATAATGTGATTCCTGTTTTTCTCCTGTTTTAGGTGAACCTGCTGCCACACCAGCTGTTAAAGGTTTCACTTTTTATTTCAGTTATATCTAAAAGCATCTTACAAGCATAATACTTAATATTTCAAACCATTTGCACAACATATCTGTTTCTTCTCTTTGTTTAGATGAAACTGTGTCTCCCCTCTCTGATATAACTCTGGTACATAGGAAAGGTAAGTAATACAAATGTAGTTTTTCCGTTTGTCTTGCTGTCACATAACATTTCTTTGTTTATATAAAAAAAGGTTAGCTGTCTTTCGTAACCAAATGTTTTTTTTAATCGCAGGAGAATTTCTGCCACCTATTGAGAAAGGTAACAAATCAACACCATATACAGAATATATTGTGCAAAACCACAATAATATTTATTTAGGTTTAATATGTTGTCAGCAAACAGTTGCACTCGATGCATGTTTGCATTACATTTGTTTTTTTGGAATAAACTGATCTAAACTTGATATAAAGGAAATGTAATGTTAATTTAGCTTGAATAAACCAAATTTTGCATCTAAACAAATACGCATCATGACCACTGTATACCTTCATTTGAATAAAGAGCCGGGACTCGATTAAAAAAATTAATCTAATTAATTAGAGGCTTTGTAATTAATTAATCGAAATTAATCGCATTTTTAATCAAATATACATATTTGACCTGAGAACAGTGAGAAGCAATTTTCACATGGATTTTACTCCACTGTGGTCTACAGTGGAGTGCAATCCAGTGAGCCAGGGAGTTGGTTATTTTCTCAGACGTGGACTTACTTATCCTGGCCCTGAAACCAGTCGTCTGGTTGAGTGTGGGTTGGGTCAGGGTGTGGTTCCTTGCACTCGGAGTCGGGCTAACTGCTACATGCTAGCTGCTACATGCTTTGCATTTAGGTGATACTTTAGGCTTGATGTGCTGCGGTGATATGCAAATTATTTTTTGCATAATTTGCACACAACCGTGCTCTTATCGACGCTTCCATCCGTCCGTTTTTTAAAACAAAATGTCCCATCCACGGGGCCGACCAAAGCGGTCTCATCAGCTTGTTCGTTCATGTTTGACTATTGTTCACCGTGGTTTGTTGTTGTTTGAAGTCCCATGCTGAAGTCATGAACGTTAGTTGGTGCTCCAGTATAATCGGTACGCCTGAAACTCATCCAGTGAGAAACGTTCCGCTGTGCAAAAATAAGTGCGATTAAAATGCGTTAATTTTTTTAACGCGTTAATTTTTGTGTAATTAATTAATCTTAATTAACGCGTTAAAGTCCCGGCCCTATATCAATTAGTATTCGGCGACTGCATCTCTCCCTTTGTAACACTAAATGTTTGCTGTGTGTAACATTTCATGGAACTATGCGTTCACGTCTTTTGCTATCAAGTTGCTTTTGTTCCAGTCATCATGTTTTCTGTTGTGCGTAAAACATTTGTAGTTCTATGTTGCATTGAGCATAAAAGCATGTCTTTAATATGTATCTTTTGAAGTTGTACGCATGTGTAGGTGGATTGTTTGTTCTTTGTTCTGCTGTCGTAAACTTTTACTATAGCAAGACATTTGTGTTAATTGCCGCAGAAAATAGTCCCCGTCAAATAAACTATGTACTGCTGTTTAAGTCAAGCAAAAATGATGCTTTAAATAAATATCTGCATCTTCAGTACAAATGTATGAAAGTAATAAGAGATGAAGCATTGTTAGCTTAGAATTCCAAGGCATGTTTTGTGTATAATGTATTGAATGGTCATTGTTCCCATTTCTCCCCATCCAATTGTTCTTTACCTGTAAATCATTTTGGAGCTGCATTTCCATGTAAAGACGTAAAGGTCAGATTAGACAGATCACATGTGATGATGATACAGTTGCAGAGATCATGAAAGCTGCCAAAGATGAAGCTGCTGCTGCTGCTGCTGCTGCTGCAGAGTTAGCTGAAGCCCAGAACTCACAGATTGAAGAGGCTGAAGTTCCCACTGAATCTGCCAGGGAAGCAGATGGGAAAGAGGCAGAGGAAGATGATGGTATTCATACGTTTATTCTTTAATTGACACATTTGTTAGTCGGATACAAGATTGATAACAGGCACTAAAATTGTCACTATCACGTCACTAGTGAAACACGTCCACCTTGAAGAGACTGAACATGAACCTTCTCCAGAAGATGAGGCAGAAGAGGCTGATGCTGAGGAAGAGGAGATTAAAGCAGAGGAGGTTGTAGCACATGAAGAGGAGGAGGAGGAAGAGGAGGAGGAGGAGGAGGAGGAGGAGATAAAAGATGATGAAGGTGTTGCTACAGAAGGGAAAGCGGAATTAAAAACAGAGATAGAAGAAGAAGAAGAAGAAGAGGTGGAAGAATTGAAGCCAGAGGAAGAGGAGACTGAAGCTCAAGAAGAATCAGTCAAAGAAGTGGAGACCAAAACTGAAGATTTGATAGAGGAGGAGGATGAGGAGGAAACTCGAACAGAGGAAGAGGCAGTAAAAGAAGAGGAGGATACCAAATCGGCAGATCTTGAGGAAGAAAAGAAGGAAGAGGGGGAGGCAACATCTGAAGAAGATGCAGTAGAAGAGGAGGAAGAGGAGAAGGAGACAGAAACTGAAGAAGTTGCTGTAGAAGAGAAGGAAGAGGAGAAGGAGACAGAAACTGAAGAAGTTGCTGTAGAAGAGGAGGAAGAGGAGAAGGAGACAGAAACTGAAGAAGTTGCTGTAGAAGAGAAGGAAGAGGAGAAGGAGACAGAAACTGAAGAAGTTGCTGTAGAAGAGGAGGAAGAGGAGAAGGAGACAGAAACTGAAGAAGTTGCTGTAGAAGAGAAGGAGGAAGAGGAGAAGGAGACAGAAACTGAAGAAGTTGCTGTAGAAGAGGAAGAGGAGGAGGAGGAAACTGAAACTAAAGAAGATGTAGTAGAGGAGGAAGAAGAGGAGGTGGAGAAGAAGGAAGCGGAGGAGGAGACAAAAACTGAAGAAGTTGCTGTAGAAGAGGAGGAAGAGGAGGAAGAGGAGAAGGAGACAGAAACTGAAGAAGTTGCTGTAGAAGAGGAGGAAGAGGAGAAGGAGACAGAAACTGAAGAAGTTGCTGTTGAAGAGACAGAGGAGGCAGAGGAAACCAAAACTGAAGAAGATACGGTAAAAGTTGAGGAGGAAGAGGAGGAAGAGGAGACCAAACCGGAAGACAAAGCTGAAGAGGAGAAGATGGAAGATGAAGATTTCCCTGTTGATGAAGAATCAGATGAAGAAAAAACTGAAACGACTGAAACTCATGTCCAATATGAGTTTGTCAAAACTGACCAGGACGATCAAGCTCTTGATCTGGACGATGATGAGGATTTAGAAGAGGAGGAAGAAGATCAACTGGACCAAGTGGAGAAGATGGAGGTGGAAGATGAAGAAAAAGAGACACCTGTCCAACAACTTGATCTTGAAATTCTAGCAACTGAAAAAGTTGATAATACCAGTGTAGTGCCTGAATCTGATGATGAGGAAGAAGAAGACATTATCGATGAAGACCAAGACGAATACTCCGACATCATTGACGATCAGGATGAAAACAACAACAACAGTGAGAGTGGGAAAACTGAACTCAAACGTAGGAGGAAGGTTCATATTCCCTTTGAGAGGCTCCGAAGAGCCGGATCCAAAGCGGCTCACAAAGAAGAACGCCTTGAAGATGAGAAAGGTACAACACTCTCATCTTTATCATCACATGTATTTCACCAGTCCATTTTCATTATCAGCTCATGAAAATGATTCTGAATTATGAGTTTGTTACTAATGATAAACAATATGTGTGAATATTAACATGTTTTTAAGGGACCACTTGGTTGTGACGAGACTCGATTAGGGCCTAACATGTAACCTATTATCTCCTCATCTCAGGGAATTTTGTTAAAATGTTCTGATCATTTATTTTTGTGTTAATCGAGGCTTCAGGCCGACTGAGTAACTTTCACATAAAACTTTTTTTCATTAAATATTAGAGAAACATATTTTAGGAATTACTCTTGTTTGTTGTTTTACTGAGAATCAGAGGAGGAGGTAAATCGAATAAATAGCAAGACTTGCTAATTTATGGCTACAAAGAAGCCAGAACAAAGTTTTTCATTTTCTGAGTCAGTATAACCACAGGTCACATTGCAAACAGGAACTACTGAAAGATACTCCGCAAAATGTATAGATGGCATACTATTAATGGTGCCTTATTTTAAACAAACCAGGGCTAAAAACACCAACATGTGGCACCAAGACACTATATTGAACTCCATTTACGTCGCCAAATTGGGATGCTCTAATCAAACTAATGTCTTTGCAATGACTGTGTTATAGCGAAGCCTCTAAATAAAGCTTTGAGTCTAGTCTTCATCCTCTTGGCTTACAATGCTCTGGTACAATAATACATTTATATTTTACTTTGCTGTGCCTATTTCATTTTCATTAATGAATTGTTGTACTTGACAAATCTTTGGACTTGACAAGGAATTAAACTGATATTGATCTTCTAATCTGACAAGAAAGATGAGCACATTTCCCAAAGTGTCGTTATTCAACACATTTTTATTTAAAAAGCAAATAAACATGGACTGACCAGATAATTTGAGGTTTTATTTAGATCAGAAGCTCATCTTGACTATGGCGTGAATAGCTCAACGGAAAGAGGATCTTGTGACTAATACAGTACAGTGCTTCTATAACTGTGCTCTTTTCTTTTTGATGGCTCAGTAACTACAAATCTATTTCCTAAGGTGCTAATTGTGTACTTAACTGTTCCTGCATTATACCAAACTGTACATGCCTTAGGCAGTGAGCCATTATGCAGCTTCATGTATATGATTCTCCATTAGGACAAGAAAAAACTATCAAATATAGCATGTCATCTTTCATTCACAGTGAATGATGTGTCAAATCAAATCAAGTTTTATTTATAAAGCACATTTAAAAGCGATGTTTGGTCGAGCCAAAGTGCTGTACAGTACATGTAATAAAAACACATTACTACAATCACAATAAATTACAACAGATATAAAAACACGGGGAAAAGTCAGGAGTCGTGCTCCGCTCTGACTAGAAGGCCAGGGAGAAGAAGTGTGTCGTAAGAGTAGATTTAAAAACCCCTAGGGTCTGGTCCGACCTCACATGGAGGGGCAGAGTGTTCCAGAGCCAAATATCAAATGAAATTGATAACTGAAAAACAAGTTATTATGACTTCGTTGTAGATCTCTGCACCTTAAAAATGTAGGTCTGATCAATTATCAATATAATATATATATATATATATATATATGTATATATATGTATATATATATATATAGTGATTATGCAAGCAAGATTCATTGTTAAGACGTGTTGAGTTTCTAACACCGACTACTGGACAGAATTGAAGTACTATATAATTTGACACAATTCGTTATTAAAGGTAATAATCTTGAAATTGTGCACCTTCTTCAGTTTACTTCATTCCAACATGACTTTAACATTTCAGAACGTTCTAATTGAATGTATTGATTTGGTCTAATTTAGCAAACACCAGAACATACTCTATGCACTAAAGCACCTTATAGTTCTGCTCATGAAGAACTCTTGTTGCTTACAGAACTCCCAGCCACCGAAACTGATAAAGAGGAGAAAAAAGTTGAGGAAGACACATTTGAGGAAACTATTGAGATGAAACTAAAAGAAGAAAAGCCAAAGGAGGTGACCAAACCCCTTGAAAAGGAACCACCAACGCCCAAAGGTAAATACACTTAATGAAACAAAATATTGTTACCTTTAAGAGTATATGTCTAAATATGAAATATGTCCACAAGAGAATGCAGCTTCATAATGTTTAATATGTTGCACTATTCCAATAAGCTGCATATGCCACAGAGGACCAAATCAAAAGCATGTGTAAACCACTTGTACATATTTCACAAAACAAAATTGTTTTCAGGACTACAAACCGTTTTGGGTACTTTGTCCCTGTTCCACTTTTAGTAATGTTACATTCAGCTTTGAGTACCTACAAAACTGACTCGCGTATGCTTGTTTTTAGAAGAAGAGTCTAAAAAGGAGGAAGAACCTACGAAACCATCCAAAGAAGAGGGAGAAGTCAGGAGGCCTTCAGAGGAGAAGAAAGAAACACTAAAGCCTGAACAGAAGTCATCAGTGACAAAACCCTCTGAAGAAAAAACAGATGTGGAAACACCACCCAAAGAAGAAAAGGAAGTCAAGAAACTTCTCAAAGAAAAGAAGGAAGACAAGACATCTCTTAAATTAGAGAAAGAAGTCAAGAAACATCTAAAAGAAGAGAAAGATGATGAGAAACATCTCAAAGAAGAGAAAGAAGTCAAGAAACATCTCAAAGAAGATGTAGACGACAAGAAACCATCCAAACAAGAGAAAGCCAAGAAACATCCAGAAGAAGATAAAGAAGCTAAGAAACCTCCAAAAGAAGTAAAAGAGGTCATAAAACCTATCAAAGAGGACAAAGAAGTGAAGAAGCCACTCAAAAAAGACAAAGAGGTCAAGAAACATCTGGCAGAAGAAAAAGAAGTCAAGAAACCTCTGGCAGAAGAAAAAGAAGTCAAGACACCGTCTAAAGAAGACAAAGAAGTCAAGAAACCGTCTAAAGAAGACAAAGAAGTCAAGAAACCGTCTAAAGAAGACAAAGAAGTCAAGAAACAACTTAAAGAAGACAAAGAAGTCAAGAAACCATCTAAAGAAGACAAAGAAGTCAAGAAACAACTTAAAGAAGATAAAGAGGTCAAGAAACCATCTAGAGAAGACAAGACATCTCTCAAAGAAGAGAGAGAAGTCAAGAAACAACTTAAAGAAGACAAAGAAGTCAAGAAACCATCTAAAGAAGACAAAGAAGTCAAGAAACAACTTAAAGAAGATAAAGAGGTCAAGAAACCATCTAGAGAAGACAAGACATCTCTCAAAGAAGAGAGAGAAGTCAAGAAACCATCTAGAGATGACAAGACATCTCTCAAAGAAGACAAAGAAGTCAAGAAACCATCTAGAGACGACAAGACATCTCTCAAAGAAGACAAAGAAGTCAAGAAACCATCTAAGGAAGAGAGAGTAGTCACAAAGCCATCTAAAGAAGATAAAGAAGCAAAGAACGCTCCCAAAGAAGACAAAGAGGCTATGAAACCTCTAAAAGAAGTCAAGAAGCAACCAAAAGAAGACAAAGAGTCCAATAAATCTCTCTCAGAAGAGAAAGACATCAAGAAAATGTCTAAAGAAGAAAAAATAGTCGATAAACCTATTAAAGAAGACAAAGAAGTCAAGAAACCATCCAAAGAAGACAAGGAAGTCAAGAAGCAACCAAAAGAAGACAAAGAGTCCAATAAACTTCTCCAAGAAGACAAAGAAGTCAATAAACCATCCAAAGAAGACAAGGAAGTCAAGAAACAACCAAAAGAAGACAAAGAGTCCAAGAAACCTCTCCAAGAAGTCAATAAACCTCTCAAAGAAGACAAGACAGTCACAAAACCATCCAAAGACGACAAGACAGTCACGAAACCATCAAAAGAAGACAAGACAGTCACGAAACCATCAAAAGAAGACAAGACAGTCACAAAACCATCAAAAGAAGACAAGACAGTCACGAAACCATCAAAAGAAGACAAGACAGTCACGAAACCATCAAAAGAAGACAAGATAGTCACGAAACCATCAAAAGAAGACAAGACAGTCACGAAACCATCAAAAGAAGACAAGACAGTCACGAAACCATCAAAAGAAGACAAGATAGTCACGAAACCATCCAAAGACGAGAACAAAGTCAGGAAACTTATTAAAGAAGAGACAGAAGTTAAGAAACCATCCAAAGAAGACAAGGAAATCCGCAAACCATCTAGAGAGGAGGAAGAAATCAAGAAACCATCTAGGGAAGAAAAAGTAGTCAAGAAACTTCTCAAAGAAGAAAAAGAAGACAAGCAAGTCTTTAAAGCTTCTAAAAAGGAGGAAGAAGTAGAGACACCTCTTAAAGACGAGAAAGCATTTAATACATCTATTGCAGTAGGGATAGCATTCAAGAAACCATCCAAGGAAGACGAGAAAGTCAGTAAACCATCCCAAGAGAAAATAGAAGTCTGGAAACTTCTGAAAGAAAAGAAAGCAGAAACAAAACCATCCAAAGAAGAGGAAAAGGTCAAGAAACCATATAAAGAAGAGAAAGAAGTAAAACAAACCTCCAAAGATGAGAAAGAAGTCGAGAAACCTCTTAAAGAAGAGAAATCATTTAATAAATCTATTGCAGTTGGTATAGCATTCAAGAAACCATCTAAGGCAGATGAGAAAGTTGGTAAACTATCCCGAGAAGATAAAGAAGACAAGAAACCATCCAAAAAAGTAAAAGAAACTGAGAAATCATCTAAAGAAGACAAGGAAGTGAGAAAACTGTCTAAAAAGGAGAAAGAAGCAGAAACACCTCTTAAAGACGAGAAAGCATTTAATACATCTATTGCAGTAGGTATAGCATTCAAGAAACCATCTAAGGAAGACGAGAAAATCGGTAAACCATCCCGAGAGAAAATAGAAGTCTGGAAACTTCTTAAAGAAAAGAAAGTAGAAACAAAACCATCCAAAGAAGAGAAGGAAGTCAGGGAAGCTTCTAAAACAGAGAAAGAAGTCAAGAAAATACCTAAAGAAGACAAAGAGGTAAAGAAACCATCGACAAAGAAGATAGAAGTCACAAAGCCATCCAAAGAACAGAAAGAGGAGAAGAAACCACTGAGAGAAGGAAGGGAAGAGAAGAAACATCCTAAGGAAGAGAAAGCCATGAAAATAACTCTCAAAGAAGAGAAACGTTCTAAAGAAGAGACAGAAGTGAAGGAACCACCTAAAAAAGTAAAAGAGGTCAAAAAGCTTCTCAAAGACGAGAAGGAGGAACTAAGACCAATGACTGCCATAACTAAGCCTGCAAAAGAAGAACCAGAACAGATCTCTAAGGAGTTGAAGGAGAAGGAAAAGGAAGCAAGTCCTTCCAAAGAAAGGGCAGTACCAATGAAGCCCTCTGAAGAAAAACCTGAACCAGAGAAACCTTCTAAAGACGAAAAAGAGGTCACGGTTATTCTCACCGAAGAAAAGGAACCAAAGAAGATCTCTAAGGAAGAAACAGAACCAACAAAGCCTTCTAAAAAAGAAAAGGAAACCAAGAGGCCACTTAGAGACAAAGAACCCATCAAGAAGAGAGACACTAAGAAAGGTAGGCATAGTCTTGCAATGTAATGTTTTTCTTATTATTATTCAAAATAAGGATCTGTTGACGATCCAATACCAAGAATATACAGCCATGCTAACCGCTCTGTCCAGCTATACAACATGGCAATGCTTTAGGTGAAATGCTCACATCATTATGCCAATTCTGATCGCCATGACAATACTTAAAGTTTATTGTTTTAAAAGGATACCGTTCACTATTTTTACCATCTTAGTTCAACATGATTACATATGCTAATTACCACCATGCACAACGATTTGATGAAGCTGATAGGAATTCAAGTAATCTTACAGGTATTTGTAGAGGGTCAAAAGATAGGTCAACTGAGGAGGCTAAATGAATTGCTTTTCTTTTTTTAGTTAAGATAAACATAATGAAACTTAAGGGCTTATTATGTCGTAATTTTCCCCCAGTGGCAGCTCCCAAGGAGTCCAAGAAGGAAGCGAAGGAAAACATCACAACTAAACCTATAAAACCAGGTAATACAAAACCATCCATAGAAGCACAGTGGAACCATGAGTAAATATACTTTTATGATCCATGTACAATACAATACAATACAACTTTATTTATAAAGCACTTTAAACCTCCAGACCAAAGTGCTGTACAGGCAAATAGATAAAACACAGCTCAGCTCACACACCATAAAACAAGTACAAGTAAAAACAAAAAACTATTTAAATGCAAAAAAAGCAACACTCTAAAAGATGTTGAAACGCCAAATGTTAAAACGCTAAGGAGAAGAGGTGGGTTTTAAGAAGCGATTTAAAAGCAGGCAGTGTGGAGGCCTGTCTGATCTCCAGGGGCAGAGCGTTCCACAGTTTGGGAGCCGGTACAGAGAAGCAACGGTCCCCTCTGAGCTTTGACCTGGTTTTAGGCACATTCAGGAGCAGTTGGTCCGCTGACCTGAGAGGGCGGTTCGGCGTGTAATGCTGTAGCAGCTCAGCAAGGTATGGTGGGGTCATGCCATTTAGGGATTTAAAAGTACATAAAATCATTTTAAAATGGATCCTAAAATAAATTGGCAGCCAGTGGAGTGAAGCTAAAACAGGGGAAATGTGGTCAAACTTCCGTGTGCCAGTTAAGAGCCTTGCTGCAGCATTTTGCACCCGCTGCAGTCGTGCGAGCGAGGACCCACTGACCCCCATGTAGAGAGAGTTACAGTAGTCCAGCCGGGTGGTGACAAAGGCATGGATTACTGTCTCAAACTGCTGTCTGGAGAGAAAAGGTTTTACTTTCGCTAGTTGCCTCAGGTGATAAAAGCTCGTTTTTACCACCGACTTAATCTGACTCTCAAGTTTGAGTTCACGGTCCATTTTAATACCAAGGTTCGTAACGGTGGACTTGGTGTACTGATGCAAGGGACCCAGGTCGACAGAAGTGGTGTCAGTGGTGCTACCAAAAACCATTACTTCTGTTTTTCCTTCATTGAGTTTAAGTACAGTACAGTACAGTTTTAATGGCAATACAATATTTGTAGGCACTTGTTAGAAGATGTGCTAAGTATCTTCAAGGTTAAATAGATTGATAGGTTTCCTTGTAAAATAAAGGGTAAGTTTGTTTCCATTGTAAAATGTATGTAAAACTGTTGAATCAGCTTTGCCATTTTATTTCAGATGCCGAACCCAAAAAGGCTGTAAGCGGGATTAAAGTAGTCAAAAAGGAGGTTGTGTCTCTCTTGAAGAAGGAGCATCTTAATGTTACAAAATCAGGTGAGAAAATACGGTCTGTAGAATGACAGGTCACAGTGATATGTTGTCTTTGTAGTTAGATGTACAGTATAGATGTTTGCAGTAAAAAAGCTTACATGTTAAATGTAAAGACAAAATTAGCAAATTAATTATGTTTTTGAAAATTCTCCAACATTAGAGGTTCGTCAAGTACCTAAAGTAAAATCGAAGCCAGAACCTGCAAAGAAAGGTAATATTATGTAGGAAACATAACAAATAATATATTTGCAGAGAGTTTCAAATAATAAACACTGATCTTTTAATAAAACCTCAAATCTAAAGGCTTGTTGATCTCATGATTTTTACAGCAGTGGCACTTCCCAAGGAACCTAAGAAGGAACCAAAGGAACAAGTCAAACCTAAACCTGTAGAAAAAGGTAATGCACAAAGCCATGAAGCCACACCATGTCAATGGCTAAAAGATAATAGAGCTAGATTGCTCATAGATGGTCTCAAAGATAGGGCTACTGGAAATAGATGTTTTTAACTTTTTTCGATGAAGGGTATATTTGTTTCCACTGTATTACTTATGTGAAACTTTTCAACCATATTTGCCTTTTCATTTCAGACGCTGAACTCAAAAAGGCAGAAAAGGTGACTAAAGTCATCAAGAAAGAGGCTGCTCCTGTCCTGAAGAAGGAACAACTTGATGTTACCAAAGCAGGTAATAAACTACAGTATGTAGAATAACAGGTCACAGTCATATTTTATCCTTGTGGTTAGTATAGATTTTTGAAGTGTCAGAACAGGTCACGTGTCTTTTAATACTTAAATAGTATGGATTTACAGTGGCATAGTTTACATGTTTAATACAAGGCAAGGATAAAGTGATAAATTATCTAATATTCTCCAATAATAGAAGTTGCTGAAGATGCTGAATTGAAAGCCAAGCCAGAACCTGCAAAGAAAGGTATTTTTTATGTAGAAATATAAAAGGAATATATTTGCAGAGAATTTCAAATAAAACGTTTGTTTTTTATAAACCTAAAATCTAAAGGCTTGTTGGTCTCATGATTTTCCAGCAGCGGCACCTCCCAAGGAACCTAAGAAGGAACCAAAGGAACAAGTCAAAGCTAAACCTGTAGAAAAAGGTAATGCAAACCCATAAAGCCACACCACGAGGATGGTAGGCTAGATTGCTCATAGATGGTCTCAAAGATAGCGCTACTGGAAATATATTTGTTGTACTTTTTTCAATGAAGGGTATATTTGTTTCTACTGTATTACTTATGTGAAACTTTTCAACCAGCTTTGCCTTTTTATTTCAGAAGCTGAATCCAAAAAGGCAGAACAGGTGACTAAAGTCGTCAAGAAAGAGGTTGCTCCTGTCCTGATGAAGGAACGACTTGATGTTACAAAAGCAGGTAAGAAACTATCTCAGAACAGGTCACGGTGTCTTTTAATACTTGTAAATAGATTTACAGTGGCATAGCTTACATATTTAAATTGTTATGAAACCTATGTAAAAGCTTGTTGGTGTCATGATTTTACAGTGGTGGCACTTAGCAAGGAACCGAAAAAGGAGCCAAAGGAAAATGTCAAACCTAAACCTGTAGACAAAGCCATGGATTTACAGTGGCATAGCTTACATGTTTAATGTTAGGCCAGGTTAAGCTGATAAATTATATTTCTTAATATTCTCCAAATACTAGAGGTTCCAGAAGAAGTGAAAGCCAAACCAGAACCTGCAGAAAAAGGTATTTCTATATCTTAGGAAACATAAAAGTTATATATTTGCAGAGAGTTTCAGATAAAAAACACTATCTTTGTATAAACCTAAAATCTAAAGACTTGTTCGTCTCATGATTTTACAGCAGCTGCACCTCCCAAGGAACCTAAGAAGGAACCAAAGGAAAAAGTCAAACCTAAACCTGTGGAAAAAGGTAATGCAAAGCCATGAAGTCACACCATGAGCATGGCTGAAAGATAATAGAGCTAAATTACTCATATTGTCCCAAAGATAGCGCTACCGGATATAGATTTGTTTTACTTTTTTCAATGAAGGGTATATTTGTTTCCACTGTATAACTCATGTTAAACTTTTCAACCAGCTTTGCTTTTTTATTTCAGACGCTGAACCAAAAATGGCAGAAAAGGTGACTAAAGTCGTCAAGAAAGAGGCTGCTCCTGTCCTGAAGAAGGAACAACTTGATGTTACAAAAGCAGGTAACAAAATACAGTATGTAGAATAACAGGTCACAGTCATATTTTATCCTGATGGTTAGTATAGATGTTTGTAGTGGTATTGATTGCATTTTAAATGTAAAGCCAGAATTAGTTCATTCATTATATTTTTTTAATTCTCAAATACTAGAGGTTCCAGAGGAACCCAAAGTGAAAGCCAAAGCAGAACCTGCAAAGAAAGGTAATTGTATGTCTTCGGAAACATAAAAGGAATATATTTGCAGAGAGTTTCAGATAAAAAACACTTATCTTTTTATAAACCTAAAATCTAAAGGCTTGTTGGTCTCATGATTTTCCAGCAGCTGCACTTCCCAAGGAACCTAAGAAGGAACCAAAGGAAAAAGACAAACCTAAACCTGTAGAAAAAGGTAATGCAAAGCCATGAAGCCACACCACGAGCATGGCTGAAACTAAAACAGAAACAAAATTGCTCATTGATAGTCCCAAAGATAGGGCTACCGGATATAGACTTTTTGAATGAGAGTTATATTGGTTTCCACCATATAATTTAATGTGAAATGGTTCAATCAGTTTTGTCTTTTTATTTCAGACGCTGGACCCAAAAAGGCAGAAAAGGTGATTAAAGTAGTCAAAAAGGAGGTTGCGTCTCACTTGAAGAAGGAGCATCTTAATGTTACCAAAGCAGGTGAGAAAATACAGTCTGTTCAAAGACAGGTCACAGTGATATTTTATCCTTGTGGTTAGATGATTCGATTTTTGCAATGACAAAGCTTACATGTTAAACGTTAAGCCAATATTATTTAATGCATTATATATATATATATTTGTAATTCTCAAATACTAGAGGTTCCAGAAGTACCCAAAGTGAGAGCAAAGCCAGAACCTGCAAAGAAAGGTAATTGTATGTAGGAATCTAAAAAGTAATATATTTGCAGAGAGTTTAAAATAAAAAACACTTGTCTTTTTATAGACCTCAAATCTAAAGGCTTGTTGGTGTCATAATTTTTCCAGCAGTGGCACCTCCCAAGGAACCTAAGAAGGAACTAAAGGAAAAGGTCAAACCTAAACCTGTAGAAAAAGGTAATGCAAAGCCATAAAGCCACACCACGAGGATGGTTAGAAGATACTATTATAATACTGGTGCAGTTTTCATGACAATACATTGTTAAAAAAGTATTGTACTTTCTAGATTTCATTACTCATAGATGGTCCCTAAGATAGCGCTGCTGGACATACATTTGTTTTACTTTTTTCAATGAAGGGTATATTTGTTTCCACTGTATTACTTATGTGAAACTTTTCAGCCATATTTGCCTTTTCATTTCAGACGCTGAACTCAAAAAGGCAGAAAAGGTGACTAAAGTCATCAAGAAAGAGGCTGCTCCTGTCCTGAAGAAGGAACAACTTGATGTTACAAAAGCAGGTAATAAACTACAGTATGTAGAATAACAGGTCACAGTCATATTTTATCCTGATGGTTAGTATAGATTTTTGAAGTGTCAGAACAGGTCACGTGTATTTTAATACTTCTAAATAGTATGGATTTACAGTGGCATGGTTTACATGTTTAATCCTAGGCTGGGATAAAGTGATACATTATCTTTCTTAATATTCTCCAATAATAGAAGTTCCTGAAGAACCTAAAGTGAAAGCCAAGCCAGAACCTGCAAAGAAAGGTATTTTTATGTAGGAAACGTAAAAATAGATATATTTTCAGAGAGTTTCAAATAATAATCACTTATCTTTTTATAAACCTAAAATCTAAAGGCTTGTTGGTGTCGTAATTTTTCCAGCAGCGGCACCTCCCAAGGAACCTAAGAAGGAACCAAAGGAAAAGGTCACACCTAAACCTGTAGAAAAAGGTAATGCAAAGCCATGAAGCCACACCATGAGCATGGCTAAAAGATAACAGAGCTAGATTGCTCATAGATGGTCTCAAAGATAGGGCTACTTGAAATACATTTGTTTTACTTTTTTCAATGAAGGGTATATTTGTTTCTGCTGTATAACCTTTCAATGAAGGGTATATTTGTTTTCACTGTATTACTTATGTGAAACTTTTCAACCGTATTTGCCTTTTAATTTCAGAAGCTGAACCCAAAAAGGCAGAAAAGGTGACTAAAGTCATCAACAAAGAGGTTGCTCCTGTCCTGAAGAAGGAACAACTTGATGTTACAAAAGCAGGTATTAAACTATCTCAGAACAGGTCTCGGTGTCTTTTAATACTTGTAAATAGTATGGATTTACAGTGGCATAGCTTACATCTTTAATGTTAGACAAGGATAAAGTGATACATTATCATTCTTAATATTCTCCAATAATAGAAGTTGCTGAAGAACCTAAATTGAAAGCCAAGCCAGAACCTGCAAAGAAAGGTATTTTTATGTAGGAAATATAAAAAGAATATATTTGAAGAGAGTTTCAAATAAACCTTTTTTATATATAGATATGCCTAACATCTAAAGGCTTGTTGGTCTCATGATTTTCCAGCAGTGGCACTTCTCAAGGAACCTAAGAAAGAACCAAAGGAACAAGTCAACCCTAAACCTGTAGAAAAAGGTAATGCATAAGATACTATTATAATACTGGTGCCGTTTCCTTGACAACACATTGTTAAAAAAGTATTGTACTGTCTAGTTTTCATAACTCATCGATGGTCCCTAAGATAGCGCTACTTGAAATAGATTTTCTAAAACTTTTTTCAATGAGTTTTATATTTGTTTCCACTTTATAATTCAATGTGAAATGGTTCTATCAATTTGTCTTTTTATTTCAGACGCTGGACCCAAAAAGGCAGAAAAGGTGACTAAAGAAGTCAAAAAAGAGGTTGCGTCTCTCTTGAAGAAGGAGCATCTTAATGTTACCAAAGCAGGTGAGAAAATACAGTATGGACTATTACAGCTCAACGTTATATTTTATCCTGATGGTTAGAATAGATTTTTGTAGTGGTATTGATTGCATTTTAAATGTAAAGCCAGGATTAGTTCATTCATTATATATTTTTTAATTCTCAAATACTAGAGGTTCCAGAAGTACCCAAAGTGAGAGCAAAAACAGAACCTGCAAAGAAAGGTATTTTTATGAAAGAAACATAAAAGAAATATATTTGCAGAGAGTTTCAGATAAAAAACACTTGTCTTTTTATAAACCTAAAATCTAAAGGCTTGTTGGTCTCATGATTTTCCAGCAGTGGCACCTCCCAAGGAACCTAAGAAGGAACCAAAGGAAAAAGTCAAACCTAAACCTGTAGAAAAAGGTAATGCAAAGCCATAAAGCCACACCACGAGGATGGTTAGAAGATACTATTATAATACTGGTGCAGTTTTCATGACAATACATTGTTAAAAAAGTATTGTACTTTCTAGATTTCATTACTCATAGATGGTCCCTAAGATAGCGCTGCTGGACATACATTTGTTTTACTTTTTTCAATGAAGGGTATATTTGTTTCCACTGTATTACTTATGTAAAACTTTTCAGCCATATTTGCCTTTTCATTTCAGACGCTGAACTCAAAAAGGCAGAAAAGGTGACTAAAGTCATCAAGAAAGAGGCTGCTCCTGTCCTGAAGAAGGAACAACTTGATGTTACAAAAGCAGGTAATAAACTACAGTATGTAGAATAACAGGTCACAGTCATATTTTATCCTTGTGGTTAGTATAGATTTTTGAAGTGTCAGAACAGGTCACGTGTCTTTTAATACTTCTAAATAGTATGTATTTACAGTGGCATAGTTTACATGTTTAATCCTAGGCTGGGATAAAGTGATACATTATCTTTCTTGATATTCTCCAATAATAGAAGTTCCTGAAGAACCTAAAGTGAAAGCCAAGCCAGAACCTGCAAAGAAAGGTATTTTTATGTAGGAAATGTAAAAATAGATATATTTTCAGAGAGTTTCAAATAATAATCACTTATCTTTTTATAAACCTAAAATCTAAAGGCTTGTTGGTGTCGTAATCTTTCCAGCAGCGGCACCTCCCAAGGAACCTAAGAAGGAACCAAAGGAAAAAGTCAAAGCTAAACCTGTAGAAAAAGGTAATGCAAAGCCATGAAGCCACACCATGAGCATGGTAGGCTAGATTGCTCATAGATGGTCTCAAAGATAGCGCTACTGGAAATACATTTGTTTTACTTTTTTCAAAGATGGGTATATTTGTTTCTGCTGTATAACCTATGTGAAACTTTTCAACCGTATTTGCCTTTTTATTTCAGAAGCTGAACCCAAAAAGGCAGAAAAGGTGACTAAAGTCATCAAGAAAGAGGTTGCTCCTGTCCTGAAGAAGGAACGACTTGATGTTACAAAAGCAGGTAATAAACTATCTCAGAACAGGTCTCGGTGTCTTTTAATACTTGTAAATAGTATGGATTTACAGTGGCATAGTTTACATCTTTAATGTTAGGCAATGATAAAGTGATAAATTATCATTCTTAATATTCTCCAATAATAGAAGTTGCTGAAGAACCTAAATTGAAAGCCAAGCCAGAACCTGCAAAGAAAGGTATTTTTATGTAGAAATATAAAAGGAATATATTTGAAAAGAGTTTCAAATAAACCTTTTTTATATATATATATATGCTTAAAATCTAAAGTTTTGTTGGTGTCATGATTTTCCAGCAGCGGCACTTCCCAAGGAACCTAAGAAGGAACCAAAGGAACAAGTCAAACCTAAACCTGTAGAAAAAGGTAATGCATAAGATACTATTATAATACTGGTGCAGTGTTCATGACAATACATTGTTAAAAAAGTATTGTACTTTCTAGTTTTCATTACTCATTGATAGTCCCTAAGATAGCGCTACTTGAAATAGATTTTCTAAAACTTTTTTAAATGAGTGTTATATTTGTTTCCACTGTATAATTCAATGTGAATCGATTCAATTAATGTTGTCTTTTTATTCCAGACGCTGGACCCAAAAAGGCTGTAAGAGGGATTAAAGTAGTCAAAAAGGAGGTTGCGTCTCTCTTGAAGAAGGAGCATCTTAATGTTACCAAAGCAGGTGAGAAAATACAGTATGTACAATAACAGTTCACAGTGACATTTTATCCTTGTGGTTAGTATAGATTGTTACAGTGACAAAGCTTACATGTTAAGTGTAAAGACAACATTAGAAGTACCTAAAGTGAAAGCCAAACCAGAACCTGCAAAGAAAGGTAATATTATGTAGGAAACATAACAAGTAATACATTTGCAGAGAGTTTCAAATAATAAACACTGATCTTTTAATAAAACCTCAAATCTAAAGGCTTGTTGGTCTCATGATTTTACAGCAGCGGCTCTTCCCAAGGAACCTAAGAAGGAACCAAAGGAACAAGTCAAACCTAAACCTGTAGAAAAAGGTGATGCAAAGCCATAAAGCCACACCACGAGCATGGCTGAAAGATAATAGAGCTAGATTGCTCAAAGATGGTCCCAAAGATAGCGCTACTCGAAATACATTTGGTTGACTTTTTTCATTGAAGGGTATATTTGTTTCCACTGTAACTCATGTTAAACTTTTCAACCAGCTTTGCCTTTTTATTTCAGAAGCTGAACCAAAAAAGGCAGAAAAGGTGACTAAAGTCATCAAGAAAGAGGCTGCTCCTGTCCTGAAGAAGGAACAACTTGATGTTACAAAAGCAGGTAATAAACTACAGTATGTAGAATAACAGGTCACAGTCATATTTTATCCTGATGGTTAGTATAGATTTTTGAAGTGTCAGAACAGGTCACGTGTCTTTTAATACTTCTAAATAGTATGGATTTACAGTGGCATAGTTTACATGTTTAATCCTAGGCTGGGATAAAGTGATACATTATCTTTCTTGATATTCTCCAATAATAGAAGTTCCTGAAGAACCTAAAGTGAAAGCCAAGCCAGAACCTGCAAAGAAAGGTATTTTTATGTAGGAAACGTAAAAATAGATATATTTTCAGAGAGTTTCAAATAATAATCACTTATCTTTTTATAAACCTAAAATCTAAAGGCTTGTTGGTGTCATGATTTTTGTAGCAGCGGCACCTCCCAAGGAACCTAAGAAGGAACCAAAGGAAAAAGTCAAAGCTAAACCTGTAGAAAAAGGTAATGCAAAGCCATGAAGCCACACCATGAGCATGGTAGGCTAGATTGCTCATAGATGGTCTCAAAGATAGCGCTACTGGAAATAGATTTGTTTTGCTTTTTTCAATGAAGGGTATATTTGTTTCTGCTGTATAACCTATGTGAAACTTTTCAACCATATTTGCCTTTTTATTTCAGAAGCTGAACCCAAAAAGGCAGAACAGGTGACTAAAGTCTTCAAGAAAGAGGCTGCTCCTGTCCTGAAGAAGGAACGACTTGATGTTACAAAAGCAGGTATTAAACTATCTCAGAACAGGTCTCGGTGTCTTTTAATACTTGTAAATAGTATGGATTTACAGTGGCATAGCTTACATCTTTAATGTTAGGCAATGATAAAGTGATAAATTATCATTCTTAATATTCTCCAATAATAGAAGTTGCTGAAGAACCTAAATTGAAAGCCAAGCCAGAACCTGCAAAGAAAGGTATTTTTATGTAGAAATATAAAAGGAATATATTTGAAGAGAGTTTCAAATAAACCTTTTTTTTATATATATATATATATATATATATATATATATATATATATATATATATATATGCTTAAAATCTAAAGTTTTGTTGGTGTCATGATTTTCCAGCAGCGGCACTTCCCAAGGAACCTAAGAAGGAACCAAAGGAACAAGTCAAACCTAAACCTGTAGAAAAAGGTAATGCATAAGATACTATTATAATACTGGTGCAGTGTTCATGACAATACATTGTTAAAAAAGTATTGTACTTTCTAGTTTTCATTACTCATTGATAGTCCCTAAAATAGCGCTACTTGAAATAGATTTTCTAAAACTTTTTTAAATGAGTGTTATATTTATTTCCACTGTATAATTCAATGTGAATCGATTCAATTAATGTTGTCTTTTTATTCCAGACGCTGGACCCAAAAAGGCTGTAAGAGGGATTAAAGTAGTCAAAAAGGAGGTTGCGTCTCTCTTGAAAAAGGAGCATCTTAATGTTACCAAAGCAGGTGAGAAAATACAGTATGTACAATAACAGTTCACAGTGACATTTTATCCTTGTAGTTAGTATAGATTGTTACAGTGACAAAGCTTACATGTTAAGTGTAAAGACAACATTAGAAGTACCTAAAGTGAAAGCCAAACCAGAACCTGCAAAGAAAGGTAATATTATGTAGGAAACCTAACAAGTAATACATTTGCAGAGAGTTTCAAATAATAAACACTGATCTTTTAATAAAACCTCAAATCTAAAGGCTTGTTGGTCTCATGATTTTACAGCAGCGGCTCTTCCCAAGGAACCTAAGAAGGAGCCAAAGGAACAAGTCAAACCTAAACCTGTAGAAAAAGGTGATGCAAAGCCATAAAGCCACACCACGAGCATGGCTGAAAGATAATAGAGCTAGATCGCTCAAAGATGGTCCCAAAGATGGTCCCAAAGATAGCGCTACTCGAAATACATTTGGTTGACTTTTTTCATTGAAGGGTGTATTTGTTTCCACTGTAACTCATGTTAAACTTTTCAACCAGCTTTGCCTTTTTATTTCAGAAGCTGAACCAAAAAAGGCAGAACAGGTGACTAAAGTCATCAAGAAAGAGGCTGCTCCTGTCCTGAAGAAGGAACAACTTGATGTTACAAAAGCAGGTAATAAACTACAGTATGTAGAATAATCTCAGAACAGGTTACGTGTCTTTTAATACTTGTATATAGATTTACAGTGGCATAGCTTACATGTACATGGAATATACTCGAAGAGAGTATCAAATACAACTTGTATATATATAAACCTAAAATCTAAAGGCTTGTTGGTGTCATGATTTTCCAGCAGTGGCTCTTCCCAAGGAACCTAAGAAGGAGCCAAAGGAACAAGTCAAACCTAAACCTGTAGAAAAAGGTAATGCACAAAGCCACACCACGAGCATGGCTATAAGATACTGCTCTATCTTTAAATGAAAAGGCATTGTAAGGGGCGGCTCTGGCTCATTGGGTAAGTGAGCTAATCTGTAACTCAGAGGGTTACCGTTTAAATCCCAACCCCGCAGTCAACATGCAGAAGTATCCATTTATTTGCAGTGGCATAGCTTAAATGTTTAATGTGAAGCAACATTTAGCTTTAATTAGACCATTCGAGATGAAAATATGCTAAGAAATTGTGCATATTTTTCATTTGCTGTCACTAACTTCATTCAATTCAACAGCTACCAAGGAGCCCAAGAAGGAACCAAAGGAAAAAGTCAAATCTGTATCTGTAAAACTAGGTAATGCAAAGACTCACTAATGTTGCATTTTAAAACGTTTTGGGAACTGCCTCGCTCAGAGAGGAATGTACAAATAGCTGAAATGCTGGACTTCCTTACATTGGATATCGGTATATGATTGATGCTATTGTAACTATGAATTTGCCACAATGTAATGGTTGTCTTTTGAAGCATTGATAGCATAAGGCGCGTTCACACCAAGTACCTTTCCCACAAAGGTTCTTGAGAACTACGATTTAGTTGCGTTCACACCAAAAAGCCCCAGGAACTAAATTAGTTCTTGCAGGGTGTCCGCGGGGTCTTAAAAAGTATTAAAAGTTGATAAATCAATTTAGCGAAAATTAAGGCTATTAAAAAGTATTAAAACGTATTAAACGGCATTTTCCAAGGTATTAAGAAGGTCCACAGCAACGACAACATGAAACACCCTTTAATTTACTGAAACTACATGTCGGGAAACCCCCTCAAGGTGGCCCCATGCATAGCGTGCCATAAAATGCTGCTTCTTATTTTAAGTTTCGTTGCCTTGCTCCGCTCTGTGGGGGGGGGGGGGGGGGGTTATCTGCTGTTGGACTACCGGAGAGATATACAGCAGGAGAACACTCCGTCCACCGCGGAGAATAAACAGAAGGGCAACCATGCTCCGGGGTCTTCTTCTCTGCTTTTCGTGTATTTTGTGGCGGCAGCAGCGCCACTTACAGGCCTGGAATATGTACTACAGCGTTTCCAGCATTTCCAGCGGTCTAGTGTGAACCATATACAGTCTATGGTGTGAACGGACACGTTAATGAATCCAATGCGTGTGAACGGAAGACTTTTTTGCGTATGCATTTTACTGTATGCGTCCTCGTGGGGCCGGGGTCTAAGCCAAACTATATCCGGTCACAGAGATCTGCTATTTTAAAGTAAGGTCAACACATATCGACCCTAAATATAGTCTATATTAAGAATGAGAACAATCTTAACATATATATCGTTTTTTGTAAACATATGACAAATGTGTGAGGGTGATGACGTCAGAGCATCGTCCTATGTGCCGGGCTTAGCCCCGGACAGCCCCAGCCCAATTTAACCCCTGGGTATTTGTGAGGGAGCTCCTATATGGCATTACCCCGCTGAAGCTCACCAAAGTTTAATATGTTTCATAGTTCAAAGTTTTGTCAATTGTTTTGTTTATTGGTCAAATAGTGGTTTCTGAGGAGTTTCACTGGAATGAAAGAGCACAGAGCACATAAGCAACAAAGCAGCACACTGCCTTAAACCTGCCCTTCACAGCTTAAAGTTCATGTGGAGAGGAGGCTTCAGTAGTCTGTTTGCACTCTGTTTAGTTGTGCTATCTTACAATCAATATAGTAAATGTGAGGTAAAGTGTGTCGCCAATGTAACCGGTTAGAACTCGAAGTTGCGATGAGGTCTTAAAATGTATGGAAAGGGTCTTAAAAAAGGTCTTAAAAGGTATTAAATTTGACTTCAGGATTCCTGCATATACCCAGTGTCTTGAGAACCTTTTTTACCCCCTTTTCAGTCCCTGCGAGAGAGCAGGGACTTTCGTGGGAGAAAAAGGTTCCTATGTCTGATTGGCTGGGCGGAATGCAAACCACGCCCCGTAAAACTCCAAAAATGTTTTGTGAAGACGCCATTTTATTATCCTCGCATTAGCATTATTAGCATTAGCCCAGCGCACAAACGCAGAGAGACTAACTTATGGCAACACAAAATAAAACAAGGGAGCGGTGGAGATGAGGAGGTGTCGACGTTCTGGCGATTTACTCGGAAGGCAGGAAGCAGCTGTTGGACTCCCAGCATCTTCTACTGAAGTCAGTCCCCAATTCCGGAGACTTCCTGCCGGGGACTCCGGGTGGCAGTATACGCCGTGAAGTGGTTTACGGCCTGCCAGTAAACCCAAAGCAGAAGAAGAAGAAGTGACGCCAGTGGCTTAATTTGCAACGGTACGTCCACACAGCAGCTTCAGAAGAAACTTCCACCGCTTCCAACGCTTCTCTGCCCATTGACTTTGAATGGGGATGACGTCACTTTGCCTCGCTTTTCGCCGAACTGCATTTTGGGGGAGCGAAGCGAAGATTTCCAGGATGTCCAGGATCTCCAGGATTCAAAAGTTGAGCAATGTTCAACTTTTGAAGCTGAGCTGGAAGCGCCAGCCAATCAAACACGTTTATGCAAATCTGACAGTAGAAGCGCTAGCCAATCAAACCGCGTGTAAGCAGGGAGAACCAGACCGCAGTTCATTTCCTCATATTCCAAACGAGAAATTACGGTAGCAAATCACCCGGTTCTTTACGACCAGAACTATTAACGGGATACAAACCGGAGGAACCAGGCATGGAGGGAGGTGGCAGAGACAGTGGGTGAAACTGGTAGGTTTTCGCCTGTTTGGGGAGTTTATATATATATATATTGCTCGCATAAAATCCCCGGGGTTTTTTGCTTTGTATGTCGAGGGCGGGAGATTCATGTGATTGGTTGATGGTCGCATTGCTCGCAAAAAATCCCCAAGCTGTCAGACACGCCCAGCTCCAAGATTTTCAAGATTTTTGAAAAGCTGCTGTGTGGTCCCCCAGGGACTAATTTCGGTGTGAAAGCGATCTGCTTTAGTTCATGAGAACTAAAAGAGTTCTCAGAACTAAGTTCTCAGAAACCTTTGTGGGAAAAGTACTTGGTGTGAACGCGCCTAATTGGCGGAGTTTGACATTTGCGCTTGGGGGGGCAAACCTTTTTTACTGACGTCAGTACACAGTCCCAACTATTGCGTGGGGTGCTACGGATACAGTAGCAATAAAGCCAGCGTTCACCGCACTGAGTATAGCCGCATTCACACTGCGGTACTTTTCCCACAAAGGTTCATGCGAACTCTTTAGTGCGCATGAACTAAGTACAGATCGCGTTCACACCAGAAAAAGTCCCTGAGGGTGGATTAGGCAAATGAAGCCGCTGACGTCACTTCTTCTTCTTCTGCTTTGGGTTTACTGGCAGGCCGCAAACCACTTCACGGCGTATACTGCCGCCCAAAGTCCCCGGCCGGAAGTCCCCGGAGTTGGGGACTGGCTTCAGTAGAAGCTGCTGGGAGTCCCAGCAGCTTCTACTGAAGCCTTCCGAGTAAATCGCCAGAACGCCAACACCTCCTCATCTCCACCGCTCCCATGTTTTATTTTGTGTTGCCATAAGTTAGTCTCTCTGCGTTTCTGCGCTGGGCTAATGCTAATGCTAATAATGCTAATGCGAGGATAATAAAATGGCGGCTTCACAAAACTTTTTGGGAGTTTTACAGGGCGTGGTTTGCAATTCGCCCAGCCAATCAGGAATATAGCTCTTTTCTCAAAAAAGAGCCGCTCGAAAGTCCCTGCTCTCTAGCAGGGACTTTCGAGGGGGTAAAAAGGTTCGCAATTAGCCGCTTTCACACCGCAGGACTTGCGGTACTTTAGTGCCGGCACTAAAGTACCACTAAAGTACCACGGCACTAAATCCGCCAGGGGGCTAGTGCCAATCGCATTCACACCGCAGTACTTTCCCTGAGGCACCATTACGCTGACGTCACTTCGTCTTCTTCTTCTCTGGGTTTACTGGCAGGCCGCAAAACCACTTCACGGCGAGTACAACAAAAAAACGAGAGAAGAAGAACTACACGGGGGGGGGGGGCCCATCCGCTGTATGAGGAATTTGTTTACTTTCCGACCTCAGACATGATGGAGTTCATAAGGGTAATTTACAAATAAAATACCCCATTATAACAATGGACTTTATCTTTATGTATTTATTATATATTACCCCCTCAGGCTGATTTTGGAAAAGGACATCAACCCTTGTTTGGTGTTTTTCCCTTATTTATCTAAAACAAATGACATGATAAATTACTTGTGTTTATGTGTGTAAGACTTGTGTTTCTGATAAATTCAACCACCGACACCTGTCTGCTCTCACATTCTTCTATTCTGCAAATTTGGGGTGGGACACAATAAATAAAGCTTCGCCAGTTTGTTTGTTTTATTGCACAGTCAAGACATAACAATAACGGCATCATGCTGTTCCAGGTGTGTCGTATGCATGTAAATTGAAGTTAAATAACAGTGTGAAATGTAAAATAAAGTGTAAGTAGTTTCAAAACAATGTAACAGTGGCAATATATATAGCAGCAGACACGCCTTAGTGCAAGTTAGGTGTCAGTATTAAAAAACAGTGGCAATATATATATATAATAACAATAGAAAATCGTTACCACTCTTATTATTGTGGTCTTTAATTTTTGTATAGTCCTGCCTGAGTTTCTTTATTTTTACCCGGCATCCGTGTGCACTGTGCACGATTCCCAGCTCAAGTAGCGAACATCGCTCAAAACATTTGGAGTTGGGAACTGCTTTCTGTAGAAGCTGCTGCATCCCGTCCTTGGAGTAAATTGCCAGAAGCGCCGACATTTCCTCATCATTCCACCGCTCCGGTGTTGTAGTACGTGTGGTCATAACTCATAACTGCTTTAAAGTACAAAAAAACTACTCGCTCAGGTGTGGATGTGGTTTTGTAGCGAGGAAAAAAATGGCTGCCTAACAAAACAAATTCAGAGTCTAACGGGGCGTGGTTTGCAATTCGCCCAGCCAATAGAAATAGAATAGAATTTGGCACTCTTTTGTCACCAGGTTCGTACCACCTCTCTAGCAGGGACTAAAAAGTACCAAAAGAGTTCCAAAAGAGTTCCCGGCACTGAGTAGTCCCGGCGGTGTGAACGCGACATTATTGGTACTAACGGAACTAAAGAACTAAAGTACCAGGGAAAGTCCTGCGGTGTGAACGCGGCTATTAACTACTTTTAGTACCGGCTGTTTGGTGTGAACGCGATCATGAACTAAGTTCGCATGAACCTTTGTGGGAAAAGTACCGCAGTGTGAACGCGGCTTATGACTTTTCCACATACGAACACAACTCGTCCCGTCATGCACGCCTCATGCCCGCCGTACACACACATGGAAGGAGCGGTCTCTCCCCCCAACAACAGTGCATTACATCTGTAAAGTGCACATCTTATACTTATTTGATAATATCCCTTGGTTACTTGAACACGCTACAATATTATGAACCAGTGTCCTACTTAGTGCAGAAGTAGACGCCTTAAACGTTTTAAAAATCGCCGCATAGCCATTACTGCTAATTATTGTAATACAATAGCTGAATCACTTGTATGCACAAAAAAAAAAATCCGCCTATGATTGATAGCAGGATGCAAGGTACTAACATGACCAGATAATCAGTTCACAAACCTCCACTCACTTATCTTTTTGTGACACAGAAGTGCCAAAGGAAAAGGCCAAAGCAGCTCCTGCTAGGAAAGGTACGCACATCATTGTTCTTTTTACCAAAAAACGAAATTCTCAGTTGTCATAATGTAAATACTCTCCTGCTGTAAAATAACATGATACTTTTACCATACAGAACCAGTCAGCTTGAAAAAAGGTAAGAGTTGTGCATGTTATTAGGTAATACAAATAATAAACAAACTGAAAGTGTTACTGCCATTACTGCATGTATTTTATTTGCACATTTCTGCCGACAGAACAAGAGGGCACTCCAAGAAATGCCTCTCTGGTGAAACAGAGAGTCAAAATAGTGCCTATGAAAAAAGGTACATTATTTAGGTTTATATTTTATTTGTCTCAGATTCTTCCAGGTTTAAGTGAGTTGAGTCAACGATGCTCAGCATGTTTTTTGTTCTCTTTTTTTCAGAAGTCAAGGCCCCTAAAGAGAAAGTCAAGTCGGTCTCTCCAGTGACAGGTAAGGTTATTTTGCAACATTTCAAAACACTATAAGTTCCTGACATCGAGGTTTGGTTTTGCAAACTGATCATCATGCTATGTGTTTCGTTAGAAGCAGCGGTTTCAAAAGAGAAGCCCAAATCAGCTCCTAAGAAGAAAGGTAAAACAGTCTTTTATATTTAGTTTTAACGTTCGAGTGTTTCCTCTCATTTTGTGGAATGACAAATCTAAAATGTTTTGGCACAGAACCTGCTCCACTTAAGACAAAAGCAGCCTCAGTGGTCAAAGGTAAGAGGACACATATCAATGTTTATGTTCAAATAAAGAAAAAATGGATTTAGCAATGCATTTGATTTCTTCTTACAGTAGCAGAAGTAGTGCACAAAAATGTCTCAATAACAAAGGAGAAGGCAAAAGTGGTGCCGCTGAAGAAAGGTACATCCTTTTATATACAAAAATGTTTCATAATGCTAACCACTACAATTTTTTTTAAAAGTCTGCTTATAACAGGTATGTAAATACATATTTTCTTTGTTATTTGCTCTAGAAGTTGAGGTTCTCAAGGAGAAGAAGGCCACGCCAGTGACCCCCACCACAGGTGTGTTTCTCTTTATTATTAAGTGTCTCTCTTTTAAGTTTATGATTTAACTTTACCCATTAGAATTAACGGAGCTATATATTTCTCTAGCACCTGCTATCAAAGCAAAACCTGCAGAAAAGAGAGGTATGTGGCAGGAGTTTGTTTCTCTAGTGCTTCCTTGCTACTAACATGTGGCTGCTGATTAAAAACAAAATAAGAATACCATCAAAAATATAACTTTAAAGAAATGTTGAGGAAGCTACCCAATTGTGTTGTTATTTTAGTGGAGCAGTGTTTTTTTGTTTATGTTTAGGCTATAGGCTTGTATCTGAATCAACACGCTTCACTATAAGCTGACAGTTTTGTTTTTTTAATGTGTGTGATTACCTAAAAAGACGGATAACTTGATATTTTGAAGATGTTTTTATCAAAGCAGAAATATTAGATGCTTTATCTAAGCAGCATTGTGTTGCAGAAATTATTGAAAAGGCCTAATGAATAAATGTTGTCATGGTTAATAGCTAACATTTCAATCCCATCTTCAAGACATTTTATTTATAAAGCACTGAATGGTTTAGGCCCAAAATACATTTCTGACCTACTGCTAAATTATGAACCATCCAGATCTCTCAGGTCTTCAGGGACTGGTCAGCTTTCTGTCCCCAGAGTCAGAACTAAACATGGAGAAGCAGCGTTCAGTTATTATGCTCCAAATATCTGGAACAAACTCCCAGAAACCTGCAGGTCCGCTGCAACTCTGACTACTTTTAAATCCAGGCTGAAGACTTTTTTTTTTGTCGCTGCTTTTAATTGAACTATTCATATCTTAGACTGCACTTTAACTTTTATCCATGTATTTTTTTTTTTATGTTTATTTTATGAGCTTTTATTTTTAATGACTGATTTTAAATGCCATTTTCTTAATGTCTTTCGTTTTTTGTAAAGCACTTTGAATTGCCTTGTGTTGAAAGGTGCTATATAAATAAACTTGCTTTGCCTTGCCTTGCCTATATATATATATATATATATATATATATTTAAACTGGTAACTTAAATACAACCAATACTTATTCTGTAAAATAATTACTTTTCCTAAGAAATGTTATATTTTCATGACTCTTAGCACCGGAGGTTACAAAGGAGAAACCTAAACCAGCTCAAGAGAAGAAAGGTACATTCATTTGAACAACAACAAAGTCATAGATATTAACAAATTATTAATTTATTTACAATTTAAACGTCTTTTTTATTGAACTAGCTCAATTTGAATCAAAGGCTGCGACAAAGAAGGAATCACTTCTAAAGAAAAAAGGTAGTCTGCCACTTTCCTGACCCTGCACAGATCTTCTGGGGTTGTTTTGTAGCTTTACAAAAATTATTGTTATCATCTACTAATATATAATTAAATGCTAATAATGTAATATTGCAGTGTTACTTCAGCAACTATAATCAAACTAAATGACAGCTACTTAATACAAATCAACAAATGCTTACATTTGTATTTACTCAGAGCCCAAAGTGCCAGAGGACAAAGTGAAACCAGCTGTAAGAAAAGGTACAGAAACAACAATATTGACTTCTAACTACTTAAATATGTGTACTTATTACTTATTGTTGATATCAGCTATTTGTGTCAGTTTGGCACTTTCCTTTAATCTGATATAAGTATACGCCAAACATTGTCACAAATGTATTAACTGTATTTTCTCCCAGCATTGTTGAGGAAAAGGGCCAAACCAGTCCATGTAAAGAAAGGTACATTAGTGGTGCTTCAGTAGGGGTAGTCCACATAACCAGTGACTGTAATAACAGTTATGTAGTTACAAAATGTAGGTCGTAGTAAAAGCTGATTGGATTTCTCAGCAGAAAAACACACATGAGATCCATAATAAATCAATATTATGCAGAGGAGGTGGAGAGTGATTTTTCTCCTGAGGAATACTGGATGCTAGTTCAGACACTTTTAGTTGGTAAATCTGCACAGCACTTCGATTTGTTGGGCTTTTATAACTCTTACCTTCTTACACGTGGGAAATAAAGAGTGGGGAATCCAAAACAAATGCTATCCAACCTACCCAAACATAACAATGTGTTACAAATGTTGGAATGTATCCGGACACTAAAGATATATGACATTTAACAAGCATTGCAAAGACTCAGAGCCAGAAGGATCACACTTGACAAACCAACACACATCAAGGTTTCAGATCACACTGAAAAACCCCAAAATGTTCCAAAACAATGGTGTTTACCTGCTCAACAGAGATGAACTTTTTGAACACTAACTACAGCCTTTGAACGCAGTTAGATTTGCTCTGCAAGCTGCTTTTAGACATGTGATTATTTAGTTGTTGTAATGCTGCTTCGGCTCCAGCTGTTTTGAATTGCTGGAAAATGAGAGAATTGCAGCTTCCGCTCACAAGTAATGTGTCCCACTTGGCAGAGTCTGACCTAAGCTTCCCTTTTGCAGAACTGGACATATCTAAAGAAATGGACAAACTTGCTGAATTGGAGAAAGGTACGTTGTTAAGTGCAATAACAACAGTTATTTTTTACCATTATTTAGATACATTTAATTATGGAGCAAGGATACTGAGTCAATTTGGTGATATGAGGCTATGGTTTTATAGTTTAATAAATGTGCTGAAACTCTATAAATACTGGTAGCTGTATATCATATGAATTGCATTTTCTTCCTGATAAAACAGCCATTTCTAGGGAAAAGGCCAGAGCGCTGCGTTTGAGGAAAGGTACATTTGTGACGTTTCAGTAGAGGCAGCACGCCATGTAACAATGTAACATTTACAGTAGGCTAATAACAACATGTTATCTGAAGGCTAAGAATATTGTCCTGCTGAATGTGAAAGTGTCCTTCATAGCTCTTTATACAAAATAGTCCTTTCTAGGAAATGTAAAAATTAAGATTTATGGACATGTTCTTATTCAGCAAGAAACTATTCATCTGCAATTTTAGCTTTTCTTTCACTGTGCAGGAGACGGCATTTGTAATGCTTTTTAATATCCTGTTTTAACAACACCGAGATGTTTCTTGATGTTTTCAGCTTTCGCTTCGCCATGGATCTTATGCATGTCTTTTCACAACAACATATACGTTTAAAGCAGTGCTTCTCAAAGTGTGGTCCGCGGACCACTGGTGGTCCGTGAGTATATTGGTAACATTTCACATTTGAAATAAATAAATAAATAAAAGTTTTCCGCACTCTCGTGGGAATATCTCCGCAATGGAGCGAGCTTAAGTTTCACTTTCAATTGCATGATATAGCCCAGCGCAACACCTTCATCACACATGTTGCTACTTGTTTGTACCATTTTCAGGCAATTTCTAATCTGTTCTAGAAAAACGATGTGTCTTTGGATATTTTTGGAGTTAGGAGGTCCGCGAGTGTTTTTGTATTGGTTAAGTGGTCCTTGGTATGAAAAAGTTTGAGAAACACTGGTTTAAAGCAAATGAGCCACAGCTCACATGCATAGATGCTGCACTGGCTTAAACAAGCAATAACAAAATGTTTTACTTATACTGATGGGCAATGAAAACTATATTTCAAATCACCCATTTCTTGTCTGCTTATGTTTCTTTTATATTTGTGAGACAGAGCTTGACATTTTAAAAGAGCAAGTCAAACCCATCGCAACAGAGAAAGGTACTAAAACTATAGCTTTGAGTATAGCGTTGATTACATCAATACATCTACATTTGCTGTTAATTTATAAAAAATGTGTGACACTTTGCAGAAGACAGAGTTCGTAAAGAAAAACCAGAGCCTGTAGAGAAAGGTATCTTGATTTTTAAGAAACTGACACAAATGTTACTCTACACCTACTTGTGGAATACTTATGGACAAATATGAAAACGATTTTGAGTTATTATTATTATTCTTTTTTAGAAAAAACTGTAAAGAAGAAGGCCGCCAAAGAAGAGAAAGCTAAAGGTACACTGCTGTGCACTCAGTATTGAACATTAACCTCATCAACTCAGCAAAATGTGTGATACCATCACCAGCTGCAGTCACTCTGCAGGAAGCGGTTTCAATCTTTGCTAATAAAAGTTATTCATCTTGTGTTGCTATTTACAGAGGACAGAGTTCTTAAAGAGATACAGGAGCCGGCAAAGAAAGGTACATCTGTTTGTCAAGCCACTCAATCATTAGTGTATGAAATACATCTCCATTACAGCAGCTTTATTCACAAACAATGAAATGCTCTTTTTGTTGTAGAAAAAGCTGCTGAGAAGAAAGTGGCTAAGGAGGAGAAAATCAAAGGTACTGTGCAGAGAAGTTGTTATTTAGGATAGTGTAACATTGTACTGTTATATGGTTAACATTGTGTTCTTATTTTGATAGCCGAGGCTTCTGTATCGGACAGCTTTCAGATGGAAGGTATGTACAAATTCTCCTCTCATAACCAAAATATCACACAAGTGACAAGTGTGCAAACTGCAGGCTCAGTTATCAGTTCAGATGCCAGAGAGGGACACAGTGTAATGTCAAATATTGTCCTGTCCCCCACAGAAGAGCCCTACTTCCAGTGTTTCTTCGTGGACGAGGAAGAGGCCCAGTTTCCTTTCTACGCCTTCTCACCGATGCAGATTTGATACTTCAGTCTGTAGCCAGTCTGAGGTTTACAATTTAGTCAATTTCACTGATAACGACAAGGACACCGTCACGCCCTGCCGGCGCTGCTGAAACGCAGACGGTTGCTCACTGCTGGTCTTCAGGAGATAACCCTGGACCGCAGAGGATGACGAGAGATTTTATATGATGGACCGATTTTATTTAACTTCCAGATTTGGTTGAGCTCTCTTTCCATGCAGCCAGTGTCATTCCTTTCCATTTTTATTTCTATTTATTGATTATTTCTGTGTTTAATTGTTTTGAAAGGTGGATATCATGATGGAACAATATAGTTTATTACCTCTGTGGATCATTCATTTAGATCCTCACAGCAACACAAGCAAACTAATACAATTGTGCATTTTTTTGAAGAAGGAACATAGTGCTGTACACAGGGTACAAAAAGGCCACAGTTGCATTTTCATGGGTTCAATTCCCACATTTACTTGAAAAGTGGTTTGTACAGTTATCATGCATTTTACGCACCGTCATTGTCTTTTTCCTTCACTGCATTGTAGATGGCGAGTCTTTAATGCTCACCTTTTTTGGCTTTAGGCCCTGGAACAAACAATTGGCCATTTGTGTTGTCTGTGCATAATTCCGCAATTCATGATATTTATGATTTTTTCAGTTATTTAAAAAAGAAACGTATTTTCTCACATATTCCTCTATCTAATGAAAGAAAGTTGTTTCTGTCTCCTATGTCTACTATGTGTCAAAAGGAATGACCACACACTGTATATGAGAGCTCCCAAATGTACTGAGGAAAAACTACCTACTAAGTCTTATTAAACTACCACCATGTGCACACAGCTCCTCATTTTGACATCTAAAACCAAGCAATGCATAGCCTGCAGTGTCAGAGTTCATATGAAAGTAAAGCATTCATTCACTAGTTGGATGTTATGTTAGAAAGTTGTGTTTTTTCCAACTGCTCACTGTTCGGATACTTAATCTAAGGCATTTTAATTTAAATAATTTGTAAAATAATTTTACAAGCTGGAACATTATTAGTAGTGAACATTTGAGGATTTATTTTGTCAGTCAAGAAGGATGTGGCTAACAGCGGTTCCTTGATAGACCAAAAACACACTGACCCTTGGTTCGGTGTCTGTGTGCACAACATAGAAACATGATATATATTTAGCAACCTTTGCTTATTAAACATTATGCTAGCATGATGGTTTAAAGTCTTTGAAAGTATCATCACAGTTTATGTATTTAACATCAAATTATATGATTGCATATCTGATGCTGTTGCATCCCATACACTGTGCTAAACAAATGGTTACAGGATTCATATTATAATTTATGAATATCTTGTGCATGTGATGTACAGTTTGGGTTATGATTTACGATTGATTTCAAGTCATGTATTAGAAATATCTGAAGAAGAAAATGATGACAAGACAGCTGCGAGACTCAGCTATCCTCCAGGTTTATTTGACAACCTGAAGGTGCTTGTTAATGTGGTTACGATGAAGTCTAGTGTAACAAATTCAACATTTACATTTTTGAAATCGTACGATTGAGGCAGATGGCGTCACATGTTTGAGCAGTTGATCTCAGATGTAAACGGGTACATTGTTTTTCAGCGTGCACCAGATGTTGTTTACATACGGCTCTTTACATTTCGTTCAATATGCCGTCATCACAGCTTGTGGCGTTAATCCCAAGTTTAATCAAACGTAAATATAATTATCTTTTATTTATTAGAATAAACCGTCTCTATTGTGGTGCACCCTCTGCAGTTCACAGTGAGCTCAGACTCCAGTAACTGTGCTGTAACAGCTAGAGTTTCATGGTGAGGATTGTCTGATGTTTTAGATTTAGACTTTGTTACCAGAGTGTACTGTCTTTGAATATTTATTTTTTAGGTGATAAAGTTACTATTGTAAAAAAAAAAAGACGTTTGATTTAGGGTGAAAAAAAGATGAATATTTGTTTCAATCTTTTGACTGAATTGCATTTGAAGACTCTGTTAAACCAGGAACATGTGCAATACATACATTGTTAAAGATCTCATTGATCAAAGCACCGTCTGTTTGTCTGATTGAATGAAATGTGCGTGATGGGTTTTTTTCATGCTCATGAATGTTGAGATTTGAGATTTGAGAACATTTGAACTCTAGTATCATTTGATACCAATTACTGACATGTGTCTCTCAGTTGTGATGCTAAAAAGGTACCTTACATATATATTGAAAACAATCTAATTGTAAATAGTCAAATGAATGGAAAATTACATCGTCCTTATGCTTGTGAATTGTACCAATTTGACATTAAATGCTTGCAATAAAAAAGTAGTTTGTCTTTCTATTAAGGTGCCAACACCTCTTTCACAGTGAGTCCAGCCTATTTCTTAGGTGACAAAAATATGTGGAGATACTTTTTGTGTTCAAACTAGATTGATGAATATTTTATTATGAAATGTATTAGTAAATGTAACTATGACATATTTATATTATTTAATATTCAGTTATATTCAGAAGAAACTTCAGCTGTTCTAGTCTCATAAATGTGTTCACAACTTTTTTAAAGTCTGAGAAAATACAGTGATGTTTCGTGACATAATCTACTATAAAAAAAATATTGCATATAATGCTATGACTTTATTACTTTTTAAAGGCCTTGCTCTGAACATTGCAGCGCCATGCCGTCTGGCTAAGTCCTTTTAATGAGTCATGTCACCAAGCCTGAAAAAAAAACATACGCATTATGTGTGTTATCATAGAATATAACCCCATCCCCCCTTCAACTAATTTAAGCCCCCATATTTCCATAAATTATGGACTATGTTGTCAATGGTATGACCCTGGTATGGCCTTGATGACTGTATGATGTGTGTTTGAATAGGAAAGAGTACCAACTGAAGGCAGTATAGTAGGTCAGGTGGTTATCACGCTATTCTTTAATGAGGCCAGAGAGGTTACTACAGGTCAGTTTACACCGCTTACACAGATTTCACACGAGGAGAAAACTCCCTTTGCTCTTCTAGGCACAGAAGGACCTACACTTTATCTCTTACTGTTTCTCCAAAATGGGAATGTAATAATCTCCCTTTTAAAACATTTCCGTGTGATTGTGCTGCAGTGAAAATTGTTACCTAAACTCACATGAACTGTTTTCACCCCAAATACTTATGCAAATGATTTTGCCCGGTTCTGTGAGAATAGAGGCAATTTTTGGCATACTATGAGTGGAGCATAAAGACGGATTCTGATTGGAATTAATTCAGTGGGCAAGGCCAATGAGTTCCACTCCAGTTACCACGGTTTCTTTGTGTCACATGCTATTCAGAGGTGGCCAAAAACTTGGCAGCCTTTGCCTTGAAATGAGAAGAATGGCCACTTGTAGTCACAGTATTCAGTAGGCTAGACACAGCTCACAGGACAGGACAGGGAGGCTTTACTTGGCTTCTTAAAATGTGGGAAAGATGGATGATTAATGAGGGAACTTCAAAATTAACACACGCTTTAAAACAGTGTCCTCTTGTTTACATGAAAGATGTAAAGCCCAACACTCGGAGATCAGAAAGATTTAGTGGTGAGAATCTAACTTTAGACTCTGAACTACTAACCGTGGGATATTGGATTGATAAAACTCTCCTCATCCGACACAGTGTCCTTGCACGTTCTGCCTCTCATCTGTCATGCTAGCGGCAGCATTCAGCCAGGGTTGGTCCACACACCATCGAATGATGCCTCTACGTAATGACACCACAACTAAAACCGGATTATCCCGAGTGACATCACCACCCCCACCCCCCCAGCTCCTAGCCGTCTCTGACCATCTGGGTGTTACTAGAGGACACTAATTCCCATGAGTTCAATGGTCACACAGCTCTGGCCCGCACCATCACCCTGCAGCTGTCACCTGGAACTGACCCATCACAGGGAGACCACTGTTCCCACCACTTAGGTTGACCAATTGAAAAAAAGGGACTACATTCAAAGTTGCATGAAAAAACGACACCCTGAATAGCTAGCTAGCTCTATTGAGATAAAGAGGCACTGATACAGTGTTCATAGCCAAATGAAAAGTCTGAGACATAAAGGTTTAGTAAAGCAGTTTATTTTTGTGATGCACAGATTGGAACTGTTTTAGGCCCTTCACAGTCTGAATTTCTTACAAAAGATCTTACAAAAGATTGCCCATAATATTTATATCATGTTACAATAGCAAATCAAGTGCAAATCACTGCATACTGTTAAAAAACAAATAAAAACATGTTTGTTAAAAAAGGGTAACTCCTTGTTGATCGATTGCAGTGTAGGGAGGATTTTCTCATCAAGTGGTCAAGTTAGGCTTTCTCATATATGCGGACCGCCTGGACTCCTTCGAAAGTCACAGTCTGTGAAGCAGAGAAGAATATTTTATTTTAATGCAAAGTTTCATGTTTCTTTGGGTCATATGATATAATGTATGACACCATTGCAAAGTCATGTTTATTTGTTTAGCACATATCAGCAACAGGGTCATTCAATGTGCTTGAGATAAGCATAAGCTCCATAAAATGATAAATGAACCCACAATGAGTACAACATATTTGTCTTAACTTATCAAAATAAGTTTTGTGTAAGTCATTCTTACCGCCACCAGCTTCCCATCCTTAATTTCTCTGACAAATTTGGTCTCCTTGCCGTCCCACTTTTGCACTTGCACAAATGTGTCTCCTTCCATGGAAAAGGTAGACTGCAAGCACAAGTAAGCACAATATAGTTAAAACCATCTCAGGAGGATTTACAGCCAGAACACATGATGTTAGAGTGAAGACTACACCCTGATTTCTTTCTTACTTTGACATGTCGGTCATCAGGTGTGGTCTCATCAAACTCCTCTCCAAGTTTGGCGGAGACCTCAGTGTTCCTGAAGGTGCTCTGAGTTTTCAACACCACTTTGTCCCCATCCTGTTCGATCACCACTGTGGGTTTGGTGACATTGCCCACTTGTCTGGTGGCAAAACCAACACCTGTAAGAAGAAAAATACAAATAAGTGCCTTTACTAATAGACAATGACAACTACTATTTTTTACTTCTATTCTATACTAAAAAGTGAAATGGTGTGTAAGATATATATATTATAAGTATAAACTACTATTCCAGTATCACAACTTTGCTCACTGTACTCAACTCTTTTTATATAAAAATAAATGATCTTATCTTACCAAGTGCCTTCATGTATTCATCAAAGTTCTGGCTGTCCACCAGTTTCCATGTCCCGCAGAAAGCATCAACCATCTTTGCAAATGTTATTGGTTTGTTAAGTATCAAACTGTAAAAGACCTGCTCTGTTCTTCGTGCAATAAATCCCGCAGCGTGTGTCCGAGAAATAAATACTGTGACCGAGGGGATGACCCTGGAGGAGGGGGAAAGCTGATTGGATGAACCCGAAACTTCGTGGGCTGTGATTGGTCATCGCAAAGTTCCCGTTAATATAATTGTAACATGACTGATTCATTTGAAATCGTAATGTGTTCTCTGAAAACTATGTAAAAAGAGTATAGAACTCTACATGATAAATGTAAACATATACATATTAAATGTCCGAGAAAAGGAACAAAATAAAAACCTTTTCACATTTATCTAAGTATTATTTACTCAGTTTCACAGACGGTTCGCTCGCATCAGAGACTTCGCCTTTTATATAGGGACCGTCATTAAATTATCGCTTTGACAAAACATTTCATAGTATGTTGAAAAAAGTGGCAATCTGTTTTACTACTGCATATCTTTATTGTTGATAAAATATTTTCCGCAGACCTAATCTGAGACGGATACAAACAGATGTCCACTGCCATGATACAGTAGAGAAGTCCTTATCAATAACACCCAAAATGTAATCAATAACACTATTGCTGAGTACATTTGTCCAAAAAAAGTACTTCTTGGCACCAATTAAGGCCAGATTTATACATGAAACAACCTGTAAAAAGCATAAAAAGTTTTATAAAACAAAATCAGAATTCTTCCCAAATATCACACAATATTTTTGTCACTATTTCAAAAACATTATTTAAAATAATGTTTTTATTTTACTTCCCTGAAGTTCACAAAGTTCATGCAAATTAACATTAGATGTTTCACAATAAAAGAGCAACTCGGGAATCTTTACTTAATCAAGGAAGGTAGGGGCAGAAATCATTTGAATGTTTTACAGTATGATTTTGAAGCAGCGGTGAGCAGCAAATTCATAAGATCATAGATGGATACATTAAACAATGATTTTGGCTCCAGAGTTATTCCTATGAATGTAAAATCATAGATTAAAGTGAAACTAAAGACACTCTACTGGTTTTTCAGCTCTAAACAGTGTGGATAATGTCCAATACATCTAATAAAGTAATTTAACCGATTAAAGAATATGGCAAAAAGCTTCACTCAAACAGTTGATGTGTCATGACTCATGTCACACCTTAAGTGCTAAATGTAGAGCCAAATGATCAAACCATCCATTACTGAAATACTTTGTAACCGTTTACTTAGAGAGCAGGGGTGTTAGATTACAGAAATGTGTTTTACAGTGAGACCTTGGAGATGAAAGCCGACATGGCAGCAGAGGTAGAGCAGGAGAGGCAGAGTGTGAGGTAGGGAGGACAGAGCAGCACCCAGGCTTCTCCACATTAAGGCCTATCTCCCTTCTCCTTATCAACCCCATTATCCAGATAAATGTTTTTGTTCTTGGTGCAGTTTGTTTATCACAAACATAAGCATCACTTTTAAACACTTTTTGAGCAACAACAAAACTGAATGATGGTAGATTTTTCTTTAAAGCCACTAGCTTGCATGTTATTACCCTGATTGCAGTATGTATACAAGTAAACAAAACAGTATATAAGACAGAAACTTCAGTATAACCCCCACCCTGTACTGTAAAAGCAACATCTAATTTGAAGTAGGATGAGCTCATACTTTAAGTATAAGGGAACAGATTAAAAGTTATAGAGGAAGAAAGACAAACATAGGGCCTCTAAAAATAAATCCAGTAATTGTGCATTGAAATAATGCAGATTACAGTCAAATGTTAGAAAACAGATTTGCAAATAGTGAAAAAGAAAGGCCTTCTCTTCCTTCAAAAAATAAAGAGTTTTGTCAGTTGGTTTTATAATATTTCTAGTGAAATAAAAAAAAAAACAGAAATGGCACAAGGTTGACTTCAAGTGGATTGTCCTAATCGCATCATGCCATATCTCTCTCTCTGTGTGTGTGTGTGTGTGTGTGTGTGTGTGTGTGTGTGTGTGTGTGTGTGTGTGTGTGTGTGTGTGTGTGTGTGTGTGTGTGTGTGTGTGTGTGTGTGTGTGTGTGTGTGTGTGTGTGTGTGTGTGTGTGTGTGTGTGTGTGTGTGTGTGTGTGTGTGTGTGTGTGTGTGTGTGTGTGTGTGTGTGTGTGTGTGTGTGTGTGTGTGTGTGTGTGTGTGTGTGTGTGTGTGTGTGTGTGTGTGTGTGTGTGTGTGTGTGTGTGTGTGTGTGTGTGTGTGTGTGTGTGTGTGTGTGTGTGTGTGTGTGTGCATGCATGCGGTTAATAACTAGTTCTGATGTGTCCATGCACCCACGGGAGCGGGATGCTATCTGAATACCCCAACGTTGATTGACAGCGCTACTTCTGGTTTCCTGGATTTGTTAGGTCCAGCCTTTTTCTGTGGTCCAACACCGTCTGAGTCTGCAGCCGGCCCTCTGAAAATAAGCAAAGGTAAAAACCATTACCAAAGGATTGTGGATCAAAAGCACAGAACATAAGGCATAACTACAACTCATTTACAAAGTTGTGGTACAGCAACAGTACTAAAGACTGTCGGCTGTTCTCTATAGTCTAGCAATAACATCCAGAAAGCCATAATCCCCATGGTTAGTAAAAGACACAAGCATTTTTCCTGCAGCTGCATGTGCTGAAGTAAAGCGTCCCACCCTTTCCTGCACTGCTCGGCCTGCTCCCTGAGCCTCTGCTGGCCCCGCTCATCCTCCAGGGTCAGGAAGTTCCTGTTGTTGTCAATCAAAAGATTCTGGGAAAAATATCAACAATTATTTCAGTTTTTCTCAGACAAATAAAACCAGAACAGATTCGTTTTTTAGAAAACAAACAGGGTTTTGTTATTACCTTGATGCCTACTGTGTCGCCATCTTTGAGGTGAAATGGCGCTCCCAGTAGTGACTCTGCCTTTCTCTTCTTTTTCTTTTTGGAAGCCTGCTGGTTCTGAAAGTACATACTGCATATTATTCACTAATAATGTTACAATTAATGATCAATATATACAAGAATACTGAGGTGTAGGGATACTTTCTTTGCTTTGGAAATACAAATCCCACAAGTTCCTGATAAAATGATGACACGATGATCAATGTTGACACACCCACTTTTGGCTACATTACATGCAGTCAACATTCCTGCCTAATGTTCTTCCCAAACTCTTAATACAATTTCCTCTACACATTTTATTTTTGCGCAATTAGCTTGCACAGGGTATATGCAGGAATCCTGAAGTCAGATGTAATACCTTTTAAGACCTTTTTTAAGACCCTTTCCATACATTTTAAGACCTCATCGACACTTTGAGTTTTAACCGGTTACATTGGCGACACACTTCACCTCACATTGACTATATACAGTATTGATTGTCCTTCCTCCTTATCTTCCAACCATTTGGACGCAAACTTGCATTTCCCCATAACGATGTTGTTTAACAACCTGCGTAAACGGACCTTCGCGCACTATCAAGCAGTGTCCTGTTCAGATGACGTCAAATCCAACGGGATGCCATAAATAAACTACACAGAATCACACTACACACCTACGCAGTGATTACATTCAGGCACACTGTAGAATACAACCTCTTTGGACAATTGATATACTTATTGAAAACAAGCTACAAAATGTAATACCTTGGAAAATGCCGTTTAATACTTTTTAATAGCCTTAATTTTCGCTAAATTGATTTATCAACTTTTAATACTTTTTAAGACCCCGCGGACCCCCTGTTGCAAGTACACCTATGGGTTCCCTAAAAAACCCTTGAACACGGTCCTTCTCTAGAAGTGACTCTCTCCTAATCTTACCCAGGTGGACATTTCCTCCCAGGTGTGTTTGTCCGGCTGGTGTTTGGCCAGCAGCAGAGAGTCAGGGGAGAGGCCATAGTGAGCAGCCAGACAGGTGCGCAGAGAGCGAGGAGACGAGTCTCGGGCTGCATCCCAAACCAGCTCCTCTGTGGGGTAGAAACACCTCTCTCCTGGTACTCCCATTTTAACATTCAGCATCACATCCTTAGGACTTAGGAACAGAAGGTCAAATAATTAGACTTAAATAACGGAAATACACAATAAGAAGAGTTTCTAATATCATCGAGGGATTCAACATAACATTATTTATGAAGTAGAAGAATTATGACAGTCAAACTTTACCCAAGATCTTCTTCTTGTAATAGCGGTTGCACACAAAGATCCATACCACTAGTCAGCTTCAATTTCCTGATCAGGAGAAAATAAAACATCTTCAGTTTTGATAACAAGTAGAATGCAGTGGCCAATATATTATATAGGAAAAAACGTTGTTCATACTTGAGTGTAAGCTGCTGTCCTCTGAGGATACGTGCCAGCCTCTGACACTCAAGCTGCCACACACGCATGAAAGCAGTGATTGGCACACACACATCCTGAAGGGCAGGCAGCGTCAACACCTAATACACAAGTAGATAGATAATATTTCATTAGTAAATAGCATCAAAAACACTTTGCATGGGCTGATTTTTAAGTCTTTTAAAAAACAGATAAGCAATGCAGCTTCCTTTACATGCATGTTGTTTTAGTTGGCCTTAATAGTGCCTCACATCCAGCAATGGAAATACGAGTATTTATGTCATGGTCTCATAATGAACTAGTATGACTGGAAAAGGGCAGCTCTCAGAATCAAGTAATGATGACAGAAAACTCCAGAAATCTAAGAGGAATAGTTTTTGGAAGTTTTAAAGTTGCCTCAAAGTACAAACGACTATCAATTCCTGTTTTTGGTTTAAACCTCAATACACTACCTGAGTCTTGAGGTCCTCCAGCGTGGCTTCGTCTGATATCTCCACCTGTCCTGCACTTCTGAGCTCTGCCGTGTTGCCGGCACAGAGGAGGGTTGAGGGACTGTGCGTTTCACTTGCAGTTAAAAGCTCCAGCATTTGCTCCTCAGTGTGGCCGTTGTCAGTGTGATTAAAACCTGTGAAATCTGACGAGTTGTTTCTGGGATCCAGATACAGCCACACGGATAACTTGAGAAAACCCTGACAGAAAAAGAAAAAAACAAAAGCTTAAGAGAGACGTAAAGTTAGACTTTATAATGAATCTTAACTTAAAATCTAAACGTTAAAGTACCTTTGGAGGAAGTTGTCCTTCTGTGACGATTAAAGTCTCTCCATTGTTTATCTTCAGCTCTGACAGGGGAGCATCCTGAGAAAAAAAGGTTGTTGTTTTTAAACTAGACAATATTCATATAATTATTTCACATAGAAGTGAATCAAACTATTTGAAACACTACTTGGTGTGAGGTGTCATGCGAGTGGCTTTGTGTATGTTTTATTCATGGTTTTGTATTTTATAGTCTTTCAGACAATATTCTCTCAATGTAGAATGTCTGGTGCTAAATGTCATCAATAAAGTTGGTGGAAAACTAAAACTGATAACACTGTTTGATTTAGGTACAACACATTGTGCACACTACAGTCAGCCGCTCACCTCATCCATGATTGGCTCTCCAACCTCCTCACACCAATCGAGCCTTCTTAAGTGCCAACAGGTGCCTGTAAACACGCATTTAAAATTACATACAAAACTGAATACCCTATACAACAGTAAAATATCAGTTTGATTACAGTCCTACAAAAACAGATTATTTGTTATACGGTACAGTTCATGCAAGTTAACTGCAACAGTAAGAAAACTGAAAAAATATATTTTTACCATCAAGTCCAACATCATCCAGCATTGCCTTTAGACACTGCAAATAATCAAAAAGGTAATGATTTTAAAAGTTATACAAAAAAACATAAGCACATAATAATTGTTTCATGAAATAAGTTTCCTCACCTCTTTTACTGTACATGATTTCTCCACAAGTATGTCCTTCTCAAAGCCAGCAGAGGGCGCTGTGCCCACAAAGAAGTGCAAGAAAAGCTGTAGAGCAAAAAGGAAATCTTACAACATCAACATCAATCAAGCATTTTAAACGCTCATAACTTTTCCATTTGTTTTTAAATGTAGGATAGTAAAGGTTTAATCACTTTAAGGTAATGTAACACCTGTGCAGCTGCAGGTACAAAGGATTTACTGAAGCTTTCAAATAATAAAAACACACACCTGTGAAGCCTTGGGGGCATTTCCCGGACAGAGAGTGAGTGTGGTCATGAGGCGCACTCCTGCATCCCGAACACTCAGCTCCTCACACACTGTCGGGCACAAGCAGTCAGACAACACAAGCACACTTAGTAAATGTGTTATAACACTTCAAACAAAGATGAGAAGAAACATTACAAGCAGGGGGAGTACCTTTTCAACATTTTATGAGGGGGCACTGTAAAGGAATCTTAATATTTTGGTAAAATGAGGGGGATTTCCAGCCCCATTTAAATCACCCACAGGTAACACAGTACCTGGAGGAAGGAGTTTCCCTGTGCAGTCCACCTGTCTCAGGCAGTGCTGTGCACCTGGTCAGAGACAGAAGCAGCTGATTTAAGTAATAGTTCTTACATAACACTGCAAACGTAAACACAAATACACATTTTCTGTTTTACTTCAGTTTAGCGGAGACACAAATGAAGGTCCTGAACCAGTTTTAGCGATCATTTATAGGCACATTATATATTTTATCTCGACCTTCTTTATGAATAAGAAGATGATCCTTTGGTCCAGTTTTGAGGATACATACATTTATTTGAATCAGAAATTGATCAAATATAAAAGCTGAAACAGTATGGCCTCAAGTATGACATGTTCCAGTCTAATGGCCTGTGATTTTACATTTAGTAGGTGACAGTCGTGATTTTTTATTTACTTTATTATACTATAATAAAAAACAGATTGCTTGTTAAATAAACTTAATCTTGTTGCTTGAGTCTTAAAACAAATACTAAGAGTGACTCTGCATCTACTCATACTCTACAATAGCGGGGGTAACGGAGAAATCAGGGCTATGTTTGACACCGAGCATCTTGCCTGAGGTTTGTTCCTCTATCTGCAGCTCCTCTATGGCCCTCTGTTTCACCTCACACAGCAGCTGTAAGAGAGACATTCAAAACCAAACTGGGACCCTTGGAAATAATGAATACAATTGAGCGATAAAGAGGACAATTAGCAGAAAAACACTGACCATATTTCCTGAAGCCGGAACCTTAATCTTCCTCCTCTCCTCTTCTTTATCCCCTTCTTCTCCCCCTCCTCCATGTGGTCGAAACTCCACCTGGAGCCAGCGGCAGTCGGAAGGCGTCGTCACAGTGACCACGTCTCCGTTTCGAGTGAACACACTGAGCAGAAAAGACACTAGTTAAACACCAACCTCCTCAGGAACACAACCTGTAGACACTTTGCGGAGCATGTACCTGCTGTCGAAGGACTGCGGCTCCAGCACCAGCAGCGCATCGCCGTCCTTCAGCGACAGCTCCTTCAGCGTCCGGTGCATGTCGTCGGGGGGGAACACCCTCCAGCCACTCGCCCCTCCTCCCTCCCCTGCCCCCTGTTCTCCTCTCTTTCCTCCCTTATGCTCCTGGCACAGCAGACTCTCCTGAGGCTCCCCCAGTGCCTCCCTCACCTCCCCGAGAGTCGCAGCACCTGCAAACCCTCTCGCCTCCCTTTTGAGCCCTGGACCCCCGTTTTCTAAACTTTCTCTCCCCTCCTCACACTCCATCTCATCTGCCTTTTCCTGAACACAATCTTCCAGAAAGGGACGGACCACATTCAGCAGCACTGGCTCCCACTCGGCTCCAGTTAGGACAGCCGCACCGCACACCTGAGAAGGAAGTGAAATAGGAATATTATGATACAATTACAAATTATATACTAAGTGACATTTCAAAAGTATTAGCATTAAAACATAGTTGAAGTATGAAAATGTGAAGTCTCATTATGTAGAATGGCCCATTTTAGAACATATATGATAAAATAGTATAACAATATTGTATGCGTTAATCAGTTTAATGTTGCAGCACAGTAATTGTGTAAATGTACTTATTTGCATTCCACCACTGATAACACTACACACACTACATCATAAACATATTGACATGAATGAGAATGTACTCACCTCTCTGCCATTCCACACAAACAGGTCAGAGTTTGTACAAATGCCGGCACTGTACAGGGAGACACTGTCATCTGCAAACAACAACCAGAATGTAGTCGCATGCTTTGTCAGGCTGTTATTTGTATTCTAACTTCCTATTTTGCATTTAAGTGACTCACCTATAAGTGTAGTGTAGAGGTGTAGACCTGCAGGGAGACTCCGGGCCACAGTCAGAGCCATATCCCCTTCCCAGAGTTCCTGCATCTTTATAAACAGAAGCACAAACAACTGCTGATTGCTTTCATTCTTTTAGACACAACAGCTCGTGTTTCGGAAATGAAATTACCTGGTATATAGCTAATCGAAGATCTCCCACAGTCTTTCTACGGTCGAAACTCAAAGGTGTGCTAGCGCTCTGCTCTTTGGTGATTGGTTGCAGGGCTCCATTTTCTAGCCTATAAGAGGGTGCGAGGTGGAGATGCAGCTCCACGGTGTTATTAGAAGCTTCAAACTCCTCGCTGCAACAGAAACAATGTTGACTGATATTAATCATTTATGGAAGAAATTCACTTTCAAATAACTTCCTTCTTCCTTCTGGGTGTTGATCACTGAATTACACATTTTAGACTAGCTAAAAGTGTCATGTTGTAATGTGTTTTAATTCTGTACCGCATTTTCTGCACTCTGATGTTCTCCTCCTGAGCCATCTTGATGAGGTTAAGAGGAACTTTATACTCAGGATTTTTCAAAGCTGCGGATGTAGAAAACATATTTTAGTAGAAATGGCCTTACTTATTACATAACAAATGATAGGGATGTAACGATACCAAAAACTCACGGTACGATAATATCGCGATAAAAAGTCCACGGTACGATATTTATCGCGATATATAGAAAGAAATGTGAATTCTTTTTTTTCTTTATTAAATAATAAATCTGATTTGTACAGCATTTTAGTAGGAAAGTAGTATTTTAAAGTGTCAACAATATAATAATCAGACCCTGCAATAGAATAAATCAAGTTTCACTTTAGTTTTTCAAGTAACTCAACTCTAACTCTCTAACTCACTCAGCATCATCAAGGTTACCTTTTAGGGAATATGAGCATGTCCACATTTCCAGGTAGAAGCTGGGATGTTTGGGTGTTTACAATATCCCCTGCTGTGGAAAAAACTCTCTTGCTTGGTACTGATGTTGCTGGGACAGAGAGATAAGCTTTGGCCATGGGTAACAGCAGTGGGTAAAACTGTGCATTGTCTCTCCACCACTTCAACAACAATACAGTTTTTGCCAAGAAGGTGAGGCTTATTGACAGGGCGAGATATAAATATACTGTTGGTACTTGTCAATGTCTCTAGGTGTGTAAATGTAGCCCTGTAAATACCATGCCATAAGTGTTATCTGTTGTTTTATGTTCATGTTGTAACCTACTTGCTGCCATGTTAGACAGGTCTCCCTTGAAAAAGAGACCGATTATCTCAATGGGACCATCTGGTTGAATAAAGGTTAAAAAAAAAAAAATGATTACAATTTTTTTTTTTTTTAAACATATTTTCTTTTTAAATCGCGTTAGATTTGGTCAGTCTCACGACGGTATTGAGACTTTTATTTACCGCGATATCGCGATATTCGATACATCCCTAACAAATGATCAAAATGATGAGCCAATACATTGTTTAATTGGATAAATGGTTACCCCACTTAACAGTTTTTTTCCCTGAGATCCTCTTTTCCAATACAAATGCAATATAAAGTGTCCATTACCTTCACTGGGCCTTTGCAGCTGTGTTTTTCTGTAGAACAGCATGTATGCGCTCTCTTTGCCCTGGAACTGCTTCTCTATGTCAGACTCCATGATGGAGGTCACCGCAGAGTCGTTAAGGTCGAACCAGTGGCTACCCTGCTGACAGACAAGAGAAACACTGTGAGAAACAGCCATCAAAGTAACCACAAGATGTTCACTTGGAGAGAATGAAGTAGGTGTCTTTTTTTCCTAGAAATTTCGTTAAAATGTCCTTGATTTCTTGTTATGTTGCTCTGATACCTTTTGTTCGGGCTCTGGCTTCTGGTCTGGTTCGGGCTCTTCCGCGGCTCCAGGGTCTGCAGGAGTTGAAGGATCAGAGTCAGTGGTCTGCTCTGCTGGACTGGGGGTCTCAGTCACAGGGCTAGGAGGGTTTGCCTTCAATGCCACTCGAGTGCCATTGGACACCAGCATGAAAACATCATTGTGGGACTGCAGGAACTACACCAGAAGAGAAAAAGTGAAAATAAAATGATGGGTTAACTACATATATTTTACTATCCGCAAATGATAACGGCATCATAAAAAAAGAAAAGAAAAATACCTTTCCTATGGGCCCGTAGTGTTTTCTGAACTTTTTGCACCAGGATGAACTGATTTTATCCATGATTTTCTGTCCCAGCTGGTCCAACAGGACACTCTTTGATGGCTCCTAGTGGACAGGATATGAACAGCATCCGAATGATTAACTAACCATGGCTGAATGGTTGACTGAACAAAGAAAGCTCTTAATAATTGCGGTAACTATACCTGTGTAATAATAGCACTGATGACAGACAAAGGGTCGTCTTCTTGAAGTGTTGGCTCACACATTTGCTTGACCTCATCCTTCACTTTCTTCTGAGTCTTAATTTTGCATTCCTCTTCCTGAACACACAACAAACAGAGGTGAAGTGATGCTTTTTAGCTATGCTTACTTTCAAAAGCTTGCATATTGTTATACAATTTTACATTGCTGATAGCAAAGCACGTCCAAAGATATCAGAGTAATAGCACTTAGCCACATTTAATACAAGAAATAGATCCTCAGCCACTCATATTCTAAAAAGCGAGTACAACTAATGAATGCTTATTATATATATATCATAATATTTAATTAACTATAAACATAATCTCCCATGTTTGCTCTTCTGTTTTTCTCACCGGCGGCTCCCATTGGCCAAGCTGGTCTATGTCCCTGATATAAACATGGTAATGGCCTCCATAGCAGCCACCCTTATGGATGATCACAGAGAACAGCTCGTAGGAGTAATCAGAGTCCTCTCCATCAGTCTGTAAGGAAGGAAAACATAGTAGTTATTAAGATATCTTAGTGTGTGAACACTGGAAGGAGGCATGTGAAATGCTTATGATTAAATGATGTCAGGTACCTCTTCACAAAATGGCCGTAGGTTGATGTTTAAGGGGAAAACGTAGCGTCCCGTCTCCTTGTATCGCTCACATTTGGCATAGTCAAAGCTGAACCTCAGCAAAGACATGGTCATAAAAGGAGGGAGCTTCTTCAGCTTGGCAGACTGAATAATAGCAACATAAGAAAAGGAATGTGAGATAAAGCAAAGAAAAAGCTTTACAAGTTTAGTTCAAATATTTGTTTCTCTTAAGGTTGATTTTTGCTATAAAATGTGTTATGGTGTTGACAGTCTGAGCGCTGGCACTGACCTTAGCAGCAGTGACCAGCCTGTCACACTGCCCACAGCGGTACAGGTTATTGCCCTCAAACAACTCTTCCTCCACAAACATGTTCCACAAAGCCTCCTCCAGGCTCGACACGCCACAAACACACACTGTCAGGTCCAGGAAGTCCTCCTGAAAAAGCCACATACAGAACTAGTTAATTACTCATGTGTGTGTGCTTTATGCAGTGTGACCGAACTCCTGAATGAAGTATCATTCTTTTCTGATTCGTACTAGGTCAAAGTATTTCCAACAGTATCTAATGGACAGAGGCCCGGTCAAAGAGACAGAGAAACCCAGCACAAATGGACACACCTGTCTTTGGCTGACGTTTCCACACTCCTTGCAGGCGATACTGTTGACAATGGTCCCATGATACAGCTGGTGGATAAACGTACTACCGTTGGTGCCCACAAGAGAGTGCTCCAACGCGCAGAACAAAATCCTGTTCAGCTCCTGCACATCATGCTGATTTGTTCCCTGAGAGAGGGGCAAACATAAAAGGATCAGATGAGGACGGATAGACAATCACTGTCCTAGTTCCAACCAATACAAGTGTTAGTATACATTACATTGAATATTATAGTTTGCATAGTTGTGCTCAGGGATAAGGACAACACCTTGTACGTCGCAACAAGGTATTCCTTATTTTGTAACGATAAAGTATATAGGATATAGCTTTTCTGATAATTCAATGTTTGTTTTTATAGTACATACTTTACAATTGAAAAAAAAAAGCTTCACTGAAAAAGCAGTTCCATGCTTCTTTTATCTACCCGCTATAACCTGCCTAATTCCTTTTGAGTAGTGCATTGTGGGACAATCGTGACCATCCACAGATCAGTTCATTAAAACTAGTTTTCATGGTGAACTCTTGACCTGGAAAAGGTGGTTATGCATGTCCTATGTAAAACTCTGTGAAAATAACTTCTTACTTTTCCTTCTCTTGTATTTATTTTTGCATGACTGCAGCTGGGAAGCCTCCTGTCAAAATAGAAGGTTTCAGGCCTGACCTGACCACAGCTTAAAATGCATGTGTGTGAATTTAAGCATGAATGTCCTGGTATGACTGGAAGTTAAAATCAATCACTGAAATGAGAATTGTAACCTGAGCCTCCCTTCCCACTGATAAAGATAATAGACACAGACCTCGCTGCTGTTCCAGCCAAAGCTGTCGGTAAGGTCTGCAGTAGAGGCGCTCTGCTGGTCCGCCAGCAGCAGACTGGCAAACAGTCTCTGTAGCTCCAGTGGGATCACTCTAACCTGAAGATAAGGAAGGAACACATCATTAATATACATAACAAATGTGGTTACAGCTGCAGACACTTTGCAACACTTACTTTGGCCCCTGGTTTGTCTTTGTCTTCCAGGCATCCTAGTTCATCTGCTCCCAAACTGAACAGCTCCCCTGTAAAGACACATAAACAATGAATAAGTAAGTGGGAAAGAATACAAATGTCCTAGTTTTCTACTGCTCTGGTGTACTCCAATCTCACCCCACTCTTAAGGGAATGTGATGTTACCTCTGAACTCTGGGGTGAACAGCAGGGTCTGGAGCAGGGAGTTGAGGTAGCAGGTGCCCCCCTGGTTCTTGATGCCGCACAGAGTGCTTCTTCCTCGGGGTGGAGGTGGCTCGTCTCCCCCCTTTGCAACTCTCCCACCGGAGGAGGTCGAAGAGAAGCCTTCCTTCTCCTCTTCCTCGAAAAGATTCCCAAACATGCTGCTTGAGTTATTTATTCCTTGTTCTCTGCGTTATGCTGGGGCTCTACCTCGTAATAAACCATGTGTTAGTTAGCACTCTGATATGCCCTCTTGCTATCTCATCTTGGTCTTGCCGAGTTCTCTGTTGACAATGGCCGGGCTAACTCTGAAATAAGAAGACTTCACTGGGCTAAACATAGCGACTATGAGGCTCCTGGATGTAATGTATGCGTTGGACTCGCAGGTATGTTTTTTAGCTTGCTTAGCTCGATAATAAACACAAAGCAGTCCCAGTCCCAAAACGATGAGCAGCTTGACAGCTCAGCAAAAATTAAAAGAAAACCAGACGTGAACGCTCAGTTTCACAACGACCTGAAAAATGACGTCTCCCTACCGACACTCTAACGGGTGATTAAACGGAGTATTTACACAAGGTAGTTCATGACACAGGCCCTTTCTTCACCTTTCTGTCTTAAAACAGATAACAAACTAAACGTAAATAGAAATCCCCTCGGTGAATAGTGGGCAGCCATGTTTCTTCCTGGCAGAAAATGGAATGATGCATTGTGGTACTTGTAGTGTCACACATTGGTAACACACATAGCCATATCCACATTCTATTATATGGCTATGGTAACACACATAGCCTACCGCATGTGTGCTTACTTGACACAGCGAAATGTGTTTTGGCAATATTTTTATTTTCAAGGCAACACTAATTGTTGCTATAAAAACTACATTTCCGACAAGTCGAGTCTTGAAGTTATGGGGCTTGTAGTCTTCTAGAACAAACATGTTTTTTAGGTAGGGTGTTATGTGCCCAAGGCCACGTGTAGATGTTTGCATACCACTCCAAGATTTTAGGATTTTGATTAGCCCCAAAATTACTTTGAATACAATCTAGTGTAGTTTTTATCCTGCAGGGTATGTTTGCCCTTTTGTAGCAGTGATGTTCGAGCTCTAAATGAAAATAGCAGGATGTAAGTCAACTCTTGTCGTTCATAGATACACATAAAGTCTTGTTCTATTTATTGTCATTCCAATACACTCATAATATAATTTGACATACAATTAATGTAATAAGTAACTATCAGTCAAATTTCAGATATTCAGTTTATAAACAAAATGTTAAATATCATTCATATTAAATGTTTTTACAGAAATATATAAATATCACATAGCTGTATACATTTCTGTCAGACAATGCACACAAATAAACAGATAAACTCTCATAAAAATATTGTGCTTGTGATATTTGGGTTATTATGAGGTACATCAGTTATCCACCTAGCGCTGACGGTTGAACCTCTAGGTCATTTTTAGTAGTCGCCACAAAAGAATTCTGAAATGTTGTCATTACTTACATTTTTTCTCAATTTACGCATGTTGTCCTCATGTTGTTTAATCCTCAAAATCCCTAAAACAATATCAAGGTCATGACCTAAATTGCAGCTATGGCACTATATAAATTAGTAACAAGAAGAGAAAAGCTACATTTGCATAAACCCAATCACACATTTTAAATATTATTGCAAACATCGTCTCACACAGGAACACATGGACACTTCCAAAGAAGAATGAGAACATGTACACACACAAAGAAACAGTGCACTCTCCGTTTTTTCCTAGTAAGTTTTCAGCTTAAAGATCTTGGCAAGAGGTGCTTTGGCACTAGAATAGATCAGATATGATTCTCCTTTGGAGCTAAAGAACTCCCAGTCACTGCATCCAATCGTTGGGAGCCAATGAACAGGAACAAATCCTTCATATCCCTGCCACCTAAAATTAAAAAGAGAAGAAGACTCATATATAAGATATGTCTGTATTTGTAAGGCTCTATAGTCAAATGAGCTAGGTCCTAATAAAGTAATAAAATAGAATAGAAGTAGTGCCATAAGTTTCTATATAAAAGTGATAAATAATTTGTAAGTTGCAAACAGGTGAATGTAGTTTCTATATGTTATCACTAGCGTGGTTCACAGGAGGAAAATAAACATTATTACATTACTACATTACAACAGCACTAAGTTAGAGAGCAATCAGAATAGATGAATTATTTCACACTGGGAGGGGTGTTGTTGACAAGTTGAATACCTGTAGAGAACGCTGTTGAGAGAGTACGATTCCCCGTTGAAGGAGTTAGCAACAACCAGAAAATATTCCTCCCCGAGGCTGAAGAACTCCCAGTCCACTGCACTGGAGAGACAGAAAGGTATGTGGTGATGTCGAGAGGTTGAATTGGCAGCAAACAGCTTATTACACAGGAAGTGTGCTCACGATCTGTCTGTATGCACCTGGCAATGCTCAAATATTATCACATCTGTACCTGTAGGTGACTATATCCTGGAAGCGGACAAACAGCTGTCCAATCAGGTCCAGTTCGTAGATGGTGGAGTTTATGGCATATTGACTGGGCCCATTACCCTGGAGTCTGTGTCCATTGGCTACAACCAAGAAGACCCTACTGCCAATCTGAAACATTTCCCAGTCTGTGGCGCAGAACGTCTAGATAAACAATCAAAGATAAATCATCAGGTGTTTTTACTTGAGTAAAATATCTAGGCCTCTTTGTTTGCTTGAAGCTAAAGATAATAAAGCTGAAAGAGAAACTGTCAAGAAACTAAATGATGTAAAATGATATATTTGAGCTCATTTCCTGATTATTATAAATGATTAATTTCCAACTGCCTCAAGGTGATCTTAGAAATCCTCACATCCAGCTGTGGAGTTCCCTTAAATCAACTCCTTTTGGTTTTTCTTGTGACTATTAATTTGTCAACACTGTCTCCTGAAATGTGGCGAGATTCAAATATGATTCCCTACCAGTTACATGTCAAAGCACTGCTATCGCCAAACAAATTATGGTTAACCCATTTCTGTCTGTCAATCCCTTTGTATCTCTTCAATTTGTGTTTCCTTCCTTCTGTGCTTTCTGACAAGATGCTTTTAATTTAATACTCATCTCAAAGATACAGATCTAAACGGCAGAAATCAAAGCCGAGCTGGAGAGAAGATAAACTATGTAAATGATGGTGTAAAAAGCTACATTAAAGTGGAAATAAGACTAATTTACACTTCAACACCTTCCAAATATTTCCCTGATAGAGTACCAAACAGATGTTTATTTTAAAGTTTGACAGGCATATTTTCCCCATGAAGGTTTTTGGTTTGGTTTGTTGTTCTGTTAGTCAAAAGGATTACTGAAAAACTACTGGCCCGATTTAAAAACTTCTAGTTTAGGTACATTTTTGCATTTATTTTGCCGTTTTATGTTCACCACATACCTTTATTGTCTGAAACACCTGGAAGCTTCCATTGACCCAAACGTAGATGACAGAATCAACAGAGGTTGTCACTCCATCAAAAGCATTTGCGACCACCAGGAAATGGTACGGTCCGACTGTGAAGAACTCCCAGTCGTACGCCCCTGAGGTCCGCAGCATCTGGTGGACCTCAAAAGACTTTGTCAACCTGTTCCATATGTATATCACACTGTCTATGGTGTGATTTGTATCACCTGAAAGAGCCACCAGAAAGAAAGCAAATGAAACAGGGTAGTTTGTGCATGTCATCCCAAGATTTGTTTAAGTAAACAGGAAGTCATTTGATGGATGGTTTAGTTGTTACCTTGTCTGTGATTGGCTACAGCGAGATAGGTTTGTTTATTGATTTGAAATGCCTCCCAGTCCCGTGCACAATGAGTCTGCAGAGTCTGGAACCGCACAAATAGTTTTCTCCTTTTGCTCCACTTGTAAATCACAGAAAAGTCATTCTCTGTTTGTTTGCGCTTGTCTGGCCCTCCTCCAGAATTAGACACCACCAGATAAACCTAGATCCAGGTGACAAAAGACCAGGAAATATCAGCTCTCCACACTACTTTGACCAGGTGGATGCATGAGCCCGATTTATATTACATCACTTCCGACCTTTTTGCCAATGCTGAAGTGTCTCCAAGCCAGAGCTTCATATGTGCTGATATTCTGGTAGAGCTGGAAACCTGCGTTCTTCCACAGATACACAGCAGAGCCAGAGGCTGACCTATGAGCCATAGCCGCCATCATACCCAGGCCAGGTAACTGGAACACCTGAACATTTAATACAAAAATAATGAAAAAATGCTCTTTGAACAGCATTAAGGTAGGCTATAGAAGAATGGAATCAAAGCATGGTGAACATCACTGCTACAAAAGATTGTTTGCAGAAATGTAATGAAGTCAAAAGTGGGACTGCAACTGAAATAAGCACCAAGATTAGCCAAATTAAATGTATTTCTACCTAGAGAAAACGTACTTTTGACCAGAGGAATTAAGCACTAGTGGTATGGCTCCAAATCCTTTTCCCCCATAAAACTGTAAAACAGGGTTATGTGCAGTGTATGACCCCTTGTCACATCATGCATATCTTGTGTTTCACTAGACAAAAAAAAAGAAGAAATGTTGTATTCATCTTACTGTAGATCTAAGATATAGAGACTCCTTGTGTGGGTCCTTTACCCTAATAGGGAACCCTTGGGCCTGTAAGTCTGATATTGTGATGGCTGTACAACAAAATAAAAATATATAAATGTTAAAGTTATACAAAGTGGATGTAATGTAAAAGTATACCTCTATGTCATGTGTCTCTGAGCTGGTGGGGAGGACCTGGTGTTCTGACACGTAGTCCAGTCGTTTATGATCTGAGTAGATGGAGTAGTACGATTTTTGTAAATGTAAAGCTGAGTAAAACGTGCTCATGAGCGGATGTTTGGATGGTAAGTTCTCACCTTCTAACACGGTGATCCACACAGTACCGTCACAGAGATAGAGGCCTTTACTGAGTGGATTGAACCACATCTGGCCTTGGAGCGTCTTTGAGCACAGTCGCTCCGTCCCCACTGACACTCGCTCCTCTGTCACTGGCAAATCATGATCAAAACAACGATAAGCAGACAATCAAAGGGCAAGGAAGCAGAAAAACATATTATTTGTAAGATATCTTTCATAATACTTTAAAAAGTATTTTAAAATGTGTCTGCAAGTTACCATAGGAAGTCACATGGCTGTCCCCCTCACTCTCTATGACAGAAAGGTCTGACAGAAGTGGTGGTACTGACAGAACTGCTAGTTGGGGGGCAGAGGAGGGGCAGATATAATGGGTGGCGTCCAAACCTGGCACCAACACCAGCTGCCGCAACAGACCCTGTACACGAGGCAGCAGATAAGAAGGAAAAGGATTGACTGTTTTTATCGGAAACATTTTTTATTATGTGGTTCAGAAAACCTTTTTTTCATGTTCAGTTCATGTTCAGTCTTACTGAATACAAGCCTTTCCATCTTCCCCGACTGCCAATGTGAAATCTCGCTCCCTGAATGTTGAGGTCTGGAGGGAAAGGCCCGGAGGGAACTCTGATGGCAATAAAAATACATCATTATTTCTAATAGCTGAGCTAAGTTGTTTTTCTTCAATGAATGACACTAACAACTCTGCAATTAAAGGAGTATCCTCCATTCTCCTGTGTGTGCTACTGAGACAGGAATAGTATTGTATAGACACCATAGCTGATATTCCTCCGCTCTGTGTGCCAAAGGGAGTTTCCACAGAAAAACCGTATATCACACATTGTCAGACCCCTGTGATATAGCTGCAGGGTGTGAGAGGATTTGGAGCAGTGCCATTGTATTGTGATGAAGGATCTACAATCCCTCAAAGGAATTCAGAGGCAACAGGAAGAGAGGATGGTGGGAGACAGACACACCCAGTGAAGAAAAAACTGAAAAGCAAAGAAAATCTTACATTTCCAGAGGTGAGTTGCAGTCCATAGTGAGCCTGACATGATGACTACCAACGACTAACAAGAGCGTGTGCCACTGATTGTCATCCAATCGGGTGCCTCGAAACACCCAGTGATCTACGACCCCCCTGTGACCTTTAAGAAGGAAGTGCAGACGATTTTTCGAGAACCTCAGGCCCAGGATGACGCGTCCAGGCTCCTCATTACTCTTGACTCGCCTCTCCTCTTCCCTATTTCCATGTTGCTCTTTTCCACTGACACCCCTCTCTAAAATGTCCCCCTTATTGTTGTCCTCTTCTTTCTCCCCCACTCCTGTTTTCTCTCCTCTTTTTGGCTCCGTCAAGGAAAAGATGTATTCATTTCTCTGAAAGGTAAACAGGGAAAGTATTTGGCAAGGGCCGAAAGTAACAACGTACATTTACTGAAATACTTATGTGTGAACACACAGTAACCCCAAATATATATAGCAACAGATGACTTTAGCAACAAACAGACAGTAAACAAAAACATCATGTGTGAATCCATATTATCCCATTAGTGTCAGCAAGGAAGATTGTTAGGGCTGCTTAGTGAGCTCTTTTTCCATTTCAGTGTCCTATGTCTCCAACATGGGAGTAATGGAGTCTTGGATCGGGGGATTAGTGTCATTTGATATTGTGAGAGCGATGTATGTGAGATTTATATCTGATATACTGGGTGTGAGAAGCAGATTCATTTGGCGGCAGTGCGTGTGATGCTGGTGAGTTTGTTTTCCGTTGGTGATGGTAAAATAGTGAAAAAGCAGGGGAAACAGGAATGCTTTTATAACTAAGCCACAGGAAGAAGCAATTGTTTAATGGACTATCAGTGATGAAAAGTGGAACATTTGTATTTACAACCCAATTTTGTACTTCTTTTAAAATACAATAGATTTAAAAATGGTTTAACAACAGTTTAATTTTCAATGAGTTGTTATACAATGCATATACAGTATAAATATATCCCTTAATATACTCCATTGTTTAAATTGCCTCCACCACAAAAATGCTCCATATTGAGCATTTCTAGGAACTTGAGGTTGTTGATATTATTTGTGTATTAACTTTTTATCATTTTAAATATAGGGCCTTTACTTGAAACTGAGTTTTTTTTCACACTACACCGGTATGGGTACTTTCACTAAATGAAGAAGCTGAGTACTTCTTTGACCAAGGACATTCAGTAACGGATGTTTCTGATAAAGGTGGAGCCTCACCTTGGGCGCAGTGCTGGAGATCTTTAGAGTCACAACAATGGAGAATTGTTTGGGGAGGAGGTCGCAGTTGACCAGCAGCTGGGAGGAGGGAAAGCTCATGGAGGTGTGAGGGCTTGAGAAACTGACGCCCCTCACCCCTCCGGCCTGCTTCATGTTCACCCCTGGTACCAGTTTGGAGGTGTCCCTCTCCAGGACAAAAGACAAAAGATCCAGAGGAAGCATATCTGCAGACAATAAGCAAATAAAGAACTCAGGAAGATTGTTTTACAGCTGAAAGCCTTATTTATGGAGGAATTGCTAGACTAAAGCAGTCGCAAGATAAAGGGGTCGCAAGATAAATATATGGGGCCCTGAGATGATTAATAGGATTGCAAAGAATCAATAAGATGATCTGCTTCCCACACTTTTTAGATTTCTCATCAATAAATTATGTAAACTCATGAAGCTCATTCTTAGGAATTGATGGAATAGTCAACCAAATAGGGAAATATTGTATTTCATACTCCACTACAATTATTTGACAGCTTTAGTTACTTAACAAATGAATATGTTTGCATACAACACACATGAAAAGATGTTGATATGAGATGCTATGTAATCAAATAAACTGCCCAACAGCATTTACAAGTAGAGCTGAAATGCTAAGGTAAGGAATCCTACCACAGCTGCTCAGAGGTAAACCATTTGAGACAAAAGGAGAAGACATAGCTTTATTGAGGTGACTCATGTATACAATAATCGAGAGTCACTGCTATAAACTAATAAATAAATTATAACGCTGGAGTTTCTGACCCACCCGGTGTGTGGGAAATAGCCCTGGGTGATGGTGGAGCTATAGGAGGTGGGGTTGTTGTTAAAAAAGGACGCTTCATGAGCAACGGCAATAATAGAAGAGAAATGCCCTGAAATTGATGAGGCATCATATGAATGTTCGTCCTGACAATATGATGTGTATAGAATTGTTGTGGAATCCTAACCACATCCAATGTCTGTACTTGTTTGTGGAAGTTCATTTAACTTAATATTGCACGCAATACTGCACACACACAAACACTCCCATTGCACTGTAAGCAGACACAGACAGTTGGAATTATCCAAAAGAATTTTAGCTGGAGGGGTTTCCCAGGTTTCTAAATGAAACCCTAAACCATCCGCACAATAATCATCAACTGAACATCAGATGTGTAGAAGTGAGCTGAGGTAATAGAGAGGGAAGCTGAGGTTGGGGAGAGGTAAAATAGAATTAAATGATGTTACCTGTGCAGCGTCTCCATGTGTCTGTGGTGCAGTCAATGACCCGTAACCCCAGGAGAAGGAAATGCAGAAAAATGAGCAAAGTCATCACAAAGATCCTGTTTGGTTCAGTTGCCAGCTGGTGCAAATGTCTCCATATCAAAGATATTTCTCTTGCTTCTTTTGTCTCTATCTTAAGTGACAACAAACGCAAGAGAAAACTGTGTATTATTCATGTTGATATGATTTTCAAGATCCAAAGAAAGATTTCTAGCCACAAACTCTGTTTCTAAAAATCACAAATATATAAACGAAGACCCAGAGCATCTGTGATGGAAGAGGAATTCATTCATCTGTGTGGAGAATCCTGCACCTGCAGCTCCTTTTAAACACCAGAGCCATGCAAATCACTAACCAGCCTGTCATTCATCCTCCCTCAACCGCCTCTGATGACACAGCCCTGCCAGAGGGTGAGCTGCTCCTGTGTGTGTGTGTGTGTGTGTGTGTGTGTGTGTGTGTGTGTGTGTGTGTGTGTGTGTGTGTGTGTGTGTGTGTGTGTGTGTGTGTGTGTGTGTGTGGTGTGTGTGTGTTGTGTGTGTGTGTGTGTGTGTGTGTGTGTGTGTGTGTGTGTGTGTGTGTGTGTGTGGTGTGTGTGTGTGTGTGTGTGTGTGTGTGTGTGTGTGTGTGTGTGTGTGTGTGTGTGTGTGTGTGTGTGTGTGTGTGTGTGTGTGTGTGTGTGTGTGTGTGTGTGTGTGTGTGTGTAGTATAGTTCAATGTAATAGTATAGAAAATGTCTGTCCAAAGACATTCCTCCTGATATTCACGACATGACAAGGGGCCATAGCAGACAAAATGTAATTAAAAAGGCAATCAAAAAACATAACAGTTGTGACCTTTGGTCCACTAATGGAAACATGGATATGAGCGGAGCTATAATCATATTAGTTGTTATCCCTATAGTTTATTACCTGAGAAACTGAGGCATGTGCATGAACCCAGCTGTGATATTAAAGTCTCAAACCAGGATGTTTTCCTAAATAATCTGCAAATATGGGGCAGTGAAATTAGGCAAACACTGCAATGACAAAGTAATAAGATGGCCTGGGTTAAATACAAATTGCATAATATAAAATGGGTTAAATCCCATGTTTTGACTTTTGAATGCAATGTCTAGTTTTCTATGGTCACCTAAAAATGTCATTCAACAACAAAGCCTATTTGATCCTGATGTATTGGTTACTAGGCACTCGTGTAATATTCAGTCTGTGTTGTAAGAGACGTCGGCATCAGACCTCTCTGAATCCTATCATCCACCGACCGGCACATTTACAAGGCAAATACACGTTGTCTCTCTTCTTGTCGCCCATAAAGATCATAAACTGCACGCATATCATGATACCAGATATAAACCCTGCCCTGCTTTTCTTTTCCCTCTTTCCATTCATTAATCTTTCTTCCTTCCAGGCATGGACTGCAGTTTCAGAGGGAGATGTTTGCATGCAGAATTGTGAATAGAGATTTTCCACTTGTTTTTCCTTATTCCTGGTTTGGCTTATCAACTGCTGCCATACGGCTTATCACTTTTCCAGTTGTGGTGAAAGTAACCAGTCGATGTGTCAGATTAAATCTAAGACTCTAAATCTGTCATTGGCTGTTAAAGGAACTATTTTTAATCCTTATCTGATTTAATATAATTACTTTTTTTAGGCTGCTTTAATCAACCAAGTGGTCCTTTGTATTATTTCATGTATTCTCAGGTACGTCGTCGTTGTGTCACGGATAATAGAATGTTATTCTAACTTTTGTCTTTACATTTAAGCAGAAATGTCTAGATTCTTGTGTTTCTCCATGTCCATGTTTCATATCAGATATAATCTTTTTTTGGTGAATATTCAGAGAAGTGTGTTTTGTGATCAATTAAATCAAAGCAGACAGAGCCTATCATAGTTCACTGGCACCATCTAGCTGTCAATTTCCTTAAAAACACATGCAGTGTTTCAATCTGTCATTTTTGGCATACATTTTTAGCAGGCAAGGCTTAAGAATTCAAACAGTTTCTTTTTTATATCCAACACACCTCAACTATGTATAATTGTGTTATGACAGCCATGTTCTGCCACGTGACAACATTTCAAGAATACCAGGTAGAAGAGAGAATAAATGGTTGACACGTGTTACAGGTTGAGCAGTGACGTGTTGGACAAAAGCAAATACACATTTTTGAACACACAAAGAAATAACAATGCATGTGACAGCAAATCTGAGTACCAAACTATATGTATTGTATACAGTAGTAAAATACCACAAATAATGTACAAATCAGTAGAGAAACAAATAGCATGACAAGACGAGGGCCCAGTTCTTCGTACATGACAAGGCTTAGCTCATGTTAGCCAAGCTTACAATATCGTAGTCCTGCTGCTAACTAAGTTCTTCAAATGCAAGGCTGTCCTGATAACTGTGCTTTTTTTGTGAATGAAAAGCTAAAACCAGGATCAATACTTGATGTGCTTGTGCAGAGGTATGTTCTTGGGAGAATGACAAAAAAATAACTATGTACCAACCTAGCTTGTAAAATGCTTGTTAATCACTGTATGAAGGATGACAGTTTGGTAGTCCTTAAAATGTATTAGTGAACATTTGAGCATGTGGCAACAGTCAAGCTTTTCAAACAGTGATGTTATATGTTAATTAAAAACGTTTAATGTTTGGCATTTACAGTTTTTATTCATATAGAATGCATACAAAAATACAGCTGACACATGATTTGGACTACAATTTAATTACCGAAAAAAAGAAAGCTCCTTTCTAGTGTGGCTGAGCAAAACTACATCCAAGGTTATGGAAACGTATCTTGCGGCGACCTGAACACATGAAATTCCGAAAATAAATTACATTTGGAATATTTAAAAATGGTTTGTCATGATCCAACTCACTCAAATAATCTTGTGGACTACTTGCTTCAAAAAACATATTTTCCCAACTGAACTGAGACACCCAAATTCAGGTCAGGGCATCAACAATTACAAGCAATCTCGTGTAATGGTGTACGAAGAACGGGGCCATGTGGGTACCGAACAATTATCTCCCAAACTGCATTGGTTGCCCTCCCAATTTGCAACAAACTGAATGCATCCTTCTCTGCACTGTAAAATAATGGAGACACTCACCATCTAAGACTGTTTGCAGATCTGAAGTCAGGCTTTTGAACCGATTGCCTTAGGCGTTTAAACAAAAGAAAATAGGTTGATTTCTGACAAAGCAGTGAAAAGTGTCTTCAAAATGAGTTGGCATAAACTGACTTTTATTGGATATCCGCTCTCAAACTAGGAGCTGCTTTTCTTCTAAAACATTTAGAATCTCAAAAACAATGCAGACTCAAGAACAGCATTGAGTAACAACCTTCCAGTTATTACCCCCAAAATGTAAAAAAAAAGCAGAGCCAATTGTAAGAATACCATTAGGGACTGGCCATTGACCAGCTTAATCAGAAAAAGGGGGAAGAAAACAAGTCATGTATTCCACATTAAGAGACCATCGTTACAAAGATAGACCACAACCAGTTCCAGCAAAGGATAAATAACATTTCCCTCACTTAAACAGGCTTTTGTCTGGATGAGCGAATAAAAGTCTGTACCACGGATACCCAGAGAAGATAAGCAAATAACATGAATTAAATACAAACTCCCTTAAAATGTGACGGGTTAGACCTTGCAATTTGCTTCTACAGTGCTCCAAGTACATCAAATATAAAACAGAAGTTTATTCTTTGGAGTATTGGTCCAAGCCCCAAAACTTAATCTAACATCCACTCTGAGACTGTATACAGAAAATCAACAAGCCTCCTGCATGGTAATTGTTCAAAGACAATTTAAAAAACCAACAAACATTGCAGAACTCTTAAGCGAAAGCACCTAAAATGTAGAGAATCAAAATAACTTTCTTGACAGAAGAGCAGGAGTCACTGTTCAGATATAAAAAAAACACACGAAAGCGAAGTGAAATGGAAGGCGGGTGTGTATTAAGTTCAGATGGTGCTTCCACTTCACAACATTTCCATGCCTACTGAGTGTGACCCCGGACAAAAACTTGCATTCGACCCTGATGGATGAAAACTGTGACAATATACCAGATACTAAGCTTTCACTGGAGAGTGAATGAGAAGCACTGACAAACCAGGAACACATGTGACGCGCTGATGGTCCAATCGCAGCCTGCGGTGTCAGAAGGAAAGGTTGTCCTGATTGGCCAGCAGAGAGACTGTTGACACGCACAAAAGTTCAGTCCTGGCTGTGACAGTACATAAACAGCTGAGGGGCCCCCTCCCCTCACACACCTGACGAAGAACCATGACAGACATCTCAACTGAAGAAATAATAATAATAATAAAGATAATAATAGTAGGCTGAGAGGAGCGGTGGGAAGGGGAGGGACAGTGAAGGTGGCTGAGGGTGTGGTCTGAGGGTGGCCGTCAATTAGGGTGGAGGCTTAGCAGTGTCCGCCTGTCTGCTGCTGGAAAACATCTATGGTGTCTTCATCTTCCATCTCCAGCTGAGAGAGGCAGAGGAAAAGAGATCCCAGTAAGTACATATACACAATAATTATACAGGTATAATGATGCAGATTTATAAATATAACATTTTAGTAAACTTTTCATAGACGCTAAATAAACATTGCTGAATATTCTCTTCAACAGTGAGAGGCTTCGGTGTTGCATCATATATTACCTGTGCAGGTGTATCCGTCTCATTGATAGGCTGGCCGTCAAACCTGAACCTGATCTGCCTTATTGCGAGACCCTGCAGAAGTGAGGACAGACATGAGGGTGAATTTACACATAGTAGCAACATGAAGTGTGCAACTAATGATGAGGCTGTCTCAGGTGTTGCAGTAAGTTCAATTTGGTCTTTCAGCTTACCTGTCGGTCACAGTATGCCTTCATCAGTTTGCTGAGCGGTGTGTGTCTTTTGATTTTGAACTGGACCACCGACCCATCTTGCCCTGCAACCTTAAGATTGATGTGATCGTTCTCAGTCTTTACTCCCTCCTGCAAAAACAAAAGTGTTTAACATGGCGTAAACATGCAGGTTACAAGCTACAGAGTCACCACATTCATGACACTAATGGAGCTTACTCTAAAGTCACTGCATGGTTCAGTGAAAAAGAGCAGTATTACAGTTGCATGACAAACGAAGTAACATCAGTTACCACTTACCAGGCTGCCAGCTAACGCTACAAGCCTGAAACTTTTAAATACATTTAAGTGAAAACTCGATGTGTGGTGAATGAAAAACACAATTAAGTAGTTATTTAAATAAACAAACTTATGTGATGCAGCATAAAACATGCAGGTTAAGGTTGCTTCAGTCACAGATGCTAACGTTAGCATGATTAGCTTCGGGCTAGGTATTTGGCACACCAGCCCCTTTAAGACCGATACTGAGTTTAGCTGCCGGCTAACGCTGCTAGCGGTTTTGTTTCGTTGTACTGGTGCAAAATAGGCACCGATACATTCAAAACAACCACAATAGCACAGCTACAGGGTATTTGATTTCTGTGATGCACCTCCATTTGCGCTCTTTTGTAGCTGCTGCAGTTGCGGCATTTTCGGCGTTGCGGGCATAACGTGGTCCCGTTTCGACAAAGAAAAAAATCCGCAAATGACAATCATGGTGTAATTGACATTTCCGATCAAAATCTTCGAGTCTCCATTTAGTATGACATCATATATCCACCAACAGAGTGATGTGTAGCCGCATGTAGATGTAAATATGGATGTGACTGGTACTCATTCATTTGCGAAACAAACACTGCGCCGATTCAGAGAAACGTGCAAACCAGGCCATTTTAGATTGCACATCTAAGAAATGGTTTGGTAGGAAATCTACTCAGCAATCACTATAAATATACAGCTATTTAATTCCTTATATCTTACCTTTGGCTTTTCCTCTGACATCCTGGCTGTATTTTGTTTGCTGGGGTTCAAAATAATCGGTTAATTGGGCTATATTTGTCTCTCTGCCGCCTTCTGTGCTCTCTTTTCCTCCGCTGTCGGGTGCGCGCTTTGGACCGAAGTTATAATGAAACGATTGGACCCGAGAAGACCACGTGACTGGTAAATATCGGGAGCGCGGACACGGGAGCGCGCATATGCAAATTTCTCGAGCACGCGAGCCCAAGAAGTGAATGCTCTTCTATTCCTCTTAATACTCCTACAATAGCATGTTTTTATAGGATATGTATATATATGTATTAAAACAGTAAGTAGGCTATATAAAGTAGTGCATGAAAGTTATATTAAAAATCTTTTTTTTCAGATTGCAAGCACCATTTTAAATGTCCTTACGGCTTCAAAACTATTTTACTCACAAACACTATATTTACTAAAAGCAAGTTTAACTTACAGAAAAAACGTTTATTTTAAGTTATATTTAATTATATATTAAATATAAACATTAGGGTTGGACCCGAATAACCAACTTTTGTAAACTAGGTATTGGATTTTCAATTTGGGTTTAGATTTTTTTTCTCAGAATATGCATAACACGTCAATAATTCCTGTTTCTTCCATGTATGCAATTATTAACAATACAACAAACTAAGTTACTTTATAATGTGGAAAAATACACTAATTTAATTCAAACGAAGGTTGTGTATTTCAGAGCTGTACCATCCATCTTAGCTGAGAACGTAGATGTCTGCCGTTGTACTTCTCGAGTCTTGTGTCATGGAGACATCAGGCAGAGCGCTTGGACTGTATCGGAGAGGCTTTACAGTTTAAAATATGGAACTTTCTCACTTACCTGAACAAGACTGACAAAATATAAGGCAAAAGTTGTTGTTTAAATTATAGCACAACACAGTCAAATTACACAATAAAAGTCCAGCGTCAATAAGGATTAAAATATAAGTCCAGAGTCTTTTTTATTTGGCTTGTGTGTCTATACAGGATATACATGCAATGTAGAATTAGGTAGACTTGTATCAATCATCAGGATCAACACATTCAACTTTAGTTAATAATTACTGGAAGCAAGGGTACAGTGAAACATGGAGCAGTAACACAATACAAAATTTCCTCCTACATAAGAATGACTCAATTTGAGATAAGTAATTAGACAGTACAAAAATAGCGTATACTTCTCCAAGTTATTCTCAAAATCAGCAGCAACTCAGAGGGGCAAAACAGATCAATCTGAAAATGTGCAGATACAAAGATATTGGAGCAACCAAGCTGGATTCTCTCCATTCTGTACATTTAAACTAAGGACTTTACCTAATAAATAGTATAAGGCTGATGCTATCGGAGCCGCATAATAGACTATTATAGTCTTGAAAAGCACTGCTGCCACAGTATTCTAGCTTTTGGTTTACAACCTCTTAGGAAATCACATTGAGCACAACAAACCTATTCATTGGCTGGAAAGAACAATACATGCTAAACAAAACTACTGTCACTTGTCTTAGCTATATTACATTAATTCTCACATCGACAAAACATGTTGTTGATGTCTGCTCTGCGAGAGGTCAGAGTTCAGAGGAAAATAGAAAGATCCTCATGCGAATTTGGAGTATGGATTTTGCCCACTTAGTCCTGGAGAAACATAAAACAATCAGTAAAAGTCTTGAATCAACATGTGTACTTGTTTTTCTTGCTGAGAGCTAGAGGAGAGGACTGGCACCATTGTCATGTCTTTCAGACTAAAAGGAAGCTAGCATCAGCAGCTGGTTAGCCTAGCTTAGCACAAAGACTGTAAATAGTATTTAACATCTATTGCTATGTCTGTAATCTGCTTACCAGTGGGTCTAAAGTTGATCAATATTGTGTTATTTTGCATTTGTTTATATCTAAAGAACAACGTGTACCAATAACCCATTCAAGGGAGACGGAACAACATATCACTTATTTTGTACAGATGTGTATGACAAAGACAGGAAAAAAGGTATGTAAGCAAATGAGTGTGCTCACCATATTTCTTCCTGATATCGTTATGTCTCTCGTTCATTTCTGCTTTCCTGTAAGGACAAAACAATGTCTTATGAGCACAATGACTGATAATATGTTTTAAACACTCAAACACTCCCACAAGTCATGTGGCTACAAGCCAGTTTGGGCTGGTAACAGTTTGACATATGCTTTTGTAGTTTGCTATGACGGGAACTGATATGAATCATGTCCAACAAGGCAACAGGGGCAACTAGAGCTGCAAATGGCTGTGGATACTGAACCAGAGCCTTTGGTCAATAGTTCTCTATATGAATAAATCTAATGTAGCTATGTGCATTTTTACTGAAAGAGAAAACACATCAAATGAAATCACTGTTGAATCAAGAGGTTGGTTAACTTCACCTTTGATCCTCACCGGTCGCTATTTCGGTAAGATGCAGCCTGATAGTCAGACCGATTTGCTTTATTATTAACCGTTTTAATTGTAAATTCAAGTCCACCTATTGTATCTGAGTTCATGTGTTACTGTGTCTCTTGAAACATTGTGTAGCACAAGGGCAAACATCACTTTAACAGAACATAATTTCTTACCTTTCTTCCTGCTTTGTCCTCGTTTTGGTGGCCTGTTTCTGCAACTTGGCTTCCGTTCTTTTGGATCTGACACACAAGTTAGGCTAAGGTTAGATCCTGGAAAGGTACTCAGTGAGTGTTTCCAGGGCAGATGCCTTAAGGTAACTACACCAAAGCTGACAGAAATGTTCAGCATGTGGCCAAATTATCTTATCATCATTGAACTTAAATATTCCTAAATACACAAGGATCATATTCATATCATAACATCACCTTGTAATGAATTAAGTTCCAGACTTATTCTGGTTTCAAACTCACCAAAATGTACTTTCTGATTTCATCATTCAAAGACAAATTAAAGAAAAGTTTGTTTGTGTTATTGTTTGTTAAATGCAAGTATGTATATATTTCTGTATTACTCATGTCTAATGACAACATCCATAAAGTTGCAGACACTGTAACAGATAGACAGTAGGTACTACAACTATACAAAACAAACCATGTCTGACCTTTCTCCTTTACCTACAGTTCATTAATTCCCTATAAAAAAAGTTGCATATTCCCTTTATCATCATTATCAGTCATAGAGCGATAAGATCTCCATAAAGTAGCTCTCTCGCTGCACACTTACCCAAAGTTCTCACACTTGCAGCAGCAGAACAGGCAGATCATGAGGGCGATGATGAGAATTGCACCCAACACTGACAAGGTGATTATCAACGTCTGGAAGTTCACTACAGACAAAAACAGAGAAACACAATGACAAAGGTATGCAGGAATCCACAGACCTACCTTCAAGATAGAAAGATAAAACATGTTCTTCCTATTATTCAGCACTACTTTTCTTTTCATCACATCACTGACATAGTCACTCTTATCATTCTAACCTTATGTACATTGCAAAGTGACTTTTTTGACTGCAACCAATTGTAATGTTGCTTGGTTTTTGTGTTATCTTTAGACCAGGAGACATAAAGGTCAGTTCAGTGCAAGACTGAAAGTGCAAGTCCCAGTTTGACATTTACAAATACATGTCAAAACTGTAAGTACTCTTGTGAGAATGTTTAATTATCTGTGTTAATTTTTAAGCCCCATTTTGCTTTAGTCTGACCTTGAAAAGCACGCCAATACTTTATTTATCATCATAATTAATATAATTGACAGCCAGTAGGGGCATATTGTATGAGACAACATAAATGTGTCTATTGTCAGAAGATTTTCAGAAACATTGGGATCTATTGCCTTACATTTCATTGAGTATATCAGAAAATCGAGACATTGTAGATATCAAAATTGTGTTTGATTGAATCTGGGGAGCTGTCATGGATCCTTTTCCCCACTTTCTGGTGTTTCATAGACAACACTGAGTTGATTCATTTACAATAATAATAACTTGAATTTATATAGCGCCTTTCATAACCTCAAGGTCGCTTTACAATGAAACATACAGGGACAAGACATAAAACATAATAAAAACATAAACATAAAACAGGGGGCAGAAATGGAAGTGTAAGTGGGGGGGGGAGTGAGTTATTGTTGGAAGGCGATGTTGAACAGATGAGTTTTAAGGGTTGATTTGAAGATGTTGAGAGAAGGGACGTGGCGGATTTCTGCAGGGACAATTAAATAGATCTGTAATGGCAGTCCTTCATCTGAGGAATGTAGCTGAGTCACCTGTGACATTTGCTTGAGTTAACTTAGGTTGGACTAAATGGAAAAATACCAATGATGAACCAGTTCCTCAAAACGAATAATTCATTTTTTGCATAGGAATTGACAAAAAATCCCTAAATGAATAATGAACTATAGACTTATGTATGTACTCATTAAAGGGTGGCGGTGTGATTCAATATTATTTTAGGAGAGGTCTTTAAAAGTTTAGCTTCTTCTACCCAACACTATCTCCTGTTAACGTTGAAAGAATGTACATCTGAGTATATGTTGATAGAAGTGTGATTTTATATATGATTGTATATTAATGTGTTTGTATTTCTTACTCCAGCAGAGCCCCCAGCGTGCTTCTTTCAGAGGACAGAGTGCATGTGGTGGAAGGATGGTCTTCACTGGATACGTGACACACGACTTGGATGTGATACACCACAGACACTGTAAAAATACCAAAAGACTTATTATCTGAATTGGATCAGGTATTCATATGTAGGACACACACACTGGCACACATGCAGTTAAAAATGGAGGAAAACCGTGAGAGTGGATAACAGATCAGTTAACTCCTCAAACCTGTTTAACTGGTATGGGGGTGGAGGAGGTGCCAATGGCTTTGTTTCCTCCACCTGCAGGATGCTTCTTTTTGTCATGAACACACAGAGACAGACTAACAACAAAGGGAAATTGACCCAGCAAAAACAAAAGAACTGACCGACACATTTCTCAGACATTCCTCGCAGTTTGTCCCATTCTTCGACTCACACGCTGCGAGAAAAGAAAATCAGTTTAGATAAAAGAAAACACAAAATGATCAACAGAGGGTAAATAAAGGAGTCAGTTCGAGGTGCTCAAATGTTTCCTCGTTAAATAAACAACTTTAATAATAGCTGGAAACACTGTGAGAGGTAGATTAAATGACGCATGAGCTCACTGTGGTTTTTGTAACTACTGCTAATCCTCATGGGACATTTTCCATAGAGACACAGCACAGTAAACACACAGGCTCCACACCAGTCATGTTATTGTCAGCAGACTGCACAGGACAACAGCTGGGGTTATCTAAGTGTAGCCATTTCCCCTCAAATGAAGGTGTAAACAAACCAAGTCTCCTTGTTATGTGGTTGGGTTGGTTTGTGGCTAATCCAGCAGGTTTCTTTACTCTGAATTAAAAAGGGGGGGGGTTGTTGAAAGCGACTCATTGTTCCTGTTTAGAGGTTTCAACAATACACACAGATATGAAACTAACAGAGGCAGACTGATATTAATGTAGTCACTGTTTATATTTGTTTTAGGTGAAGATTCATATGCTGAAACTCAGTCTTTATTTATCTTTTTGGTCAATTGTTTTATGAGAAATCTGAGACTTCTTCACTTTTTCCTAGCACCTCATACATCAAAACGATGGAACTAAAAATCGATTAAAAATAAATGGAGAGTGTGTCTGTAGCAGCCATGAATTCCTCAATGATTCACTGATTCCCACTCCTACCTTGGTCAGGTGAAGATTGAGCGAAAACTGTCGCCAAACCGAAGAGAAGCAGCACAGCAGCGAGACAAATCCGTGAATCCATCATTATAGACGCACAATATTCCAGAAGTTATGCCTCAGACTCTTCGTCTAGAAGATTTGTAAATCCTGTGAGCGTAAAAACAGGAAATGTGTGTCGCTTGGATGCAGAAACTCGAGAAGTGAATTTACGGAGAAGGAACTGATCACTGAATCCTGACGCACGCATACGCAAAAACTATAGTGGGGGAAGGTGTTCGCGTCTGCGTGCATTTTTACATTGAAGGTAAAGTAAACAAATAAAAGTGTCTCCTCTCATTGTCTTTTCCCAATGTTTTCACTTCTTTTGCAGCATTGCACTAGTTTGACTAATTGTATCACTTTATATTCAGATATTGGGTAGGGTTCACAAGATGCAGGCTATTTGGGCGTTTTGGACAATTTTGGAAGAGGAAGGTAGAAATTAATTAATTTAACATGACTTTTTACATATAGGCCTACATATTATTACATTCTTTAAATCACTTGATGTTTTCTCTATATTCTCTATATTTTCTCTTTATGAACAGTTCTCTATAGTGACTGGTGGATAGGTATAGATAAATATGCAATATGGTAGTAAATCAGTGAAATCTGAGAAGTTTACAGTAGAAATTGCTCCTTTTTTGGACCTGCTAACAACTGAAAGACATTGACAACTTGAGCCTCAATCAGAAGCTGTGGTTTATTGAGGAGAAAACAAGACGTGGTGATTTGTATAAACTCAAAATGTTTTTAAAAATATTCTAAATTGGCTATTTTTAAAGTAAATTTACATCATTTTGTTTCAATCTGCCCGTCGAAAAAGCAAATAAACATATTTCCCCAAATCTCAAAACTGTTCCTTAAATCTAAAATAGTTGTTTTATTAGCTGTTAAATGAACATGGAGAAATGTTTCCTTTTATAATAGCGGAAATATAATGTAGCATACAATGAAAATATAAGTGGAGTAAGTAACTCAAAATGTTATTTATGTAGTGCTCAAATACATATCCTAAACCTTACTTTACTGATTGTGTGTCAGAATAAATTCACAAAGACAACATGAACTAGAGGACAATAATTCTAATAATTTATTAAAGCATAATTTTGTAAAGCCAGTTACAAATAAAAAAGAACAACACACATATCTCTCTCTTTCTCTTTTCTTTTTTTATAACAAGCACAATGTTAATGACGATAATAAGCATAACCTAAGATAAGAATGGGCCCCACTCTGGCCGCCTGCGGCTGATAACAGGACCCTTTGTGATGAAGTTGCCCTTGGAAACGGATTTGGGATCAGAAATCCAACATAATTTCTCTGCAGTAAACTCACTGATCACATGTCAGCCACTATGGGCAACTTCTTCCCACTCAGTGTAATATCAGTCATCTATGGTTCTGATATTCATTTATATCAGAACCATAGATATTGAATAACAAGAAAATACATAGGTTCCTTATGGCGTATGGGTTCTCTGGTTCTCCTTTCCTTTTAGCCGAAACTAAAATAACTACAAGTTCAAACAGGAACCTGTGAGTGAGTTCTGCTCATTCTAAATCTATAGGCAGGATCCCAGTGGGCTGTGTGTGTGAGACAGTGCCCTAGCTAACATTCAGGACACTGAGGTCATGTCCTTTGGGTCTTTTTGGTATTTTATCATAGGTGTGGTAAAGGGACATTTATTTCTTCAATGAAAAAACATGATTCAAGTGTTTTTAAGATTAAATGTGTTTTGTTTTTTTACTTTAAATATGTGCAGGCCAAATCTATGTTTTAGCATTTTCTTTTACAGAATGCTATTCCAGTTCAGTATGGGTTCCTAAAAATCAAGTGCCCATTCAACAAATGTACATTTTCAATTATGCTTCCAGAGAACCATATTGTCTCTGGTTTTCTTTTATATTTTACTAATAACAAATTGTATTTTTGGGGGTGCTGAAAATCTTAGACTCATGACCTCAGTATTACTAAAATCCTGGCTACGGCCCTGAGTGTGGCGCTTCAGGTGACAAAACATTTCAACCTTTAAAGTTCCACTTCATTTAAATATCTGGCAAACCATAAATATTTTCAGGGCAAATATTAAACAGAAACTTGTTAAAAAAACTTCAGCTGAACAAAATGAGTTGGGTCATGTCTTGATATTAGTATGTTCTGTGATATCTCAGTATTCCCTCTAGATATTCAATGTTGGGAAACACTTCTGTCTCCAAGGATTTGTCATACAAGAGGGGATAATTATGTCAACCGGCAGTGCCACAGAGAGAGGTGACAGAACAGTGACTTCACTTTCAACACACACACACACACACACACACACACACACACACACACACACACACACACACACACACACACACACACACACACACACACACACACACACACACACACACACACACACACACACACACACACACACACACACACACACACACACACACACACACACACACACACACACACACACACACACACACACACACACACACACGATGACTGTCAGCATTCCCAGCGGTTAAAAGCACCTCTGGGCCCATATCCTCACAGTGTCTTATCCTATCGGCTCCTCTTACACCAAGATTGTAAAATTCCAATATATTTGTATACAATATTCTTCCAAACACACCTTGCAATACATACAGTACAATTATAATTAAATAACCCTCTAACCCTTATAAGCCCATGCTTTTTTCCTCTAAATCACAATCACGTCACCATTCTTTGCAAATGTTAGTTATGTAAATACTTCTTAATTCCAAGGAATACACTCATTATAAATCACTTCCCTTTTCTTTTCCAACTGTTACACTATGAACACACACACACACACACACACACACACACACACACACACACACACACACACACACACACGCACGCACGCACGCACGCACGCACGCACGCACGCACGCACGCACGCACACACACAGCAGCATTCCAGACACAGCACTTCAGGGTGGTTAAGATTGCAGAGGGCATACAGTACAGTAACAGTAGTAGTATCAGTAATAAATATCACATGTTCATAAACAGGTTGGAAACATAGACAAACCGGAGCTCTTATGCGTTATTGTTCACTGATCTTAGTAAATAAATAAAATAAGAAAAGCATGAGCAGACAACGATATACAACACTGTATGACTCCAATTAATGCTGCAGAGTGATTTATAACAATGCATACGTCATCAAACACTGTGAAAACACAACCACCAAAGCAGCCTGTCTCATTATGGTCTGTGTTTTTAATAGTTATTTCTCTGTGAGTCACATTAATGGCACAGCCAGTGAATTATGGCATTGTTTTTGGACATACAGTAGTCATTATTAACACCATTCATTTGCATTTACACAGGAGGTGTCACATTGTATTTAGTATGGCATCTGTACAGTGGCCCACCAATAATTCAGTAATTACTCTTATAATGTGTACCGTACAAAACAATACATGTTGGTTCATGTGTGTATGTGAATATACAGTAGATATATGTAGTGTGTATTACAAGTAGACATGGACAGGGAAAGGTTTTGTTTTATACTATTGTGGTTGATATTGTTCTCCCTGTAGTGCCGAGCGAGGCTGTTTCCCATGCCCTGACTCTCCATGTCGAGACTTGACCAGGGAGCCTCCAAAGCAAAACCTCTACTCTTTCTTCTGAAGAATATCTCTTTGATATTGTTCCAACATATTTAAAGCCACTTCCTTTGGCTGTGTTTTCTTCTTGTGGCCACACGGTGGCACTGACGAGTGAGCGAGTGAACACTATATGTGGAACTCATTTTCCCCTTTAGTAGCCCCGAAGAAGAATCATCATCGAGTCCTTTTTCTCAGTCACAAACAGATGCGATACAGCTGATGTAACACATAAACAACAGAAAGAGAACAAGAAAGAGAAAGCAAGCAAGAATTTAGCGTAATAACTTAATATCAACAGCAAACAAAGATGCAACAGGAGTGAGGACACGTGAAGAGAAAGAGAGAGACTCTTGAAAGTGGAGGAGTGAGAAAGAAACAGATTTAACTGAGAAAGTGTAGCTTTCTTCTGTCTGGCAGTGCACTGGGTGGTGGAGGGGGGGTGGGTAGGGGGTCGCCACCTGGTGCAGACTTGTATTGGGCGGCTGAGTTGTGCTTGTTATTACTGAGTTTTGTCCGGAAAAAGGGAAGCGGAGGGAAGTTTGGAGTGTGCTTGAACATCTACATGCAGAACTACAACTGGCGGGTTATGTATTTGAAAGGACCGTCCCAAAAAACAGGTGGTTTTCTTTGACATGCACATTTTTAAATAGATCCCCCTATCCCAAGTGAGACCCAGGCCAGTAGAGTGTGTGTTTGGCTTCTGTGTCCACTTCCATCTTTATTTTCCTCCCATTCGATCATCCATCACTCTTGATTCAGCCTTGAGGAATAGCTGGTTGGTGCGACTGCCTCCATATAAAAACAACCAACCAATGCATGGGGGCCAGAGGCGTCTGTGGCCCCTGGATGAACCGGGCTCTGATTGGTTTGTGGGAATCACCTGGCCCAGGAACTGCCGGTGCTGGTAATCGACATGGTGCTGCAGCGTTTCTTCACCACCATGTTAATGTAGGCCCTCATGATCTTGGTGATCTCGCCAACCTAAAGACAGAGAATGAAGTGATTGGTTTATAGTTTTCCAGCGGTGATATTATCTTTTATTTATGAGAAGAGAGTCTCATTGAAATAAAAATATGATTGTACATGATTGAATAAACGAAAACATCTAAAGTTAGATGTCTCTGCCTTCAATTCATAAAAACTCCTTTAAAGTCATCCAGAGGAACCAGTTCTCTTTAATAAAGTTGATCCTCATCAAAAATAACAAACAAATAATCAACATTTTATAGACAAAACAAGTAATGAAAAGATGAAACTAATTTGCAGGTGCAGCTAGGGTTGAGTACCGAAATCCAGTTCTGATTCGCAGCCCTTAAAGGAAGAAATTTTTTTTTGAAAATGATAAAAGTTAGTAAATATTGAGCTCTCACCAGTGGTGTCTCGAAGTACATCTCCCTCTCGTCCACGATGATCTTGTAGGTGCAGGGCTGTGACGCCCCAAAGAAGGTGATGTGAACGTACTGGAAGGTCTCCAGGGGCTTCGGATCGCCTCGCTTATACACCGACAAGTTGTCAGCACTCACACTCAGCCACAGATCATGAGGGAAACCACCCTCTTTACACTGCAGAAAACAAGAAGAAGAAGAAGAAGAAGAAGAGGTTACTTAGTGGTTATTGCAACAATCCTTGCTACCCACCATTTGCTCAACTATTCTCTCACCTCCACATCAAACAGAGTAGATCCATATCCAGGCCACTCCTTGCTAATGCTCATGTATTTAAGCATGGCATGATGCTGGGGCATGCCCTGCAGCCGGGTCCACTTCTCCAGCACGCTGGTCCGTGTGGCCGACGTCTCCTCCTTCACCCACATCTCGTGCATCTGCTCCTCCTCCACCTGCAACGACAGTCAATCAATGAAGAACCCTTACAGTTTCTTAAAGAAATTCAGAAAGCAAATCCAGTTTCTTAGGGAGGTCCATCTTTGATTTTGTAAACCAGACTAGTTTGAACGATCATGTAGACCACTTAATCTTATGTTAATCGATAAACAAAAAACAAGTTACTTTGTTAATGCATACATATTTCAGCTGAAGGGGGACTTTATTACTTCTGTGTAACATTTTGGGAACCAGACTCTTCCTCAAAACTCTGAGACTAAACGTGTGTGTGCAAGTTTGAGCTCTCTAACTAGAAATTATGTGAATTTTGCCACCATGTTTTATTTTGTGTAACGCTTGCTAAAGGCTGCAAAGAACTTGTGTTCTGTGTGTCTGCACTCTGTGGTTATAAAAACATAAAGTATACATCATTTGCAGTAAAATGTGCTCCACTTGCACCACTGACCTTCTGCTTCTTCAGAGACCCAGTTTTAAAACTTCTCCTCAGGCTGCCGTCCAGGAAGCTCGGGGTCCTTCGTTTCTCGACCCCCACGCCCCCCGGTCCTCCCACCGCTCCCTTCCCGTCTCCTGCTCCTCCTCCTCCGGCTCCACCTGCCGCGCCAGCACCCTGCTTGGTGGAGTGAAGGATGCGATTGCGGAGGCGTCTGATAGGATAAACGCTACCCAGGCTCCATCCGGCTCGTCCTGCCCCGTCGCCGTGGAGATACTGGAGACGTAAAGCGGCCAGGTGCTGCAAAGCCTCCTCTGAGGCCGGGAAGTGACCGCTTATCAAAGACTCATGAGCCTGAGAGAGAAAACAACAACATTTATTGTGTATCATACGGATCTTAATTTGTTTGTTTTGCAGCAGTGTGGTTCTAACATAAGTACTCCATTGATTTAATAACATTAGTTTTTCCACTAAGCAAGTAAAATATCCCTTTTATAAAAGGGATTACAAACAATGTAAAGATGTAACTTAACTTTTGTGGTTATTTTTGCGATAAGGCTACCACATTTGCCTTTCATAAAAATAGGAGTAATGAGTGTTTCAAAAAATTGCAAAGGGCACTAGGTGCTGAAAACATAGATCAATGTACGTATATTATGTTTAGGAAAACCTGAAATCTGTCAACTACTGTCAAAAATCCATCTGTTTTCTCGATTAAGCCATCATTTATTTTGCATCGATCCAATCCTGTCCTGTTTGATTTTGAAATTACCTCAAGTATTATTATTGAGAAAGATATATCATTTCAATTGGTAAAATGATGAGACAGTGTGTTGTATAAAGCTTACCTGCTCAAACATAAACGCAAACTCCACTCCTTCTTTTGGCATGCTCTCTACATCCAAGAAGCAGTAGAGCTTGAAGTAGAGTTTCCATTCTCCTTCTTCCTCCTCTTCGTCACTGCCTGCCAACCTGGATAAAACAGTAAACGCAAGTTAAGTAACCATATGACCAAAACAATCCACTTACCAGTTATTAATCATTCTAGATCAGTATTTTGACTAGATGACAGCGGTATACATACCTTTCAAACTTGGCCAGAACATCTGCCACGATCACTCTGCTCTCCAAAGCTCGGTCTGTGCAGGAGTTGTGTTCAAACAGAGAAAACAGGTTCTTGCTCTCCTCCATGGCCAAGCCTCTGATCAACTTCTCCACAACCTGCAGCAGCAACATAAAAACACATACATTTAAAAAAAAAATGCACAAAACCGCACACAGTAATACAACCATTTGGTTGTAGGTCTTAAAATATTTTTTACTGAGAGGATGCTATGCCAGATTCTGAGTGTGTTTTCTTATGTGCACCTCTCCAGCTGTGGTGTGTGAATTGATGGAGATCTTGCAGGAGCCTCCTCCGTGGCAGTAGACGATGGTGCTCATCTCCTGTCTCACCAGCAGGGCGGCGATCTCCTCCTGAGATGGGACAAACTCACGAGTCTTGGTCTTCTTCAGGGATTCCGCAATGAAACCAGCGTAACGCTCGATATCCGTACCAGGATAACGCTCCCGTACCCTGAGTGAGATACATTTGTTTGCCATTAATGATAGATCAAGAACAGCACAATACAAAATGCAGAAACAAACACTCACCTCTTCAGGTGGAAGCGGAGGTATCTGATGATGACTCGACTGGGGAGGAAGGTGCAGCTCATGCAGGTGAGCAGGTGCCAGTGAGCCCGGTTGGCGGGGCTGTTAGGCTGAGGCACATGATTGGTCTGCTTGATCACCTGACAATATACCTGAAAAACAGAAATGTGGATTTGAGATATGTGAAGTTTGAATCAATCTTTATCAGTAAACTGAAATATCAGACCCTTTCTGAAATATTAGGTTTATATTGAAGTGCTTTTATTACATGTCCTTTTGTCATGTGAGAAAATCGCCTAAATCTATTTATTTACAGTTTTTGGAATGTTTATTCTAGAATTTTTTTGCAAAGCTAGTACCTCATCCCTGAGAGGGCGCAGGTCCTGGCAGGTCTGCAGGATGCCCTGAATGATGGGCACTGTGTCCGCCAGCGTCTCCATCTCCTGCAGGGAGTTGAAAACTCTCACCGCCTCATCCTGCAGACTGGCATAGCCCTGCTGCCTTTGGACTGCACACAGACAAGGATAATAGAAAAAGGTGAGCAAAGACAGAGACGAGGAAACAAAACATGTAGCTTATCAAAGATGCAAGAAATAAAAAAGGAATATTGTGAAGATTAGAGCTGTTTTAATCTTTGTTCAGGCAAGCAAGAGTTGTAATTTAATTTTAGGATGCATAGACTAGTTTGTGTTGGACCTGCAAAGGGTAGTTACATGTATGGAAGCTTTAAAAGCACAAAAACTGGGAAAGCTGAAGGAGAAGAAACAGAAAAAAAAACTAAGCTGCCCCAGTCAAAGAGTCCGAGAATATCGTCATTTGTCTTTTCCTAACAATTTTTCCTGACCTTGATGGAAAACAACATGAAGTTAAGGAAAGATGTGACGGAGGATTCAGAGGGTCTTAGGGAAAAGATCAAATATGTTTCATAAAGCATGGTCCAGTGTACCCTAAGGGTATAGGAAAGTAAGTACTTAAGCACTTTTCCTCGGCATGTACCAGCTCTAATCACGGCTGCTGCTTCAGCTCATTTCACTCAAATAGGAAACTTCCTAAGCAAAAAAGACAATTTGACTCCAGTCCAAGCTCTAGAGTTTAGGTTGTTGAGTTTTACTTACGGATGGTGACCTCTCCGTAAGGGAGGGGCAGTAAAGGCGAGTGCAGAGGATGCTGAGTGTATCTGAGGATGGGGTTCCTGCGGTACATCTGCTCCACGATGTCTGCGTTCACACTGTTCTCCTGAGAGCACACAAGATCAAATTCAAGTTAGAAGTCAGTGCATGTTAATACATTTTAATATGCTTACTTAACAGATATGTGTTTTTTTTTACCTTGATGTCTCTGATGAGCTGCAGAGTCGGGGTCTCTATCGGGGTCTTGCTGTCTATGGCACCCTGTATGGCAGCTGTCCACCTCATGGCCTCGTTCAGCATCTTGGTGTAGAGGCGGTAGGAATGCTTCCTCCCGTAGACGATGATGTTCCAGTAACCTGTCAAAACAGCAATCATATATTACTACTTAAGTAATAAACCAAAAGGATCTTGCTACATGTAATCTCAAACCTCCTACGTCTAATCCCGGATTACATTTGCCCTTTCCCTTCACTTCTCTTTGCCCACCTGTCTCCCTGTGCACCCGTTCATCCGGCTGAATGATTGAGCAGAGCGAGTTAAGGACCAGAGTTCCCATCTTGGAGGAGTTTCGCTCGGAGCTCTTGTAGTAATCCAGGGAGCCGTGGGTCAAAACAATCCAGCGCTTCTTCAGCTTCAGGGAGGTGCTCTTAGCATTCGTCTTCATCTCCTTTTGGAGCCAGCCTGAAAGAGAGATAAAGAGAGAGGGAGGGAGATCAGAGGAAAGATGTCATTAATGTGTAGAGGATCAGCAGGGGCGTACAATTCATTTATATCATGATCCGCACGTCTTTTCGTATTGCAAACAAATATTATGTTGCGATATTTTAATCCAAAATCTGTCATAAAATGAGATCTTTAAATACTATATATTATTCAAAAAAAATATTATAATAAGAATAACATTCCTATTAAACTAAACTTATTTGTAATGGTTAGTGTACCTAAAGTAAACAGAGTTATTATGTTATTATATATTTTAACACTGACATACCATTTAAACAAACATTTATCACCATCCATACCGGACCCTATTTTACAAGGTTTTTAATAAATCCCTACAAATGTTTTGTGATGAAATGAGTTCTCACCTCTGCACAGGAACTCCTGTCCATCTATCCTGGCGTCTCCTTTGGGTTTCTGCAGCAGACTGATCCAGTGATGCATCTCCTCCGGTGTGTCGCTGTTGCAGTGGATCACACGGTTTGCCGTGATGATGACAAAAGAGTTGGGCCTGCAAAAGTCAAATTATAGACTTTTAGTTATAAAATTCCACCTAAGGATACTTAAGGGTATCCAAAAGTTGTATTTATAAATCAATAGTGATACATATTGGGTTTTCCAGTTAATTTTGATATGCAAACTAGAATCTAATGATTCTACACAGAGAATGGATTGATTTTTTGCAAGGGATTTTCATTTTCCATTTATGCTTTAAAAGCATCAAAAATGTGCTAAACTGTTTTTAAAGAGCTTCTTCTATTATCCATTTGTAGGGACTGACACCACATCAAAGCTTTACAATTTCACTTATTTGAAAATATTGAAGAAAGATATTCAAAGTTAATCAGCATTTCCTTCCTTTTTCAATCATTAATTCAACTTACCGATCAGGGTTGTCTGAAGCACAAACCGAGTCGATCAGCCCCACATCCAGAGTTCCCTGAAGGACGAAGGAGAAGAATTCAAACGTTTATTAATGTTGCTCTATTGCTTCTACTGTGAACTGTAAGCAATTCTAAAGTCATCTAACTCAACACAAGCCACAACATAGTATTGAATAACTTAAACACAAAACAGGTTATTATGTTGTTGTTGAGACTGACCACAGCGTTCTTTGGGTTGGCCTGTTCATGGGACATCTCCAGCAGCTGCTCAGGAGTGCACACACGCACCTTACTGAGCATATTAAACCACCCACTGCACAGAAAGACATAGTCACACATTACAAGTTGAATAAATTAATATATTTCTTAAGTGCTTGAAGTTATCTACAAAATCTCCACCACACCTTGCATCCTCTGGCGACTCAGCAAACACCTGATACGTCCTGTCATCTGTCACGATGTTCAGAGCGTTCTCCTTCTCATGGTTATTCACTATCTCTCTGTAAACATACAAACAGTGCACATCTGAACCCTCCAGGTGTTGAAACAGAGAAATAGTGTATATCTTTTTGTTTTTTGTCTATGGAGCTTTCTGGAAGTCTTACTTGGCAGCTTTGATGTCGATGGTTCCCTTCAGCTTCTCCTCGCTGTCGTTCTCGTAGTACATCAGTTTACAGTCTCTCAGCACAAACCAGCGCATCTTCCAGTTTCTGAGGCAGAAGAGAAACAATAAAAAAAAGCCAAGACAAACTAATCTAGACTCTATAAAGGTTTATGTAAATGATACATGCTCTTTATGGACTTCTTGATCTAGAATTCAAGTGTATTAAGCTTATTTTTATGGAATACCTATTACCTCAGGCTAACTTATTTACATGTAGAAAATGGAAGTTACACAATGCTTAATCTATATAAGTCCCATTTAAAACTTGAAAAATATAATTTAGCTTTCTGAATAATCTTTTGGATTTCAAGTGATTGTCATTTGCATACTATATATTTTCTATATAGATGTTCACACATAACTGTTTTATATCTTATGCACAGCCTCTTGTTGTGTTTTATGCCATTTATAATATATTTAAGGTAATTCAAATGTATTTATGTTTTGTGAATATTTGAAACAGTACTTATGTGTAAGTTGTTTATTATAGAATAACAAAACCAAGCAGCAAACAACATAATCTTTACCAAGAAGAAACTGTACTACTCTTCCCACTTAAATGTAATCTGTATCCTATGTATTTACTTAGACAATGTACTATAGTTAAGAAGATAATGTTGTAGAATATGAACAAAGAATCGAGAAATAAAATCTCAGAAAGGTATATGCTCGAGAGGGACACTGAAGTCTTCCAGCTCTGCAGAGGGCTCAAAGTGTTCGTTAGACAACACAGATAGTCACTCACATATTCATCATTCAAACCAACATTGCACTGAACATCACTCGCAACAAAGATTGTGGTTTGTATAGCATGCAGTCTGCACTCAGTAACAACTACAACAACCTCCGTGAGAGAGTCGAGAGTCCTCCTCCCTTCTTGTAGAGCCAGCCGGACTTCAGAGACTCTTGTTTGGACCGGAACCACATGAAGGTTTCATCCTTCAGCACGCACCAACGCCTCCTCCACGGGATCATCAGACCAGCTGATGGAGCACAGAATAAAATACCGTCATACAAATTGTTGGGGAAATATTTTCCTAGGCCCATAACTGTGACCCAGTTTATCAGTTTGGACTGGGGTGCTGTGCTCTCAGTGTTGTGTCTCCCTGTTCCTGCCTGCTGGCGTCAGCTGGTAGAGGTGTTATGGTTCTATCTTGTTATGCACAATGTTCATTATTCTCTCTCTGCCAGCTAAATACATGGGTCTGGGGTAGAGTTCGTCAGAATTGGTTTGACATTACATTACATGTCACTTGTTAGACGCTTTTATCCAAAGTGACTTACAATACTGTGGGCAATCCCCACAGGAGCAATTTGGGGTGAAGTGTCTTGCCCAGGGACACAACGACTGACTGCAGTGGGGTTTGAACCTGTGACCCCCTGATCCGAACACCAAGGGACCACCCACTGCACCACACGCCTCCCTTCGGCATCTCCTGTGTCAACTCGTGGCACACGACATGTCTTGTGAATTCTCCGGCCGAAGCTCCAAATAAACCATCAGTGTTTGCCATCCTGCTCTCCTCATGTCTCTCTGAGTCCTATCTCCATTGCTTCAGAAGTTCCCATCACACAAATAACAAATGAAATGGTGTAGATAGTTTAATTTTAAAATGAGAGAGAAAAGGGTTCAAGAAACACAGATAATATATCGTAAACCCACCCTTCATGTAGAGGAAGCCATGGAAATATGGTGGTCCATTCCCATTAAACAAGGTCACTCTGCCATTGTTCACTTCTTCATCCGTGTCCATCATGCCATCATGTTCATCGTCACTGTCTGCATACTGCAACACCATACAAAAACATGAATTATTTCTTGCACATAACAAATCAACAATAGAAGGAACATCACATTATCGGATTTCCTTCATAGTCGAATTTCAAATGTTCATTGCAGAGCTGCTCATACATGTCTGCGTGCACGCGTGTGAGGATGCGTGTGAGTGTGTGTCCTCACAGAGTCGGAGCTGCCTCTGTAGGACTCGATGCTGGCGTTGGTGCACGTGGACTTCCTCGGGTGCTCCTCGTCCGTCACGGTGGCGCTCCCGCGGTTGCTCCCGGATACGGAGCTGTCGTCCCCGGCGTTGACGGAGCCGTCCTCCTCCTCCTGGTCGTAGTCGGACTCTGTGTCGGCCGGCATGCTGTAGATGGGCTCCTCTCCGTCCGCCAGGCACTCCATGCTCACCTGCCTCTCTGAGTCTCCATCTTTCTTTTCCCTGTCTCCTGGGGGAGGTGGTGGAGGTGGAGGAGCATCATCCCCAGGTGGAGGGGGAGGAATTCCAGGAACAGGGGCACCGTTTGCGGGCAGATGGGGTGGAGGAGGCACTGTCCCCTCTGCGAACGCAGGCGGCGGAGGAGGGAGGTGAGCGAATATTTCCTGATCGATGGGAGCGTCTGTCTCAGCAGGAGGAGGGAAGTCAGGGAGGGGGATGCACTCCTCCTCCGCATGGAACCCCTCGTCCACCTCCTCCTCTTTGGACGCTCCTCTGGTGGCATTTGCAGGTTTCGGGGGTTTCGCCTCTGCAGCAGGCTGGGGCGCCACCGCTGCTCCCATCGAAGGGTCCACGCCTCCGAAGTTCAGGAGGTCGATGAGCTCCGTGGCTTTGCGGGACGCCTCCTTCTTCATGCGTTTGATCTCAGCGTCCCGCCGCAGCTGCAGCTCCTGTTTGGAGGACTCACACAGCTGGGACACCTCGTCCTCTCGCTTCTTCTGCAGGCGCTCGATCTCTCGCTCCAACTGCAGGATATCTTCCATCTGCCGGGCCTCAACCTAGATGGTAGGAGAGAAGAGAAGGGGCAAAATAAACGCAATACTTGTTTTATTCTGTATTAATAGGAAGAATCAAATGTGTTAGAGTTGTAGAAAACGCACTGAAGGATCATCATCGTCCTCTGGTGATTCAGCCTTCTTCTCAACTCCTGCCTTCTTCTCAGCTCCTTCCTTTTTCTCCTCCTCCACCCCCTCGTCTTTCTTCTTCTCTGCGTCCTCTTTCTTCTTCTTCTCCTCTCTTATTTTTCGAACGCGAGTGCGAGCGACCTGACCTCGCCTGTGTCTCTGCAGCACCAGCACTGCCTTACGTTGCTTCACAAACCGCCTGCGCTGGAGGTGCCTTTTGAGATGTTTCTGTAGCGTGACGACACTGGCGCGAGCACGCTTGAAGAACTTCCTGTGGACAACAAGAAAAAACATACAGCGAATAGGAAATGGTACAAATACATTTTAGGTCCGTTTGGAAGGGTCTTACTTAGCACAGAAAGTGAGGAGGTGGGCTCGAATTATCATGGCAGCTTGACGTCGAACTTCATCTCTGTCTTTCTCTAAACGCTGCTCCAGAGCCTCCTTCATAAACACCTGCAGAACAAAGGGGAATCGTGAGGAGGAAGTTCTCTAATGTGATGTAGAAAACTTGTAAAAACTTGAAAGCTTTATAGAGTCTGAAATAGAGTTTCTGAATACTACTAAATGTTACCTTGGTCTTGCCTAACTGCCATTCTTTCTTGGTCTTGTCATATCTGTACAGAAGGTCTGTACATTTCTTCTTATCATCTCCTGCTGCTGATGATAAGGATTTCTCTTTCTGAATGATTTTATACCTGACAGGCAGAAGAGAAAGAGAACAAATAAGGAAAAGTCCTCAGGAAAAGGGTCAAACAATTGGAGGACACTTAACGACGCACACCCACATTTGAGACAAAAGGTAAGTGTTGTTGGGTTCAGAATTCCAGAAAAGACAGACAACTTCTAAGTTGAACTATTTATTGTAAAAGAGAGCAAAAGATATATTGTACTTGGCCAAGGACTCATCACGTCTTTGGGAATCACAGGCAGCAAAGCTGTAAGCTGTAACCACCAAATCCGTCAAGAGCCTTGAACCTCGTGCGACAATACATTTTATTACACAGGGCGTTGCCCGTACATTTATGATTGGTCAAGACTAGCTGAAGAGATACCACGGTTTAGACTTGGTTCTCTTTGGTTGGTGCGCAGACTCAGATAGAGTCTCTTGGCAACACGATCCTCCGATCAGCATTCGGCCGGCCTGTGGAAGTCCCTCCCTACTCTGGCACCATCATACTAATTAGTTTTCTCTAACGTTTCTTCAGATATAGTGGGAAACCATAATGTTGCTTCCTAGCTTTGCGGGGGAGCGCGGCTCCCATACAAAGAGAAGGCCGGTGCGATGTGCTGTTCTGACTACCTCTTTGTGTTCCCTCAGTCTCTGCACTCAACCTTGCTACTTTCAATATTGCAAGCTAAACTTTCTTCTGACTATTCCCCTCGTTGGTATCTAACCCATCAGAACCTGGGATTAGTGATTGTGTCTATTTATTCTATAGTCATAGCAATCTCATGAGCACAATAAGCATATAATGTAATAATAAGAATCAGTCTTGTAATGTTATATAAAAATAGACTCCACAGTGTACATTTAGAGATACTTACCGATTGGCAAAATCTTTAAAAGTTCTGCGGACGGGGAACCCGGCCCGACGGATTTTCACTGTCTCCAACATCCCAGAATACCTCAGCTGGTTCAGGACGACCTCAGGGTTAAACACACTTGGATTCTACAAGTAAAAAGATAACAATTAATTAACATTAATGTTTGAGATTACTGATACTTCATTAGGGCATTGCTAAACAGGCTTTTATGTGAATTTGAGCACTAACACGGAATCAGACTGACCTTTTCCATGTTTGGCTTAATGCAGCGAATGAAGAAAGGGTTGGAGACACTCAGAGTGGCCATGAGAGAATGTAGTGAGTCCTAAAGACACAGAGAAAATAAAATGTTTACATATATTTGCATTTATTTCATATGATATTGAATAATTGTCACTTGCAAGAAAGTAAAACAATCAAAAAGGGGTACTAAAGATGAAACATTAGTCAATACATCTATTAGCTAAGCGACAGAACGATTGATCATCTAAGTTATTTATCAAAGAAAAATGCTAATATTCACTATTTCCAGGTTTTTCGTTTTTTTCGTAATACTGTATGTGTGGGATAGAACAGCTTAAAGCTCAATTGTTTTCCCAGCTCCCTGTGGTGCTGACCTTTAAAACCATTTTTGTTTACGAGTTGCCTGTTATTTTAGAAATGTAATTATCTTAATCTGCTTGCATCACTCACTCTGAACTGGGAGCTCACGGTGGGTTTGCGTCGGGCTGTTCCCATCTTCTCCTCGTTGTTCCTGCTGCCGACCTTCTCAAACAAGTCGTAGATGAAGTCCAGTCTGGGGCAACATAACAAAAAATGGGTTATATACCTACATATGATAAGTTATGTCAAGGCAAGGCAAGGCAAGGCAAGTTTATTTATATAGCACCTTTCAGCACCAGGCAATTCAAGGTGCTTTACAAAAATGAAAGAAATTCAGACAAAGGCATTTATTTATTTATTTAAAATCAGTCATTAAAAAGAAAAGCTAATCAAATAAACATTAAAAGATAAAAGTTACAGTGCAGTCTAAGATATGAATAGTTCAATTATTTCGGTTCTTGATTTTTAATTTATTCACAGAACCTCCCTTTGGAAATCTGAACATTTCCGTCCCGATTGTTCATTTAGACTGATTGTTTTCACCATGTTATGCTCGCATGACATCCACAATCGGACCCTCAGGAGGGTGTACTAGCCCCCTACTCTGCTTTGCGTTCCATAACAAAGTCTTTAAGTGTTACCTGAACATCCCGTGTTACCAAAACACTATTTTTCACCCGTCGGTGATGTGATACTTGTTCCTCAGTACAAATCACCCAAAAAAGAAATCCACCCATGTCAGTGAAAATGTCAGAACTAAAAACTAAAATGAGGTATAAACTGCTCCCGTTTACCCTTTTTGAAACAATTTTGAGGTCTTAAATTAGTATGTCATGGATTCTTGCCAATTTTAAATGTCACAATGGTGAAAAACCCATTTCTATATATTTCTTTATTTGTGAGAAGTTGACATTTCGATGATTGTGAATTATAGTTTTCACCTTATATTGACAGTTTAATTCTAGTCACTGTAAAATGTAGAACAAATGTGATCAAAGATTCATATCAGTTCAAACAACTGAAAGCATTTTTTTTTTTTAATGACTTGGTACCGTATTACTTTTCCAATAAACTATTTATTTAAAGCGTGTGAATGTCTTGCCTGCTGTCCTTAAGCATGTTTAGGATGTCGTCTCTGAAGGTGTCTCTGTTCTTCTCCAGGATCCCTCGACCATCATAAAGCACCTGACCAAGAAAGACAGGTTCATCATGAATCTCCCGGACTTTGAGACGGTAACAAATACATTATGTTGACATGAAGCGGCTCAGTTATACATCTCTCACCTCCCCAGCATAATGTTTGATACCAAACTGATGATCGCCAAGTCTGGGCTTGAAGTAGAAAGGGTTTGTCTGCAGAAAACAGGAAAATAGCACAAAGGGAAATTAAATACATTTACGTTTACCACTTAGCTCAACATACTCTTTGAACAATGCATGCCGAATGTAAAAAACTCACAGCGTGTCGGCTGTGCAGCTTCTCCAGCAGAGTGAAGTCAGTTCCTTTGGGGAATCGGCTCTCTTCATTCACCAGCGCCAACAGGCCCAGTTTCTAAGAGAGAGAGAGGGGGGAACACCATAATGTTATTCTATCAGCTTTATGAAATCAGCACCACTTTCTAAGATATCAGTCTGATATTATTAGATCAGTTTACAGAGAGCATCCCGGGCTTACAGCACATCCTTTTATTTTAACTCACTTCAGCTCAACTCTGATAGAGAAAAGTCTGTGCTGTAGAAAATCCTGATTATGAACACAATATTTCTACTTCCAGGTCAGATGCAAAGATGATACCTAGATTTAAAAACCTATTCATGTATAGATTAATCAATGTTTTACCTTTTCTATAAGGTCCAGACACTCTGCATTGTCCATCCAGTCTATGGCGTCCCACTGGACACCTTCCCTGTAGAGGTAACCCAAACAATTACACACGGAGAATGGATGTACACTACAGTATTTAATTCAACTAATTAAATGTAAAACTCTACATGTCTAATGTCTTAGAAAGATTGCATGCTTGTGAATGTAATGGTCAACCCTTTTAAATCACTTCTTGAAAGATCCTTAAAAATGTTGGCGTTTTTATTTACATTTAATTAACTTTTTAAGTACATTATATTTATAATAAACATACTTTTATGGCTGAACCTAATGTTTGTACATGATACCTTAAAGTTGTATGTTTTTCATATTGTTATATTGGTGTCAATAACCCTAACCCTCAATAAACTAAACAACTCACAAACGTTTAATATCAAGTCATTGTTTATTCACGTTTGTATGGATATACTGTAGAAGTTCACCTGTTGTACTCGAGCTGCTCCAGGGAGAAGATATGCTTGTTGAAGTATTCCTGAAGCTTCTCGTTGGCGTAGTTGATGTTAAACTGCTCGAACCGATTCACCTGGACACATAGATAAATAACTTTGATATAGATATGTATATAGATGTATAAAGATCTGCATGCATGTGTGTGAGTGGCTTTTAAAAACACAGCTTCCAGCTAAACAGTTTGTTTCCTACCTGAAAGTTCTCAAAGCCGAAGATGTCGAGGATGCCGATGGATTTGAAGTTTTCCTTCCCTTTGATCTTCTGATTTATTTTGAGGATGATCCAGGAGAAACACTGGGAATATAACGCCATGGCAACAGAATCCCGGGAATCCACCGCCTGTTAGGATGAGAGTGTGAGTGTATCAGGAAGAGATCGATCAAAAGAGGGAGAATAAATGTATGGATATAAGTGTGTGTGCGGACCTGCTCTATAGTGAGTGGCGAGCAGATTTCCTCTCCTCTGAGGATTATTGAGCGCTGAGTCAGCACTTCGGACAGCTGGAAGGTATCCAGGCCCAGCAGCTCACTGGCGTTAGTGATCACTGAACGATGGAAAAAGATGAGTTTACACTTCTATCAGGTTTTACTTTCCCTAACTTTCTTCACACAAGTCGTGCACTCACCTTGCTTGGTGGTGATCTGGGCTCCTCCTGCAGTCATGAACTCGATGTTTCCCAGCTGTAAGACTCCTGACAGCAGCTTAAACATGTCTCTGATCTCCTCCTCTGCGAAGTCCAACACCTTCAGTGCCTCCTACACGCAGGAAAAACACAGCTAAAGTGATGAGGTGCTAGATGTGGTGCTCTTAATATCGCAATATAATCATTTAAAAATCGCAATATAGTACCACCGCAAATTCTGCATAAAAAAAGAGAGAGGTTTTATAAATTGTGTTTTGAATGTCAACTGTAAAAACATTGCATTGAGGTGGAGCTGCTCCTGAGGCAGAAATCATTTTTACACCGGGATGCTATACAAAAAACAAATATAAAAAAGACACTTCAAAATCTAGCACATTTTGGGGACATTTTAAAGACATAACTTATATTATTTATATTGCATGTGCTGCTATTAGCAAGCTGAAAAATCCCTTTATGGCTTATAAATACATTTTATATATTATTTATTTGTGTTAGTTTCGTAGTTATGGTTTAGCAACACTCAAATCCCAGATGCAATTGTTGTCCTTCAGTATGCCTTTTTGTAATGCATTTAATGCAAATCTGTTATACCTGCTGATAAAAAAAAAGGAAAAACAACAACCTGGCAAAAGGTAAAAACATGTAGAGCAATTGCATTAATAATACTGGACAGTCATCATCAAACTAGTTTAGCAATCTGCATGGAAGCTAGTCAAGGAAAGGTTTGTAATACTCAAATCCACTTGACAGAGATAATACTGACCATGACACTGTTATACAGTTCTTTGTCATTCAGGCTCTTGTCCTTCATGCATCCTGATTGGTTGAGGTAGTGGAAAGATTCAGGAGGGTCTTCCAGGAAGTAGAGGCCTGATAAAGGAGAAAATATATATAGTCAGGGTGCTACTGACAGAGATGCACATTGAGATACCTTACAGCACTCAGACGATGTAGAGTCTGTATAAGTTCCAGTGAAATAACACAAACATGCTTTGACTGATAACAACTGCAGCATCTGATATTTAAGAAGTGTGTTACATTTTAAATGGCAGAAAGTCTTGTTGCAATTTCCAGATATTAAAAGAGGTCCTTTGAGTTTCTCTGGTAATTATCAATAGTAGCAGTTAAGTGAATACTGTTCAAACAATACTTGTGTTTGTGTTTTATATTGATTTCTCTGTTTTATCCTTTCATAAATGTGAGGACTAAAATGGCGATAGACAAAGGGCTAGTTGCAGTAAACAGGGTTTTATTGCTCTGTGGGGGAGGGGTTATGCAGGACATGGTGCTAGGTGGGGGAAGATCGCTAGCATGTCAAGTTTCAGGGAAGTCTACATCTCTTGAATAGTATATGTGTGGGTTTAATTACTTTGTATTTTGTGTAACCAGAAGTTGGAGATATGAGAGGTGAAATATTTGTGTTATCTTTGGAAGCAAAGAAATATCTTTTAAGACACATCTGAGGTCTCTGGAGATGTGGGGGGGGGGGGGTGTGTGTGTGTGTGGAGGTTGAGTAAACTCCACCCCTTCCTGTATCTATTGGTATGAAAGCCTATTCAGCTTTTTGTTCTGCCTCTCTCTTCTGGCGCCGCCGGACCGGAAGGTCGTGGCGGCCCGTGAACAAGGGCCAGGAGTAGGCCTACTCCTGACATTACGCATATGATATGATATGGTTTTGTATGGTAATGTATTGATTGTATTGCATTGTTATATTACCATTAAAATAGATTATTGTTTTTAACGGATACTTGTATGTTCTGGATTCCTTCCTGTATGATAACCAGCTTGTTAGGGACGCGCAGAGATTTGGAAAGCGGACCAGTTGTCCCTACAAATTTCTAACACAACACAATCTGATGCTATAGATCTTTTTGTATCACCATTGCCAGTCTCTCGTAAATGTATAATGTACGTCTTGATAATTGGACCTTTGTGTGCTTTTACTTACTTTTATTGTCTTTGTTAGCACCTGACAGCAGAGCGTAGAAGATGTGGTAGTTTCGTTCTCCAGGGTTTTGTCGCACCACTCGGTTCTAGAGTAAAATCATTTGCAGAAAAGACACCATTACTATTCATTATGATTCACAATGCAATGCTGACAAATCACTCCTAATGAATTTTAACTTGATATGTGCAGACTCCAGACGTGCTTACCTTTTCCAGTAAATCTTAAAGGTAGACAGTCAAGGAATAAACAATAAAACCTGAGTTCTTCTAAGACACATATGAATCACATACAAATTGCATTTGCTACAAATATACATATTTTGTATATGAATATAAGGATACAGTCGATGACGCAGCCTCCCTGGATGTTGCCGCCCTCAGAGAAGTGAAGCTGTATGAACTTCCCAAAGCGACTGGAGTTGTTGTTGTAAACAGTCTTTGCATTACCGAAAGCTTCCATGATCGGACTGAAAGAGGAAGATACTGCAGTGAGTGCATTTGGTCTAGTCAGCATTTATCCGTGCATGCAGCGTAGAATACAGTATACCCATCATGCACTGCAGAGGCCATTCATTATGTTTCTCCTAAAGCAACATTGTTTTACAGATCTTAACTCATCTATGGAAAACTGACTGAATAAGCGTGCTTTTCTGCAATGTTCTGCTTTATATACAATAATCACAAACATCCGTAAGTGGACGATACAAACACCGAACTCTCCCACAGTATCTGGGTTTGCCTATTAAAATACAGTATGTCTGTTATTGTTTTGTTGATGGAAAGAGTCATCTTTTAAACAAAACTGCCAAACAGTTGTTGCTAGCATCCTCTCAAATGTAAGGTGGCGTCTCTTCTCTCTTTCATATCACTGTAAACTAAAAATATTTGGGTTTCGGGCAAATGAATAGGGAAAAAGAGACATCTGAATGTTTTTCCTTGTGACAGTAATTTTCTTTTGCACTACTTTAAAACCCAAAACAATGAATTGTAATTATTCAGTAGGTTGATTGAAATAATATAATCATTAGTTGCATTTAAAGGGCTTAAATTCATTGTGCTCATATATACCTGCTCTGCACGATGGCCTGCTCCACTCGTGTACTCTTCTCCGATGTGGCAGTCCCGGCCGAGTTCTGGCTCATCACCGACAGGAACTGAAGCAACAGCTTAGTGCTCTCCGTCTTCCCTGCCCCCGATTCACCACTGGAGAACACACACACAATGTAATTAAATACACTGTGACCTTCTCTGACATTCCCTTATCTCAAACTGTTCTGGTCGTTTAATTGATTGAATTGATTTGCAGAGACCTTGCATTATCTCAGAATCTCAATCAGGAATGATGAGAGACAAAGCCTGGGTGTAATTGAGCACGGTGACATTTCTGAACCTACTTCTAAATTAGCAAAGCAAGCAATGAGTAGTTAACTAACTTCATCCAATTCTTTTTTTATTATTGGAGAAGGGATGGGGATTTTTTTTATCCACAAATGCAGATGCTTTCTCTATTTCATCAACTAGCTAAATAACAAAACATGTCATTTCAAATTGACTCTTTGAGCTTGATCTCAGCTTAGACTTTCTCAAAAATAATGGCAAACAGAAATAAATATGTCTGAATTTCATTATCACTAGCCTGTCTGACTCTGCATTGGCTTCAAGTACATACACTTAAAGAAAAATACATCTACATGCTCTTCTTAAGTTCACTAAATACACACATTATAGATGTTTCTTTTACAAAAGGTGAAAAGATGTTTATTTATGGTAACTGACTCCTGGTTTTAGCTACATGGACAACAAAGCAGACATTCAGGGACATAAAACATGCATTGGTAACTCTGGTTAAGTTGGACAGTAGGAAATGTTGGATTCTCTAAAATAAAACTACCCTAATGCATGCTGGGATATGCTGCCGTACCCTGTGATAGAGGATTTAATAAATAAATGGATTTATGGCTTGGAAGACAGACTGATAGATGGATAAAGCATGAATTAGAGGGAAGCCAGAATATATAATCACCAAAAAAGCCTCTTCCATGGTTGAAGCTCACCTGATGAGGACACACTGACTGTCGTGGCGTTTCCAGATGCAGCGGTAGCATTCATTGGCCACGGCAAAGATGTGCGGAGGAAGCTCGCCTATGTGGTGCTTGGAGTACTGGTCCACCCTCTCTGGACCATACATACCTGCGATCTGCTTATAGGGGTTGATTGCTGCCAGGATGCTGCCAATATTAGTCTGAAAACAGTCAACAAATTACATGTCAGCTTCTGTCTGTGTATCCTTTTTCAGTTTATTTGCTTCTTATTTTTTGTCAGTGGATTTCCTACCTCTCTCTGGTTCAAAATTATAGATCTAAACATGACCCAACACTTACAATGAAAGCACTAAACACATATGCAAGTAATAAGCTCTCAGGAAAACATACAGTGGGCCTACAAACATGTGACTTTTCAAAGTAGCCTTGTGTTGATATTAATCTGGAGGATAAGGGGACACAGCAGGGTGCATATCTCACAGCATTAGTGACAAATCATCAGATGTTTATTAGAAAGCTGACTTAAAATCAGTGAGATGATGGAGGCTTGGTTTCTATTCTGAGCCGTGTGTGCTGTAACAGTCACCTTGCTTTCTATCCTTCTGCACTATGAACAAAAAAAGGTCAGCAAGGCTTCCATCGAGTCATGTTACCCCGTCTGTGCAGTTTGTGAGCCACACACATATAAAGCTGAAGGACACATTTACTCATAAATGCATGAGCACAGTGACACAGAAAGCTGACCCATGAGGGTCAATTCTTATGATCAGTTTAAGGGAAATCCATGTATGGACAATATTTCATCATCTAGATTGGGTCACTCCCAGGGACGCTGCTATTGGTCTGTTCCCTGTAAGCTTTCAGGTTTTCAGGCTTTCCAGATGTCTGACTTTCAACTCAACAAACAAGAGCAACATTTATTATTTAATTGAGATCAATAACCTTTTTATGACCTCAAAAAGAGATTATTGTCTTTTCACCATCAATGGTCATGAATGAAATGTTTTATTAAAGCTTCAATTCATTACAAACATATAATCAAATTACCACATATATGAATTTTGATGCTTCATCTATTGGATTTACTGTAGAAATAAACACGAATCATGCATGTGTTTATAGTCACTTTTTAGGGCTGAAAGACTGATTGAGATTATTTTGACTGCTATTGCAATGGCTTTAGGATTCACGATAGTTTAAAGAATGTTTCTTTTTGTGTCATTATTCTTATATTAATTAAAATATATATTAAAGTGATTATGGGATGATTTTTTGTGAGCATCTGTTCAAAACAAACATTTTCTTCTTATTTCTTTAGAAGGATGGATCTGTAGCACCACAATTCTTGATTCAGAAAGGTATCAACATACACATCTTTTTTTTAATACAAGAAAAATGCATACTTATTTCTAGTGAATAGGCATTTAGTTACTTTCTTTAGTCCAAACATGTAATTGTTTGTCCCTGGTTCTCACCAAATCACCCAGGATTAATAGGTTAAGGATTACAACACTTAAGAGTTTTGTGTTCTGGTTATTTCTTACTTTATAAGCCTCTCTCTCCACCTCCTTGCTAATTCCACTGGGAGTGGATGAGTGATAACCTCAGGCATGTAAAGATTACTGGAAAAGGAAAAGGGGGGCAGATCACAACATAAACATGCTGTGCATCCACCCTCTCACACATACTTACAAACGCAGACACACATCTATCTGAATGCACTCACATAGATGTTATCTTTCTGGTAGCGCTGGTACAGGTTGTGCATGATGGCGGCCTCGTGCAGGTCAGCCAGCGCCGACATGTCCTCCACGCCATCGATGCTGGACTGGTGCATCGCGTACACCCGCTCCCTGGTGATCTCCGCCTGCTGCAGGTACAACACCTGGAAGACAAATAAATTACATTGCATGTGTTACATTCTTGTGTGCGTCAATAACATATTTCAGTAGTATTACTTCCTTAGAAAACACCTGATTTTGTTGCAGTTATACACACAAAGCTTTTCAAAACAAGATAGGAAGCTCTGCTGATTAAACAGTTTAGGCATGCGCAACTTTATTCTTCCTCAAGGTTAAATGGTCAGTATTCACAAATATGTAAATACTGTGTAACCAGTCCTCATCTTTGACCATGGATATTGTGACGTAATAACTCTTCTTACCAACTTTCTTCTGTCATGTAACGCCAAAACCAAATTCTCAGTCACCAACAACTACTGATCAGGGTCAACAAATGCTGATGAGTGACATCATTTCCATCTCAGTGCAAAATCACAAAGCAGGTTTGATGACGGACAATCAGTTAAAACCAGTTAGCATAGCATAGCATCTGCCGCATTGATTTTTGCTTGTCAAGTTGGCACTAAACCACTGTAACACCACCACTTGTTGTGACTTGTTTTATAAACATTGAACAAATCATATCAGTGAAGTCCTGCTCCTGCTGAAAAAACCAGCATAGACCAGCTTAAGATGGTTGCTGGTTTTAGCTGGTTTAGTTGGTTTAGCATGTTGGACAAGCTGGCCAGGCTGTTCTTGCTGGTTCAAGACCAGCAAGACCAGCCTGGTCAGCTAAACCAGCATAGCCCAGCATGGATGTCATGCTGGGCTATGCTGGTTTTAGCTGGTAGTTAAGCTGGTCTATGCTGGTGAAGCTGGTATTTATGCTGGTCTACCAGCAGTCTTGCTGGCGAAACTGAAACAGACAGAGAGGGCGGGACACGGGGTAACGGCGAGATGGCAGTGGTTGAAAAAAGTGATATGATATGGGATTAGTTTTGTATCATAAAGATAAAGCCATAAATAGCCATAAATTAGCAATGCCTTGATAGTCTACTATGAATGTAAATTCCACACGTAATAGCGTGAACTGGAGTCCATTGTTATATGCACTGTGTGTGTGGTTTTGCTCAGTTTAAGTCAACGTCACACCCCCCCCCCCCCCCCCCGTGCTTCCAGCATGGTATATTTAATACTATTATTCAACATAAACTGGTGATAGATGGATGCTGGTGACCAGCCCAGCATACCAGCACTATGCTGGTCTATGTTGTTTATTTTAGCTGGCCAGGATGGCTGATTTAGCTGGTGGCTGGTTTAGCTGGTTTAGCTGGTGCATCAGCTAAACCAGCTAAACCAGCTAAACCAGCCATCCTGGCCAGCTAAAGTGTCCAAAACCCCTCTAAACCAGCCAACCTATCTACTGGCTGGTCAGGCTGGTCAACTTAGCTGTTATATCTCTCACAGGCTCCGCCCTCTACTGGACTCTATGGGTACTCTCTTACCCCGCAAGCATTCTCCCACTGAGACTTCTATAGACGTAGCCGGCCCTGGGCGGGCCTACCTGAATGCGTGCGCATCACACCGTATAAAAGGAGGCCTCGCCTCCTGACTATCATCCTTTTCTCTTCAGCAGCGGAAGTGATTCCACGAGAGACTGCGACGTTTGAAAGAAGAAGAAAGAGTTATCATACCTCCAGGGAGTCGCCACTGCTAGAGACCCGGGCCTGTCCTTCGTGCCCTGGTTGAAATAGCGGGCGCCGATCCCCACCACCTTGCTTCGAGTGGTTGGGGGACCAGGATATGGCTGAGGCGGTGCCATTCACGTTCGCCATTCCTTCCGGGTCTGGCGTCCATGGAAGTCCACCGCCCAGGGCTGTACTCTCCCTGGATGATGATCGTGGCGGCGGATGTGTGGGCTACTCACTTATTGCGAGAGATGCCCCCGCCTCACCAGGTCAGAGCGATTATTGGGCCGCAAGGCCGAATAAGTAGCTTGGTCCACGGCCTTTCCCCAGGCCCGGTTCCCCCAGGGACCGGTGCTCGGTGGCTTCACATGATATAGGGTCGCCCCTACTTCATCACAGGCCGCCACCGCTGCCCGCCGTGTGATGTCCCTGGGATATCACGCCGCGTGGCACTTTCTAAAGAGGATCGTGTTGATCTCCTGGGAGCCCCCGTGTTTACGGAAGGGCTCTTTGGATCGATCTCCTTGCTCACGGGATGAGGATTAGTCGCAGCGTAGCTGCTTCTTGCCCATTCCCAGAGGAAGAAACACTGTCCTACACTCCCCGCCCCTGCTGTAAACCCCAGTATAGGGAGCCAGCAGGTGGGCGTGTGCACGTGAGTGGAATAAACCGAGTGCTGTCAAAGCACTGTGCGGGTTCAAGAGACGCTATTGCCGGCGTGCTGTTGTCAGAAAACAACGGAGATCCCGTGCCTGCGGCGCCCTCCACCCTCCCAAGTGTATTTTGTTTCCACAAAGGCTACACTTAGGCCTACACACAATGTTAACCTAAATTCCCCATTCGCTGCCCCAGCTGTAGCTCCTGTAAAGGAGGTGACTAATGGGCGTGCGCAGAGAGGGATGAACCGCATGGAGTGCTATCTAAAGGAGAGCGCTATGCGGGTACAGGGACATTATGGCCGGCGTATTGCTGTCAGAGAACACACTACGCCTAGAGCAAAGACTCCAATGCAGTTTACCCGTAGTGGTAAAGGCTGCACACAAGAGCGCGCGGCGGTGCGTTCAGGGTCCTCAGTAAATAATCGGCCCTTTCTGTGTCAACCCTCCAGGGGCAAATCTTCCCTTCGCGGGGAGTTTTTGCGGTGGAACGGGTCACCAGAGAGTATCACAGCTGCATAGCTGCTGCCCCACAGCTGAGGGCCTGTCCATTAACTGGGGAATGGAAACTCAGCTGTGTGCTAACAAGATGGAGGGACAGGAGGACGCAGCGTCCCACTGTACCACATGTCTATACACTGTACCACTGTATCACGCAACCCAGTCTCACGGCATTTCGTGTTCACCAACACGATTTTTAATCTATTGATTCGTGTTTACCAACACGAATTGCCCCTTTTTTTCGTGTTGCACAGCACGATTTGAAAAGCAATGTATTTCTACCGGTAACGTGTTTCGTCTATGTAAAAGAAAACTCTCATGCCGTGTGCGCGCAGCGGTTGAAGCGCTGTGGCCACACATTTGCTGAATGTGCGTGGGGATAGGGAATAGCCGAACGGCAGCCTGTTGTACTCGTAGGCTATTCCCTGGAAGGCAAAACGCAGATACTTTCTGTGCTTTGGAGCAATTTCTACATGAAAGTACGCATCTTTCAGGTCGATGGTGGTGAACCAATCGCCTGGCTGCACCAGCCCCAGTAACTGTTTCATAGTTAGCATGCAGAATTTCCTACGGGAAATGTGGCCATTCAGGCCGCGGAGATCTAGAATAGGTCTGAATTCCCCTGTCTTCTTGGGAACCAGGAAGTATATGGAATAAAGACCCTCTTCCCTGCGCTGAGGGTGCACAACAGACACAGCCTGTTTCTGCACCAGAGCCTGAATCTCTGCTGAGAGGAAACTCATCCCCTCTGGAGAGGATAGCTACACCTCTCGCATGCCCATAAAAGGGGGTGGGACGCTGCAGAACTGGAGTGAATAGCCCCGTTTCAGCGTCCTGTCCATCCACCTTGATAGTACACAGCTGAGTTTCCCTTCCCCATAACACTGTGTTAAAGGGCATGCCCTCAGCTGTGGGGCCGCCTCCTGGGAGAACAGATTTACCTCTCGCATGCCCATAAAAAGAGGTGAGTGTGGGACACCCATAAGACAGTGGTCCATGTGATACAACCCAGTCTCACGGCATTTCGTGTTCACCAACACGATTTTTAATCTATTGATTCGTGTTTACCAACACGATTTGCCCCTTTTTTTCGTGTTGCACAGCACGATTTGAAAAGCAATGTATTTCTACTGGTAACGTGTTTCGTGCCTGCAGGCTGAAGCACGTCTTTTTCTCCGGTCGGGTCGTGGGAGACCGGAAGCTGTGTGGTTCATAAAAACATGTTCTTACTCAATATCAAGCCACAATTATTGCTTTTATTTTAAATCCTATAATTTCGGACTTTTGTTGCTGTCTGTGAGGAAAATAAATGGGGCTCAGAGCCTCAGGATACTGAAATCTGTATTTTTAAAAAAAATATTCCTTCTAATTTGTTATTATTTTCAAAATAACACACTGTTATTTACTCACCAATAACACACAATTATCCTTGCTTTTATCTATTGGTTTAATTCCATAATCTCGGGCTTTTTTGGTGTCCGTCAGGAACTGAATTTCAAAATAAAAATAACCGGAAACAGACGTAGGCCTATAAGGGACATTTCGAGCATCATTGCGATTGTCAACATTTCTGAGTTTAGGATGGCCGAAGACACTACACTACCCATAATCCCCAGCTATCGTTTAGGACTACAGTCCCGTAAGGTTACGCAGAGCGTCAAACAGCTGTGTGAAATGGAACGAAAACACGCCAGACTATCCAAAACTGGAATCGAACACCCCCCCAGAACTACACATGCTGGCTATTGTGTTTCGCAAAATGTTCTATGGGACGTCTCTACTGAACGTTTTCGTTTTTCCCACAATTAGAAGTTGCCATTATTAAACACATTGGTGTTATCAAATGTAAAACATATAATTAATAAATGGGTGAAAATCACTTAATATATACCCACATGACAGCTCATTGCTACTTTGTAATTCTACTCCACTACAATTCAGAGGTTAACCTGGTATTTTTACTCCACTGCATTTATTTGAGTTACTTTGCAGATTCTGATTAATTATGTGACATATAAACAACCCTTAAATCAGACTTTAGTTACACCTGAGTAAAATTCAGGTAAGGTGATTGTCAAGTGGCAACAATCAGGAGAGATATTTGATCGTTGGTGCTTGAGAAGACTAAACATGTATCTGCAATTGACATGAATGGAAACAAGTAATAAAGTATATTCATTACTCGTTATTCTCAACTAATAGTTAATTAAAGACTGTATATTATGGCTATTTTGCACATCCCTTTCAAGATTTTCAAAGGTTTATTGACATATCATATACACAACTACGGTGTAGTTATGCAATGAATGAAAAACTTGGGTCACAGGTTCCTCAACAGTGCATTACAAGACATCTATCAATATGTGTGTACCTCCACCATTAAACTGTCATATTCTGCACATTTCTTATTCTATCTACATACATAAGAGTATAATTAATGTGTATAATATCAGTTAAAATAAGTGCTTCAACATAGTTAACATTGCAGGAAAGCAATATATTAGACGTTAATTACTTTGTCAGGCTTAATATTTAATATTTAATGTTTAAATAAAGGTTAATCCGTTTTTCTGTTTTGCACCTCCTCCTATCTTTGTACATCCTGCACTAAACTGTTTTATTGTAGAGATCACTTATAGTATCTTCTTGATTTTTTATATTCTATATTTCTATATTTATACTTTCCCCCTATGAAAGTATGTACTCTTAATATTTTTTTAATCAAATATAACACATAAAAACAATAATTCAATAACGTGCTTTAACCACTAGGAGGTGTACACAAGGTACACACAGCCATAATAACTTTGTATTATTAGTGTGTATGTACAACATCTGAAGATGTATAGTTTTATGCATGCTTTCACATCATTTTACAGCTTATTGCTATACTATTTCAGACTCAGTATTTACATTCTTACATTCAAAGAAAATCAGTAATATCTTTAAAAACTACAGTCCTTTTCTATCAGCTGTGCACCGTTATGGTGTAAATATAACCTATCTATAAATTAGATCAAATGTAAAAGTCAGCCGAATTAGTGTTGATACTGCAAGGAGACGTATTGTGTGAAGAGAAATTGAAGATGTTGTTTAATTGTTGATATATTTATGATCCACGTCAAGTATTCAGTTTCGGCGGCATTTCTTCCAGTTTTTCCAAAGGTCTTCTCATCAGGGCTTTATCAATAAAGAACTACGGCAGATCTGTAATATGTAATGCAGCCGAACCGTGTATTACAATGCCGTTATGTGATGACTTTCAAAGAGAAAAGCAAGAGCACTCGGAATTAAGTATTATTTTATTCTTTTAAAATGTTTTCCGGATTTCATATAATATAAACACAAAATCCCAGCATGCATTGCGGCTAACACATCCAATCAGCGAGCTTAAAACCATAGCTGAGGATCTTGGGTAAATGCCTACTTTCCGGTTATTTTTTATTTTGAAATTCAGTTCCTGACGGACACCAAAAAAGCCCGAGATTATGGAATTAAACCAATAGATAAAAGCAAGGATAATTGTGTGTTATTGGTGAGTAAATAACAGTGTGTTATTTTGAAAATAATAACAAATTAGAAGGAAAAAAATATTTAAAAATACAGATTTCAGTATCCTGAGGCTCTGAGCCCCATTTATTTTCCTCACAGACGGCAACAAAAGTCCGAAATTATACGATTTAAAATAAAAGCAATAATTGTGGCTTGATATTGAGTAAGAACATGTTTTTATGAACCACACAGCTTCCGGTCTCCCACGACCCGACCGGAGAAAAAGACGTGCTTCAGCCTGCAGGCACGAAACACGTTACCAGTAGAAATACATTGCTTTTCAAATCGTGCTGTGCAACACGAAAAAAAGGGGCAAATCGTGTTGGTAAACACGAATCAATAGATTAAAAATCGTGTTGGTGAACACGAAATGCCGTGAGACTGGGTTGTATCACATGGACCACTGTCTTATGGGTGTCCCACACTCACCTCTTTTTATGGGCATGCGAGAGGTAAATCTGTTCTCCCAGGAGGCGGCCCCACAGCTGAGGGCATGCCCTTTAACACAGTGTTATGGGGAAGGGAAACTCAGCTGTGTACTATCAAGGTGGATGGACAGGACGCTGAAACGGGGCTATTCACTCCAGTTCTGCAGCGTCCCACCCCCTTTTATGGGCATGCGAGAGGTGTAGCTATCCTCTCGAGAGGGGATGAGTTTCCTCTCAGCAGAGATTCAGGCTCTGGTGCAGAAACAGGCTGTGTCTGTTGTGCACCCTCAGCGCAGGGAAGAGGGTCTTTATTCCATATACTTCCTGGTTCCCAAGAAGACAGGGGAATTCAGACCTATTCTAGATCTCCGCGGCCTGAATGGCCACATTTCCCGTAGGAAATTCTGCATGCTAACTATGAAACAGTTACTGGGGCTGGTGCAGCCAGGCGATTGGTTCACCACCATCGACCTGAAAGATGCGTACTTTCATGTAGAAATTGCTCCAAAGCACAGAAAGTATCTGCGTTTTGCCTTCCAGGGAATAGCCTACGAGTACAACAGGCTGCCGTTCGGCTATTCCCTATCCCCACGCACATTCAGCAAATGTGTGGCCACAGCGCTTCAACCGCTGCGCGCACACGGCATGAGAGTTTTCTTTTACATAGACGACCTCATAGTCATGGCTGGGTCACGGGAACAGGCAATGTTTTGCACAGCACAATTGATCACACACCTAACCAGATTAGGCTTCGCGATCAATTGGAAAAAGAGCACCCCCATACCTCACCAACGGGCGTTGTATTTGGGTGTGGTGCTCGATGCAGGCACGTTGCGCGGATGTGGATCTGGTGTGTGATGTGTGTGTTCCATGTGTTGCTCCGGTGTTGTATACACCATGCTCATTCTGTTGGTGTCTTGCACGCGCATCGGCAGATTCAATGGTCTGCCGATTACTGCTCGACTCAGCCTTCCACGCTCCATAGTTCGTATTAGGAAAGTTAATGTTTACAACAAAACGTCCGAACGGAGGAAGTCACAAACGGTAACAGACCCCGGCAAAACAATAGAGAGGCGAAGTCCCTCTCTCTCCAGGTGCAGCCTCTCCCCCAGGTGCTCCCAATCCCCAATCAGGGCCTCCATAAAGGACCTGAGGAAGGCTGCAGTGGCTCGCTCCTTCTCCTCTGGCTGCATTGTGTGCAGCATGTCTCTGTCTCTGTGGGAGGTCTGTGTTCTTGTGAATTGAGATGTGCTCCAGTTTACCTTTTTGTATATTGTTTATTTTAGTTTGCTTTGCAAGTTGGCTGGTGAGCCCTTTTTATTTTGTCCATTAAAACATCACTTTGTGGCTTCAGTAGACAGTTTCCTCTCCTTTTTCTCTCGCCCGGTTATTTTTGGTGTTTTGTTACTTCCCTTTGTACCCCTAGTTAGGAGGGAACGTAACAAATGGTGCTTTATGATTAAAGTAATTATGATGCAACATGACGAAAAACACACAGAGCTTTGTGGTTCCATGTCTAACAAGACCCCGGTCTCATCTATGTCAACTATCGCCATGACAACTGGAGAGAAGGTGACAAGATGGGAAGAAAGCCATCTGTGGGGGGAATAAGAAGAAGAAATGTGGAAGAAAAGAGGAGACAGAGTAATCGATCCAATCTGGCATCTCATGTATTGTCACACACACAAACACCACACACGCTGCTAGAATGATCTTTCTCTGATGCATTCAATCAAGAGCAAGTGGCAACCTCCAGGTCTAAAAATAGAACCTCCGACTCGCTAATAGCCAGCAGGGGGCGACTTTATAATGTAGGTCTGACTGTCACTGTATAGAAGTCTATGACAAATTGATCCTACATCTTACTTGATTTATTACCTGAGTCATTTAAACATGAGTTTACGGTCTCAATCGGTAGTTTCAAGTCTGCTTTAATTCAGAATAATGATAATTTTTTAGATATGGAATCATTTAGAGTAAAATAGACGACAAAGCAGGGTATATTGGGCATTGCTAGTTAGAACAGTGTTGTCTGGTTTGAGGGTCTGTGTTTTCATTGTACAACTTTAACCCTTTCAACAGTGTGTTTTCATTCAGAAATCTAACTGTAACATTGTAGGTGTCTCAAAAGGTCATGTCCAGCATTATGTTGCACTTTTTCTCCATCTTCTTGTGTCACTCTGGTACCAAGAAACCAAGATGGTGACGGTCAAATGTGAACCAAAAAATGCCAAATTCAAGGCTTTAAACTGTAATCCACATAACAATCTGTGAGGTCACCCTTTCTAGATCCAGTTTCTATATACAGGCTATGGTCCACACACACACACACACACACACACACACACACACACACACACACACACACACACACACACACACACACACACACACAGAATTAAAGTCATTTCATCGCAGCATAAAGGTTGTTCGTTCATTCATTCTAGCTAAATCAACTTGCCTAAGAATAGAAAACCTTTACCATACTGGGTTGTTAATATGTCAGCGCAGTCTCACAGCCAGCCTCCATCCTGTGTGTGTGTGTGTGTGTGTGTGTGTGTGTGTGTGTGTGTGTGTGTGTGTGTGTGTGTGTGTGTGTGTGTGTGTGTGTGTGTGTGTGTGTGTGTGTGTGTGTGTGTGTTCGTGCGTGCGTGTGTGTTTTTCTGTAACAGATGTTGGGAGAGGGGCGCTGTAGGCGTTCAGACATCTTGTTCTTAAATAAATCTATTTCACTCCAGCAACACAGTCTTCTATGGAGCTGTTGCGTGCAGACAGCTCTCTATAGGGCAAAATAAACTCAGTAACATATTTTTTCAACATGACCGCACGTAAAATGTTGTTTATAGCCAACAAATAGAAACCAGTGTGTCATATGTTGTAGTTTCTGCACTCCTAATCTACTCTCTCCTGTCGTACAAGTACAAACGTTGAGCGGATGCTCTTTTGGTAACTGCCTCACTAACCTTTCCCTACTCACTCAGCTGTGATGAAATGACCCAATTATCCTTCATCCTCCATTAGAGAGAGCATAACTTATATAGCTCTCTATCTTCACTATGACCCCGTCCACTTGACTCTTTGTCTCGACCTTTTTACAACCTTGGTGCTCAATCAACACACTGACATGTTGCTACCCAAGCACAATTCCTTATATATATTAGTGTTACAGCCGGGGTCAATATCATGAGGATGACTGTGATCCATATAGTGCTATAATAACATTTTTTCTAATGCAATCAATACTTTTATCCTTTTCAAAATTACATTTTATTTATTCTAATTAGGCCTAATATACGTGTTTGTCAGTTTGTAATGTTAATTTCGAGCAATTCTTTGTATTGAATAAAATCACCATAAGCGCTTTAATTGTTGTGATATTAAATACATGATGTTTATTTTACCAGTTGCAAATACTGGTTACAAATGTGCAAACATTCAAATAGGCTGCAATTTTCAAACATTTCATTTAAAGGTGGGGTAGGTAAGTTTGAGAAACCGGCTCGATATTGCTAGAATTTGAAAATACACAACCGGAGAAAATCTGCCACTTCCTTATAGAGCCCCTCCTCCAACACACACGAACGCGCACATGACCAATGAGGGCACGAGATAAGTTTATGCCCCGATGGAAGGCTGACAGGCAGGTAGGCCATCGCGCACATGACCAATGAGGGCACGAGATAAGTTTGTGCCCCGATGGAAGGCTGACAGGCAGGTAGGCCATCTACCTGTACCATCTACCTGTACTTTTTACAGTATTACGGCTTCTACAGATGACATTTTTTTATGGATTTTTTGTCAAAGCACTTAAGATATTCATTGCTATCGGGATGTTAAGAGCATTCCATGGAATATAACAAAAAGTGTATCTCGAGCCGGTTTCTGAAACTTACCTACCCCACCTTTAAGCTAGTGTTTGTAATATTTAGGTTTTAAGCAAAGTTCATAAATCAAGATGTACTACTCACTGTATAATTATAGCTATACCAACAACAACAAACAAATGCAAGTTGATATGTCAATCTTGTGTTGACAGCTTGTTTCTGATTCGCCCGAGTAGGTTTGTTAATTTATCTCCCCTGTGACTCTCAATCTTTAATCAAGAGTCAAGACCCCTGGCATAATTGAAATCTGTGTGTGTGTTAACGTGTTCGTACTTCTCAATGTGTGTGATGTGCACCGATGACATGCTTGTCTGAGTGATGACATGCATAAACATGCCTGTTAGTCATGGCTTTGAAAGCTGTACACATGCAGGGATGCTTTCACATTGACTGTTTTACATCTGGACCAGGGTGTATTGCTAAATCTGTGAGGACAAAAAATGAACAGAATTTCCCCCAAATTACATCAAACCAAGTCCATTACTTTTATCAGACTTTTCAATTTATGTTTCACCCTATTAAATCTCTCTCTTTCCCACTCTCGCTCTTTGCATGCCTTCATGTCTCTCATCTCGCTCTCCCTTTGTACGTCACTCCTCTTTTATCCCTTCCCCCTCTTTGTCATTTCTCTCTCTGTTCTTTCGATATCTTCCTCCCTCACATCATCCCACCCTTCATTAATTTGCCCCGTATATCTTCTGCCTTTGCATCTCTCATATTTCACCGTCCTAAGACTTCCATTTTTTTACTCCATCTCTCCATGCTTATTTCTTTTTTTAACTGAAAGTGTCTGTGTCTCTAATGTACATTGATTCCTGTGTGCTAACCCACACAGACTCACTTGATGCCTAAATGGCTCAATCTGAGACCCCTGGCTGTAATTTAAGACTTACTGAAAGCCGTGTCAATCAGAAAGCCAAGCATGCCTTTGCAATCCAGCGTAATTATAGTTGAACAAAAGATAGGGCTCCTCTCAACATTTAAATGAAGGCTTGGGTCAAAATGCATAGTTGTGGCTGTTGGAAATCTTTTTTTTAAATAGACAATGTCCCCAAAGTGTCTCAGGTTGGTTATTATAAGGTATTACTATTAGGTTGCTTCTTATAGCTGAAATCCTGTTTTGTGTAAATTCCCATCAGACGGGTTAGTATGGAAACAAGACTGTCAATGTCAATTTTGTTTAGTGTTTTTCAGATAGATCTGTATCCAAATTGCATTATCTGAAAGATGTAGATGTAGGATGTGACCCATATATCTTCAGGTATGTTAGTTATATCCCAATATGTATCTTAAAGAGATTTAGTTTTGCACCTGCATCAAGTTGGGGAATTTGCATGATAGATATTTTTTAAATAATGCTAAAAATCACTGCAGTAAAGGTCCAGTTTTACTGACATTGAGTACCTAGAATAAAAGACATCGCATCATTCATTTAAAAAGAAAATATATAGAGAAGTCAATCTCCAAAAGTGGTCTTTCTAAAAATAAAAATAAACGTCATTAAGCTACAAGATTAAATCAATCCAGCTGCAGTTCTGGGTTTTACAATTGCTTCTAATGCCAAAGCTGCTTTCAAATATAAATGCCTAAAACAACAGATAAAGGAGAGATGCTCCATAAAAAAACATTTGGGAAAACCCAGATGCAGATGAGAGAGGACGGACTGCTATGAAGTTAGAAAGTATGTCAGTGATGGAGGAAAAGAACACAGCTGAAGTGGAAGGGGAAAAAAAGATGCAATTGTCTCCGTCTTCTTCTTCCATTGCCCTCTGGTGGGTTTTAACGTTTTAATACACTTTCTGTGCTTCTTGGCGAACATTTACACAAAGGGGGACATACACAGACAAACTGTACTTTATGTGCACACGCACACTAAGTTTGACTACCCAGAGAGTCTACAATGGGATACAGCTTATTTAATAATTCATTATTCGAAAGAAGCACTGAGGAAAGACATGGAATAATGAGAGAAAAACACTAAGAAAGAGTCTGAAAGGGAGAGATGAAGAGAGTGGTGTAGAAGTAAATAAACAAACAAGCAAACAACTCTGATTTTCTCTTCTACATCTCTCAGCGGCATGAAGTGCGGGAGAGGAAATTCCTTAAAGGATGTGGTATTTCTGGATTTTCCTTTGTCACAAATAAACCAAATAAAGAGACACTTTTCATTGAGTTATATACCCTTTCCATGCCACTCCACCTCAAGCCAATATGTTATTGAATATGTTTTTTTAAATATTACTAATATTGTTGGCTGAGCAATGTAGTTTTAAAGAGAATTGCTTAAACAGGAGAAACTAACTTACTTCAGAATGATGTAAAAAATTGCATGAACAATTGTAAAGACATTCATGGTCTCCAGAGGAAGAATATTTGGTGTCCCTTGATACGTCTTCTCACTTCCTCAAGTAGCACCAGCAGATTTTAAGTTTTCACATATCCAGTGAATTTTCTCTACAAGTATTGGCATGGATTGGCACAGAATTTAGAATCTCGGACAGAGACAACATTATGTGAATATGTCACACAGCTTCTTCCCTTTTACATATTTCGGTTGCTTCTCTTTTTCAGGAAAATACCTGCATTCTTAACCCCACTTTGCCCGAACACACACACACACACACACACACACACACACACACACACACACACACACACACACACACACACACACACACACACACACACACACACACACACACACACACACACACACACACACACACACACACACACACACACACATAGAGTGCATAGTGCGGCCTTGCTGCAAAGTCCTCTGATGTCTGAAGCTGCTTTGCATGATTCAGGAGGGAAGCCAGAGGATACAAGCCTCTTCATCTGACTTCACATATTAGCAGCAGCCAGAGTGAGGAGGAGAGAGATAAAGATAAAGCATGGAAACAGAGAGAGAGAGAGAGAGAGAGAGAGAGAGAGAGAGAGAGCACTGTGGGCACAGTGACCTATATATTCTGCAGACTTCTATTCAGTGTAAAATACAGTATCACACAGTTCTCTATGCACCTGCAGCTTCCCTCACTGACCTTGGATTCTGATCCAGACAGAAATGGCAGATGATGGCAGACCTCATTGGGTCAGATTAGGATTGGGGAACACTGATGATGTATTTTTATATAATCTGACCGCTCAGATCAGAGTATATTACAAGCAAATAGAGCAGCTGCAGCCAAAAGTGCTGGCCAAGTCACTTTTATCTTTAAACCAAAGTATTTTAGAAAGCTCTTGGTTGGTTTCACACGGGACACTGACATCTATCTCCTGGGTCATGTGTTTTATGACCTGGTGATCCTACCCAACCCTGTCCCTACGTGGACTTTGTTTCATTTTGTACTACATCACCGACTTCCTTACGGGACGCCATGCACATCCTGGCTCACAATAACGTGGTTTATATACAAATGATAGTGCTTTGTTTTATGTAGTTAATTATGAACACACGATTGAACAAAGCCTGATTGTTTCTTCAAATTTACACCAAAATCAAGTGACCTGTCCTTTCTTTAACCCCCGATCTTGGTACATTTTAGGGGGAAAAAAGGTTAGTCACATGCTTGAACTATTTTACTCTAATGCCTTCTCTGCCCCACAGCATCCATTTAGCACTCGTGTGTATAACATCCTTCATATGTCATTCTCCTTCAAGATTCAACATCCCATGCTCATCCTGCCCCAAAGGGGATCTCTGCTTCATCTCCCACAGATACAGGGACACTGCAGAGTGACGGCGAAGGTGAGGCAAGAGAGAGAGATAGGGGTGTTTGCATGTGTGTGTGTGTGTGTGTGTGTGTGTGTGTGTGTGTGTGTGTGTGTGTGTGTGTGTGTGTGTGTGTGTGTGTGTGTGTGTGTGTGTGTGTGTGTGTGTGTGTGTGTGTGTGTGTGTGTGTGTGTGTGTGTGTGTGTGTGTGTGTGTGTGTGTGTGTGTGTGTGTGTGTGTGTGTGTGTGTGTGTCTCAAAGTTAATCTCATTATATGATACTAAGCGAGTGAGTAACTATCAGGTCCTCAGAGATTAGAAATAGAGGAATGTGGGTCAGGAGATCACACAGCAACATCCGCCTGTTTATGAGCCAAATGTTACAAAACACGTCATTTCTGCACTTTCCATTCAGGTCATTTAACAGTGTTTTTTGTGTGTGTGTCCAAGTCTAAAGTAATTGTGTGTTTGCAGAAGGAGTAAGGCATCCCTGCAGCATGTTCAGTGCTCGCGTGAGCTTTCGCTACCGCTTTCACGCTAGCTACTGAAATCCAGGTCACATAACACACACTGTCCATCACTCATGGCTAACGTAACCTGTGCGTGTATACATGCATGTTTCTGTGTGGTTGTGTGTGTGTGTGTGTGTGTGTGTGTGTGTGTGTGTGTGTGTGTGTGTGTGTGTGTGTGTGTGTGTGTGTGTGTGTGTGTGTGTGTGTGTGTGTGTGTGTGTGTGTGTGTGTGTGTGTGTGTGTGTGTGTGTGTGTGTGTGTGTGTGTGTGTGTGTGTGTGTGTGTGTGTGTGTGTGTGTGTGTGTGCTGTCTAAGTGCAGGGAAGCAGGTGTGTGCTGACTTCTGTATATTTACATTATTCCCCATGTGTAACACATTCCTGTGTGGGTGTAAATGAGATGTACATGGAGACGTCATAATTATAGCCAATATAAGGAAGAGGGTGCTGTATCCATGGCAACCAGGGAGCTCTCCGTCAGGCACAGAGTTGCCTAAATGTGGGTTTTAATTACAAAGCTGGGGATATAAACATCATCTAGGGTTGTTAGTTTTTAGTAATGATTCATCTGGTGATTCATTTTTTCCAAACGGCTCCAAGTGTGAAAATAGTGAAGCTTTAAAAGTGATTATGAGAATAAAATGAAAGCCAGGAGTAGGAGCTCTTTTGGATTTTGATAACAGTGCGCTACCTGTACACTCTAAAAACGAATTCAGGCGACCTTTCACCTCCACTTAATTAAATGCATGGTTGCAAGATAAAAATGTGAGTTCATTGATTTAGATAAACATTTTGAGTTGCAAAAATTAATTTATAAGTTGTGTTGACGTAATAATGTTGGTAATTACATCAACTTAATATTGTGTGTAATTTGAACTCTGATTTCTGCGTTAATTGACTTAAAACAAAATTCAAGTTGTAGTAAGTAATGCAATTGGCTTGATAACTTAATTGTTCTACACCTTGAGTTAAGGATTTCAAGTCCACTCCCACTTAACATGCCTGGACAAGTTCCGACAGTTAAGACAAATAGAAATATACAAAGGACATTTTAAGGTGAGTGTCATCTTTTGTCATTCAAATACAGTAGTAGCCTTGTAGTTGCACTGTATAGGCAAATTGCTGTTTGACCAAAATAAGCAGCCTTTGAACTGTGAATAGTTCTGTGAGAGGATACAAAGTAGTAGAGGCTACTGTGAGAGTAAAAATACTTTGGTTACTATAGTGATATCGCTTTTTAATCAAAATGAATCTCGGTGAAGCAGATCAAGGATGCTTCTTGAGGTAGGATCGTTATTTAGAGTTGTCATTGAAATGCAAGTTGTTGGCAGTCACCCATTCAGAATATATTAATTTAGGTCATTTCTCTTTTTTTCCTTTTTCAAAAATAGCACAATACAATTGAAGTACGCAGAGAACTATAGCCATCCGCTGCCTTGTCGTGTACCTTGGAGAAAAGGAAGAGTACCTTTTCAAGGAGTTTAGCGACGTAATTAAAAATCTTGAAATAAAATAAAATCCACGGGCACAGGACAAAAGCACTGCTCTCTGTCAGTTACATTTTGAAGCATATTGCACTTTTGGCCACACCCCAATCAATAATATCTTAGCAACGTTCAGCATGGATAGGTGTTGACAGCAATGGCATGGGAAAAGGATTGTGTAACATTTGAAAAGTGGCTTCTGCTCTTCTCTTAACCAGTTCAAATATTGTATGGAACCTGCAAAAAAGATGAGAAGATACACTAAAACTTGCACGGTTGGGATTGACATCTGTCCACATGCATTTAAACACTAGGCAAAGTACTCAAAACCACCTCTGTGTGTCTTCAGGACCACATTGCCATGACGACACACACATGCAGACTCAATAGGGGAAAACAATACCAGCGTTGCTTTAGCAGCTGGTAATAATGGCTCTGAATTAGCTAAGAGTGACAGTTTAAAAAGTATGCAATTACCTAATTCATGATCTCTTATGCGCTAACCTATTATTGAATGTGCTTCAAAAGGACATGAATATTGCCTTCATCAGCGACCGGTCCACCTCAGGATCTGACCATACGATGGCAACCATCGTGGTCGAGGGAAACAAATGAATGAGCATTCTGCGTTGAATGTGTTCATACTGTCTGAAATAATGACTGTCGGCAGTGTTAACACCTTTGTTACATCTTTTGTAAAATGTATGTGTGTGATCTGCAGACTGGTGGCCATTGAAAGTTTATTACTGTAGTTTTACAAAAAACTTTACAGATTTGACAGATTTGGCACTGGTTTTAAATATGCAAAGGCCTCTAACTTCGATGTGATGGCAGCATTTATTAGCTGTGTCCCCATGTCCCATGGTAATGTGGCTAATGTGTTTATTTATTATTTGTGGGGCAATTTAAATTAGTTATTTATCTTTTTTTTGAAGATTGAAATGAAGCTCAGCGCAAGTTCTTTCAGGAAGACTGGGTGTATATACATTCACTCCGCAGCTGCATATAATCAGCTCATCACAGGCGTTCTCTTTAACCTATTACATTTCACCTCATTCTCCAGCAGCCAATCAACGTGCTGCAGCCAAACTATAAAATGATTCTCCTCTCTCCTGCAGTCAGCTGTGATTTCAGGTGTTCATGCACCTTATCATATGGCATGTGTCAATAAATGTTCAAACTAAATGAATTCTCTCCTGATTGAAACTCATGTGTTGAAATAAACAACTGCAGTTCAAAATAAAAAAAGTGAATTGCCTAATATTTTTGTTGTGGAATCAATTCATTTCTTTCTTTAAAGGCAAACACATGAAAAATCTAAGAAAACAAACTATTGAATACAATATATTTGGAGCAACTTAATTTATAAATGGTTGTCAACTTAAAAACGTGTGTTCACAATGATGGTAATTAAGTACATACAACTTAAAATTCCTTTTAAATCATGTGGTAAAACTAGTCGGAACAACTTAATCTTTTGAGTAATCAACTTCAAAACTTGTGTTTATGCTACCAATTATTAAGTAAGTGGTAATTAAAAACACCTCCGATTGTCGAGGAAAAGCCTTCTCTCCTAACTCAAATAACTTTGTTGCTTTAAGACAATTTCATTAGAAGTTGTCTTAACTCAATAAACATTGATGCAAACTGTTGCGTTGATTTTCTTTGTTGAGCCAAGGCATTTGTTTTTAGAGTGTAAATTCAATGTTTTCATATTTAAAGTATCTTAATAACCTCTTTTTGTTCTATATTTATCTATATCAAGTGCTTTGCTGACCTAGTTTTACCACAGGTTAACAAACGTTTGCTCTAATCTGAAGTCATCTTCACATTCTCAATGCAGTACGCTATACACACTTAAAAGGGAAAGAGAAAGCCTTGGATCATGAATGAAATATTTATGAATGATCCGGTGGTTTGCTGATCCAATGAGATTTAGTTTATGTTTTACTGATTTATTTACCTTCCTAGCCACGAATGACATGAGCTTCCTGCACAGGAGAAAGATTGAAATGATGGAAATGTATGGTTTCTGAGTAGAAATGCAGCTCCTTCACATTAATGGAAAAGTAGAAGTGATTCAAACATCTGTCAATTATATCCACTGGAAGTCTACCTTTGCCTGGCACTTTGCAAAAAAAGTTCTCACATCTTTACATACAAAAAAGAAGAAGAGTGTGTGGTGATTGTGGGTCACACAATAAATGAGACTGGAGCCTTCTAGACTCCAGAGTAAACAATTAATGTTCAAAATATCGAAAGATCAATTTGCATACAAACGCCTGTCATGAGAAGAAATAAAACAATAGCCTGCCAGCATAACATCTACAGAACATCTTTCTATGATATTGTCTGTTTCATGCAAATTCACTGAGAGTAAAACATGACTGATGTAAATGCTCGCACGTACAGTATACCCCTGGTAGTTGTGAGTTGTGCTGATTTGACATGAAGGCTTTTAGCTGTGCAGCCACAGCATTTGTAACCCAGAAATGGTAATGAAGTGAACTGGGTCAGGGCCTGTAGATACAGAACCAGAGAGACATGGCAGCTGGATGAAGAATATGAGAAAGTAAAGATAAAGTAAAACCAGCCACATCCTGTTACATTTTGCAAAGTTCCTTGTTTCACCAGCCACCATTGCAGCGAGTGTTAAAATGCCTCGAGGGCTGCTCCTTGGACATTAGATTTAGACATGTATTTATGATCATGGGAAGCAGGAAAAGAGCACCAGGGAGTGATGGAGAGCCTGGGACTGTTTGCATGGGTCAGATCCTATAACGGAGTTGAACCCCCCGTCCTGCTGATTCTCTATCAAATATTTACCACCTCCTGCAGAGCTAACATTTAAACACCAGCAGCAAGCAGCGAGGAGGAGAGAGCTGGGTGGGGGTGGGGGAGGTAAAGGACATTCATAATCCAGAGCGAAGATAATTCCTACTCTATAACCAATCCTCTTTTTTGGGAAATGCCTTAGAGAGAAGCAGCTTTATCAAAAAGACCATGCTTTTAGAGCATCATTTGGCCATTTTATGTTTGAAAGGCCAACATGAATTCATTGTACATTTATAAAGAACAGCCTAGACGTGGATGTTCTTTGAGGGTATAAAGGAAGGATTGAGACTGAATTCGGGCCAAAGAACCAAGTCTATTATTAGCTCCATCTAAAGTCTGCCAACTGGAGCGCATGTGTGTGTTTGTGGGTGTACGTGTGTGCCAAACACATCAGCCATCAAAAAACCATTAAATCCAACGTGTGCATGTCCTTGCTCTGATACAGCAAACACACACTCATAATGAGATTTAAACATTACATTACTTAGACAGGGGTTTTGGAATTGAAGGGATGGAGCGGCCGTCTGGCTTTGCCATTTAGAACAACTGAAGGCAACGCACTCCTGACATCCTGCATGTGTGCATTTGTGCTCCCATAATTCTCTTCATCTATTCTAGCTCTCCTCTTGAGGCTTAATGTGTGTCAGAGATAAATCTTGCATATGTATGAGGAGGAAGAGGAGGAAGAGGAAGAAAGAACTGGGGCAGGAAAGTGGAGCATCATGTCCAAGAGTTTCTATTGATCCGAGCAGGAGAGGATGAACCTGCACAGCTGCTTCACCATGCGTATGTGCACCATGCTGCAGGTTATGCTAAACAGTCATTAAATCCTGGCTCCGTTTACTGTTTAAACTAATTGAATGTGTAGAGTGTTTGCAATTTGCTTATATGTTGTGATAAACAATAATATCATCATCACAGTTTAATTAAAACCTGCATAAAGGAGAGAACACATGCAGTGGCTTCTCAAAGGCAGCATCCACAAACAGTAATGTCCTTGGTTTCAAAAAAGCTTGGGACTTTTAATGACTTCCCCTTGACGTTGATCATTTGAAAAATCAGTTAGACTGTTGAATCACTGCAACAGACAGGGTGAATGGAAACAGATTGCAGTAACACTTGTTTCTGACCAATGCTCCAACAACCTCAGCTCCTGTGTCCAATGTTAGCTAAGTTGGATAAACGTATTTAGAACCAGGCGCTGGTAAAAACCTCCTGTAGGGTGGGATTGTCTCTTCGGCTAGCAACACTGTTAGCAGCCATGCAGGAGAGACGCTATGTGGAGTGCTTGGATTGTACAACTCAAATCTTTCTATATCTTTGACTTTGTGGAAATCTGACACATTACAGATCATCAATAAAGGCATTAAATGTATCAAGCATCATGATCGACGGCTTCCCTGTATCCTTCACCAGCCAAGTCAAAAGCCTTGGCGTCATCCTGGACAGCACCCTTTCGTTTGCACCCCACATAAAAAACATCACCCGGACTGCCTTCTTCCATATCCGCAACATTTCCAGACTCCGCCCATCCCTTTCACAATCCAGCACCGAAATCCTGGTTAATGCATTTGTCACATCCCGGATTGACCACTGTAATGCTATCCTCTCTGGCCTACCCACAAAACTACTCAACAAACTCCAAATCATTCAAAACTCGGCTGCCCGGATCATTACCTGTGCCAAATCATCTGACCACATCACCCCCATCCTCATCCAACCTCACTGGCTCCCTGTTCAGCACCGGATTGACTACAAAAAACCTTCTGCTTACATACAAACAACCTCACCCCCACCTATCTCTCAAACCTCCTCCAGGAATACACCCCCTCCCGCTCCCTGCGCTCATCCTCAGCCGGACTCCTGACTGTCCCCACCTCCCGCCTTAGCACCATGGGAGCCAGGGCTTTTAGCTGCACCGCACCCAGGCTCTGGAACTCTCTGCCTCCACACATCAAACAGTCTGACTCCATCACGACATTCAAATCCCACCTCAAAACCCACCTGTTTAAACTGGCCTACACACTCTAAAACACATTCAACCTGCTATCACAGATCCCCCTCTCACTCCGTCACTCCACACTCTTGTCTTGCCTGTTTTATGCTTTTATGCTGCTGTATTGCCTTGTCGGTTCGATTAAATTGTGTTCCGTTTTTGTTTTAGCTGTTTTAACTTTTAAATGCACTGTAAGGCAACCTTGGGTGTCCTGAAAGGCGCCTCGAAATAAAACGTATTATTATTATTATTATTATTATTATTATTATTATGTCTTGCAGGTTAAACATGCAGTAAAAGTCAAGCTGTTATCTTAGGAGGTCAGCGTAATGTCGCTGCTCTTTTGTGTGTGTACGCAGCTCTTACCTCTGCATAGTCGGTTGTGAGGACAAGTGTTCCATCTCCACAGGAGTTGACTGTAGCGGGAACCAGTTGCTCCTTCTCTTTGACCCAAACACGGGCCCCCTGGAACAAAGACACACAAAGACTGAAGTTAAGCATTGATATCAGTAGGAAAAGTAGTGTTTTATTACACAAAGTGCTGAACTCCCTGGTGACCGGAGTAGAGGTCTTCCGTCAAAGAACAACACACCATCCAAACTACTTCTGCTCCAGCTTATTCAGACCTTTGACCCTAACATAGTAAAGTCACAGATGAATGTATGTTAAGTGTGAATGGGTGAACAGATGTGTGTAATGATAGAAAAAGGCTGCAACATCTGGATTTTCTAGTAAGGTGAAGCAACAATGCTTGACATCTGTATGTGTGCATGTGTGTGTATTTATATGTTGGAGGGGGGTGACTCAGTGTCAGAGGAAGTGTGCTTCTCCGAGACCTTTCCACACAGACAAAGCCTTCTTTCACAAAGTCACTGACCTCCGACCTTCAACCCCTGAAGAGGGGCAGAACATAACAGAGGAGGGGACTAAAAAGGAAACAAGGGAGGAAGAAGAAGAGGAGGCAGTCAATAAAGCTACTGAAGTACTGTAGGGACAGGAAATGGACCCATGCTCTCCCTTTAATGGGTATAATTTAGTGTTTTGCAGCAACACAGAATTGTTTTGGAATGTGCAATACCATGAAGTCTTGAAAGACATCAACAACTGGTGTAAATGATATCACAATGAACAAATGATTTAGAAATGTGAATTTACCATAATTAATAAATGACCAATTAGGATTGTTCTATATCTGTCAAAGTATTTCAAGTCTAGATTTGACATCCACAAAATAGGAAAACTATCTTGAAGCTAGAAGGGATGGAAAGGAATGTGTTATGTTCTTAAAATAACTCAATAACTGACACATTTGTAAGATTTGCTGCTTTTTCTCTTTTTAATGTCGTGGTACATTCCATATATTTGGGGTTAGGGGCTGTTCGTCTGACAAAATTGCAAATTGACCAACGCCTGAGAAGAAGATTGAGCACCAGAAGACTCTGAGGGACACCAGATGTGCATTTCAATGAACTGAGCAGCAGAGGTCTGGAAATGAATTGCTTTAGCAACAGATGGTCCCTCAGCCTCAAGCATTCCCTGACCACTTTCATCTCGTTCATTTAACTTATCCTATCTTTTGATCTCTTTCTGTCTTTTCCTTGTACTATATCAATCTGACACACAATCAATAATGATAATAGAAAATCAGTCGTGCCCCAGGCTGTAGAGTTAACCCATCACAAGTCATTCACACACACACATACAGTGCACTATATATAAACACTGCTGGTTAGCTGAAGGTAAGGCTTAAGGGGAAGAATGTCTGAATGAATTTTAGATAAATAGTTTTAACACTGCTGGCTTTTGCCAAATATAAACTATAGTCTCAGTGACAGAAATTAAGATGCACACAACAAGCTCCTGGTCATACCAAACCATGTGAGGGTGTAGCTTTAAAACTCATGAGTTATTACATTGCACAAGAGAGCAAATTCAACTTAATAGAGTTATAGTCTTACTGTGAAATCAACGAAACACAGACAAATACAATAATGTGTATTGAAAGAATTACAAAGATGCCACAAAGGCTAACAAACACAAATTGTGTGTTGTTGTTTTTTGCAACTGTAGCTGTGTGAAAAAGTCAGTACAGAGACCTCCGTATGTTAGTTCACCAATTTTGATCCAGACTTAATTAACTCAACAACTATTCAAATGCACTAACATTTTGTATAGCCTATCATGGTTCCCAGAGGATGGACCCTGTCATGTCTTCATTCCCTAACCTTTCCTCATGGCCTAAGGTTGACATGTTTATTTCAAAACGTCTTGTTTATGAATGAATGGTTTGGAAGGTAGTTTCTCTCCTCAGGATGAACTGTTTACACTTTGGTGACATCTGGCTGTGTGGTGATATTCAGGATAAGGAAAGCTATTATATGACCACCAGCTATAGACTTGATTTAACCACCACAGGAGAAACGGTGATTATGTTCTGAACAGCAATACTATGCACCTACTGAACAATAATGACTCACATGATAGCAAGTGCTAATGTATTTTATTAAATAGCTAACTAGGCTATAAATAATGACATTCAGGATCATACAAACGTAACATCATTTTAAATCACGGTGGTCCTGCTAATTAAATTAAGTTTAGCGTTAAACAACAACGCAGACAAATACACATCAATAACTTGAATTTAGAATAAACGAATACAATGCATTCGCGAGTTATTAACAAAAAGCACTTAACAGACAACCACAATCTAAGTTATAGACACCACAGAAAGTAAAGCCAATGTGGATTTACAAAGTAATGTCACAGTTAGCCAAAAATGGGGCGAAGCCTGCGAGCTAGTTCAGGGAGTCAACTCGAGCACTTTGCTGCATTCATACATAACGCCCCCTTGCCACTCTACAACCAACCAAACAGAGTCTCCTTAATATGCCGCTCTATTTAACCTGCCAGATCTCTCTCCATGCATTGCTTGCTGCTGCTATTGCTGCAGCTACCTCGCTGCTGCTTGCCTGCTGCGTTCATTTGCTATTGCTGTGTTTCATGTTGCTGCTGCTGCTGCTGTGTTTCATGTTGCTGCTGCTTGCCTGCCGGTGCTGTCCTTGCAAATGTCTATTGCAATATCCGACTCCGGAACCGAATCATCATACGCAAGAAGCCGTAAGAAATGCCTCATTCCCGAAACACAGGCTAGCTCAGAGCATGGTTCAGACGCCGCTGGAACGAGCCACAGCTCCCGCACGACACACATTCAGGTGTCCCTTCCGTCCTCATCTGGAGTAGCTTTTAATATCCTTTGGGCCAGAGGAAGTCCCGAGTTCTACGCCAGCTCCGGGAACAACCCCTCTCTTGTGTGTCAGCTAAGAGTCGCACTGTCTCTCGGTCGGTGGGTATTTAAACACCAAAAAAGGCAGGAGCAAGCTGACTCCGGCATTCCCAAAGTACCTGCCATCCTGTCCTACCTTCTCGAAGTAAAATCAGCGCTTGAAGCCTTTAATTGCACGATATATTCCCGTGAACAAACTCGATTTCCTCTACCTGCAATGTAAACAAATGTTTCTACTTCCGCGTTCAACCACGTTGTGCCGCTGACGTCACACTCCCGAGGATTCTGGGAATTGGAGTCCCAGATCCAGCCACGAGTTCTAGCTTCCTGCCCCCTGCAGCAGCATTACATTACATTGCATTTAGCTGACGCTTTTATCCAAAGCGACTTACAATAAGTACATTCGACCAGGAAGACACAACCTTGAGGAAAACAGAATCATATAAGAACATCAGGTTTCAAAGAGCCAATCGTTTCAAGTGCTGCTCAACTGGCTAAGCCAGACCTATATTAGTATATAAGTGCTCTGTTAGCAGTTCTTTGTTAGTCATTCTATCGCTCGAAGTGGAGTCGAAAGAGATGAGTTTTCAGTCTGCGCCGGAAGGTGTGTAAGCTTTCTGCGGTCCTGATTTCAATGGGGAGCTCATTCCACCATTTTGGAGCCAGGATAGCAAACCCACGTGTTTTTGCTGATGGGAACTTGGGTCCCCCTCGCAGCGAGGGTGCAGCGAGTCGTTTGGTTGATGCAGAGCGTAGTGCACGTGCTGGGGTGTACGGTTTAACCATGTCCTGGATGTAGGAAGGGCCAGATCCATTCGCAGCATGGTACGCAAGTACCAGTGTCTTGAAGTGGATTCTAGCAGTTACCGGAAGCCAGTGGAGGGAGCGGAGGAGCGGTTCCTTAAGAATCGCATCTTGGCAGATATATATAATACTATTCTGCATAAGCAATGTTTTATTATGGAAATATTTGGCCTGCAGTAAGTCATATTTGAGGCAATTATACAGAAGTTGTATAAGTATTTATACTAGGCCTACTATAAATCAATGAAATTAAAAATGGAAATAAATTAATAATTTCCATCACGTGAATATGAAGGGAAGCTCGATATTTTGACCATCATTTTAGACTTCAATCTCCCACAGTGTCTTTTCTATGAATACCATGAATTATTCTCTGCCAAGCGGCCATGTACATTTAATCACCTACCAAAGAAGAGTTGTTCCTTACAGGAATTAAGCTCTACCTGCAATATCTGCCCCTCGCTGGGTGTGCTTCATGCTGCAAATCGTTTCCAAGCTCTTTCTAATCACAGATGTTCGTCAAATGACCTTATCACAGGCTTAAATCAAGGTTTCTTAGCAGGTTATGCTGGCTCGACCCTTGTCTGTTGAAACCTGCACTCAAGACTGAAGTTTGCACTGAAGGAGCCAGGAGTATTACTCGTGCTGCTATTTAAACGTTTAAAAACACGACAGGCCCCTAGCCTAGTGCTCGGAGGAATTATTCTAGCAACGTTTCTTTATTGAGCCGTTAGTTCCTCATGATTATTCTGTTCAGAGTATTATTAACTACTAAAGATTTTTCCCGTTTCTTTGCTCTGTAGATGACATGGCAGGGAAAGCAGACATCCCATATGCCTTCTGTGGCATATATATTTTAAGGTTTTACAATCAAATGTGCATTTGGTTGCCATAGTAGCCCACGTTCTTTGACACCTCATCAGAAGCATTATGCTGGATTCTCTGCAACACCTGCAAGCACCCCTTGGTGTCCATCTTTTAACCATTTCCTAGTTGTTAACTTTCCCAGATAAAACTTTTCAACAGCTAGGCCTACCTCTTTCAGAACAGGAATTGGAAGCCCTTCCACACGTCTAGAATTATCGGTATCATTCTCGATAGTGTGCTGATGGAAGCTTCACTGTCACCAGACAAGCTGTCCCCCATCAGAACATCCATAATTACAATTCATGTTATTTATTTAGCGCCTTTCCAAATGTTCAAAGTGCTCTACGTTATACTACATATTAGACTTGTAATACATTCAATACTGATTACTGCCTTCAATTATGGTCTCCCACTGGTAGTCTCTCTAAAAGAGACGTTTTATATTTATAAGGAACAAGCGCTAGCCTTTCTGTCCAAACCTTAAGGCACCATAGTCTTAGGTCACGTTCACACCTGCTTGGTTAGTACTATTGAATCGGTCCCTGTAGCGTTAACCCCTTGATGCGGTTCGTTGGATTGGTGTGGAAGCAGTCCGATACCTCTGCTCCGCCTAAAAGAGGTGGTCTCGGGTCGCTCGCTAGTAAACTCTGGAGAGGTTCATTGCTGGTGTGACGTAGTCCGCATCAAAACATGGGAAACAACTATTTGCGCGTCATCGCTTGTTTTGCTATCTATGCTGTGTGCAACATCCAGTAACCTATAGGGTCATGCATTCATTCTGGTGACTGCTTACCTCACTGGTCCCCTGTGTACAGAGAAAAGGCAGTGGTACAATCTCATCAGAGCGACCTGTCATCGGTGAAACCTCCTCACTGCATAACGTCTCATTATGTGTCCTAATGTTTTTAATGCACGTTGTCCGATTTATAATCCTATGCGCTGGCCGCAGAGTCTGTTGATGTACTCTCCAGATTAACAGCAGTATGAAAATAACCTGCCAATGCTCCATGATGCAGGCTACTGTAGGAATTGCTGGGATCTGCATTTTATCCGCTTAATGTCCCGCCAATTGTTGAAAAAGCATCTCCGTACAATGACTTTAGTTTACAGTTCATAGTCTGTTTGAGGTTGCCCGGGTGAACGCAAACCCGACCTTCTGCAAATGAAACGATGTAATACACTTACGTCTGGTGTAAAGACGTGGACTATTCGGCATGAATGCAATCTTAGAGATGGCTATTGCTCAGATCTTTGGTCCTTAGCCCCTCTGCGACGAGTGGAAGGTTATGTTCATTCTTTTATAATGACCTTGCGGTGTCCTCAGATCCTCTCTAGTTACTTACAGATGCTGCGCCTTCTGCTGGTTCGGGGGATTTCATAATGAGTGGTTGCCCCACCAGCTTGCCATGCCCTTCGTTAAACCAAATGACTCTGGATCTACACGTCAAGCCCTCAAGGATTTCCCATATTCTGCCTCCAACCAAGAGCATGATTCAAAGCATACAATTCAGCTTGGTACTTTATCTTCTGTCCCAACCTCCTCTGTGTACTTATGCAATAGATATAATAGTTGTTCATGCATTAATTGTATTTTCATTCGAATCCTGTAATCTTCAAGTGCTAAGTATTAAGCCACCCTAGAGTTCATTCATTTGCTCCTCAAGGGCCTTAAGAAGGCACGTCCTCCACGCAATGATAAAGACTGCCTCTTAACTTTGCACCCGTGCAAAGGTTAATGTATAAGTTCAGGCAAAGGGGTTTCACTATACATTGATAAACGTTAGATGCAGTTGTTACAGTTTTCTATTGGTTTCTCAGGTGGCAAATATACACAGACTTCTCACCTTTTAATCCTCAGCATAATCTCTCCCTTACTGAATTAACTTTGGAGATCAAATATACACCCTTTTTGAAACATTCAATGTCTGACATTTCTGTTTGGGGAGTCAAGGAACCCCGAATAATCATTGCTAAAACTAACACTGTTTCTTTGTCCTTTATCTTCCATGCTGAACTTCTCGCATCATTGCCCTCTGACACATGGGTCGGCACCCATGTTTATTCGATGGCTGCAAACCCAACGACGAGGGTTCTCCTCCAAGCTGCGTGATCTCTGCCTAAGCTGCGACCTGCCCCCAGATCGTAATTCCCACTGTTTAAGAATCTGCACAGCCACAACCGCAGCTCTATATCCGCCTACCTCAACCCTGAGTATCCTGGGCCGTCGGTCATCTTCTGCCCACCAGCATTATATCATGCCTCACATGAATGAGATCTTTGCAGCACAAACAACCATGAGCTCTTGCACTACTCGATGATGAGTAACGTTCAAAGATGTATATCTGTAGAATTCTGTTATTGCATACCAGGTGGTTGCTAGGTTAGATTATATTTATTTCATTATAGTATATTCCCCTCATAGCTGCATGCTTGGGGGGGAAAGCTCATTGTCGCTGCCTTCAAGACCTAGACACAGCAGTCTTGATAGGTAGTATATTCCCTTCAAAGCCGCGGTGCTGGGGGGGTCGGCACTGGTCACTTCCAGGCCTACACATAGCAGTCTCTCTAGGTAGTATATTCCCCTCAAAGCCGCGGTGCTGGGGGGGTCGGCACTGGTCACTTCCAGGCCTACACATAGCAGTCTCTCTAGGTAGTATATTCCCCTCAAAGCTGCAGGTGCTGGGGGGGTCGGCACTGGTCACTTCCAGGCCTACACATAGCAGTCTCTCTAGGTAGTATATTCCCCTCAAAGCCGCGGTGCTGGGGGGGTCGGCACTGGTCACTTCCAGGCCTACACATAGCAGTCTCTCTAGGTAGTATATTCCCCTCAAAGCTGCAGTGCTGGGGGGGTCGGCACTGGTCACTTCCAGGCCTACACATAGCAGTCTCTCTAGGTAGTATATTCCCCTCAAAGCCGTGGTGCTTAAGGGGAATGGCTTTTCGGGCTGTTCCCGGGCCTTCACATAGCAGTCAGTAGGTAGTATATTCCCCTCAAAGCCGTGGTGCTTAAGGGGGACGGCTTTTCGGGCTGTTCCCGGGCCTTCACATAGCAGTCTCACTTGGTAGTATATTCCCCTTAAAGCCGCTGTGCTTAGGGGGAATGGCCACATGGCAGCTCGCCAGGCCCTCTACTTATTACGGCCCGTCTACACTACAGCGTCGAAAGCTCCAAGCAGCTCCAAGCTGCCCATTCATTTTCAATGGGGTGACGTCACGTAGCCGCGCTTTTTCGCCGAACTGAATTGTGGGTAGCCGAGCGAGGCGTCTCAGGCGACCCAGGCGACCAGAAGTTGAACATTGTTCAACTTCTGGTCGCCTGGACGCCGGAGTAGCCAGCGCCAGCCAATCAAATCCCGTTTCCCAAAATCTGACAGCTGAAGCACTAGCCAATCAAACCGCGTCTAAGCTGGGAGAGATATCCCGCCGTTCATTTCTATATTTCAAAAAAAGTCGGAGGAGAAACTAACTATCGCCGTAGCGAATCACCCGGTTTTGTATGACCAGACCCTCTTCACCTCCCGGGATACAAACCGGAGGAACCAGGCATGGAGGGAGGTGGCAGAGACAGTGGGGGAAACTGGTAGGTTTTCGCCTGTTTGGGGAGTTTATATATATATTGCTCGCATAAAATCCCCGGGGTTTTTTGCTTTGTATGTCGGGGGCGGGAGATTCATGTGATTGGTTGTTGGCCGTGTTGCTTGAATAAAATCCCCAAGCTCCAGACACGCCCAGCTCCAAGCTATTTTTGGAGCTGTAGTGTGGACGCTCCGTCAGTCTTACATCACCAGCGTCAGGCTCGGGCAACGCAGTTTTAGGGGATAGTATCTAATCTCCACACAGTTTTGGGGGTTAGTTATTTAATCATCACTCATCGTGCTATGTATATCTATGGAGTGATGATGCCCGAGCCTAGTCGCCAAACTCAACTATATGCTGCTTCTAATAAACATGTTAAAGGAACACGTGAGTTGTCTGACTGAAATGGGGCGAAGCCTGCGAGCTAGTTCAGGCAGTCAACTCGAGCACTTATGCTGCATTCATACATAACGCCCCCTTGCCACTCTACAACCAACCAAACAAACAGAGTCTCCTTAATATGCCGCTCTATTTAACCTGCCAGATCTCTCTCCATGCATTGCTTGCTGCTGCTATTGCTGCAGCTACCTCTACGTCGCTGCTGCTTGCCTGTCCCACCACCACCCCAGCTTCCACCTGTAGGCTCGGGGGTTAGTTATTTAATCATCACTCATCGTGCTATGTATATCTATGGAGTGATGATGCCCGAGCCTAGTCGCCAAACTCAACTATATGCTGCTTCTAATAAACATGTTAAAGGAACACGTGAGTTGTCTGACTGAACGATGGTTATGCAGAGCCACACAGCTTTGATAACATGTCTCCTCCTAGCTCATCCTGTAGCTAGCAAGACGCACACAGCACATGACAACACTTCAGAAATATAATACGTTTAGCTTGCCATGCTAACTTACAGTATTACTACAGCTCCTTCAGACAGGTGTTGTTTTGAGGCATGGACAGAGATGTTTGTTGTGATAACGGTGCATGCGACACAACGAGATGCTGCTATGATTTTTCCAAAAGCCTCCCTCTGCTAATTTTGACATCATTTGAAATGTATTAAACACGTTTATAGCGCTACTTTCGTTTGAGTTTTCTGAAGAATACATGCATTTGTAGACTATCAAACCGTAACCATTTGTTATCGAAGGCTGATATGATCAAGAGCCTGCATATGAGACGTTCAGGGGTCATCGGTAAATGGTGGTGTCTACCTATATTGTGAAAAATGTTTTCCAATTCACACCAGTCGCTGGGTGAACAAGCTTTATACATTATCTAGAATCACTTAAACAACTGAAAAATTAAAGAGCTTCCCTGTTGTGCCCCCCTCAGCAGCTCTCTATTTATAGACCCCTCATACCTCCTCTAGATCTTCTCTCTCTCTGCAGTTTCCTCCCTACCTCCAGCTTGTCTGCCGGTCAGATTCCAGCACACAGAGCCATTATAAAGTTGGTGATGGTATGACCATCTCGGCCTAAGGCTCACACAGTTCACAGGTACTTCACTACATCCTGTTTGAACTGATACAATTACCCCACAAAAAACTCTGTTACTGGTATAGTATGCATAGGCTCTTATTTATCGTATAAACTTCTCCTTATGGGTTCCCTAAATAAGAATATAATTCATGTTTCTGTCACTCTCTATCTGTCTCCTCTTTAGATACATTGGTATTAATTCTCAGATCGATGTACTTTGTCTGAGTTGCTCGTTTCTATCTCTGGGGAAAACGCAGCATCGGGGGGTTATAAATGATCTGCCAGCATTACAACCTACACCTACCAACACCATCACACTCATCCTCCCCTCCCCCTTTCTATTACTGGCCCAGACAGACAGGAATGGCCATGCATGATAATAAACTCCAGTGCTTTGTGTGTGCAAAACTGTATGTATAGGGAAAACCTCTCCTCACCGTTTCTCACAATGAAATTCAAACCAAATTGCTGTCAAACCGAGGGCTCCAGCTTCATTCATCACCTTCTCGCCCAGCTCCATTAACCCTCAATTGTCACTATACCCTTAAATATGACCCCTGACCTTTTATCTCTCACTATGCTCTCTGACCAACAGGAGATGAAAGAGTACCAACACACTCTGCACAAAGAATGCTATCTGATGAATGACTTATTGCCAACCTGCAGCTACTCTAAAAAAACGTAAAAATGCATTATTTTAAGGCAAGGCAAGTTTATTTATATAGCACTTTTCAACGCAAGGCAATTCAAAGTGCTTTACAAAAAATGAAAGACATTAAGCATAAGGTGAAGTAAGAAAATAATCACGTCTTGTAGAAGGCCTTACCTTTATTAAAATAATGTATTGTTTTTAATAATCTACTGATTCTTAGCAGATCGCTCTCAAACCAAACTATAGACTGGACTGATTTGGATTGCCTAACAATTTTAAATTGAATAGATTACCAAATGCACATTCTCTTTGCTTTTTTTATTTTTATTTTCTGTTCGAACAAATACAGACATTTTGAAGCTGCATCAACCCTCATATAATGCATGACATTTTAAAAAGCAATAAAGGAAAGAACCTATTCGGATTGACGGATTCTTCTTTTAGGATCACTTCCTATTTCAGTCATTTTATTTTCCTTATTGTGTAGGCATTACCATAACAACTATATCTATACATCTATACATTCTCTATACATTCAGCCACAATATTTAGTATTCGAGTTTATATTTATGCGTTTGACGATTAACCTCTACTGCTTCTTATAAGGTTTCCTCCATGTATCAAGGACTCAATGCAGGGTTATGGTTGGCAGGATTTATTCTATTGTGGAAGGGCTATTCCGAAAATCCTGACCATCTAATAATCTTTCATTACTGAACATACAAAAGAGAGAGTCTCCAGAGCATTCAGCCTAGAGCCCTGAACAGCTGTGTGTGTCTCTGTGAGTGTGTGTGTGTGTGTGTGTGTGTGTATTCCAGATAAAGGGCTTGTTTCTGCTCGGGCAATCACATGGACGCCAGTGCCATTTGATTGAGGCATCGCCCTGGAGAGGGCCTCTGATGATGGACCCCTCCCTCTGAGCAACACTTACGCCCCAACAAACCCAAACATATGATTAATGTCTGCAGGCATATACACAATTGTAAGATCAAACTGAACATTCAGCAGTCACACAACTGAGCATTCAATACACCTTGTTACATAAAAACACACACAAACACAAGCAGCACTTACAAATGCAAATGCTCTGAATGTGTGTGGATCTACTATAGTGGTGAATGCTGTCTCAAAAATCTATACTGGTGTTTCAGTTGATATGGGAAAAGATACAAATAAATCAAGGGCAAGGAAAAGAAGAGAAGGGCACAGTGATTTGAGAGCAAAACTAAAGGTCCCTTTAAACTGTGCACTTTTGGGCTGTCTTTTGTCAATCGACAAAAAAAACAAAAAGCACATCTCACAGTCAAAAAAGCAGACAAAAACAGTATGAAACGACACAGAATACACTAGCTGGTGCTACTTTTAACACTTTTTAGAGTATCGTTAAATTTGGAAAAACAGCCAACAAAAATGATGTAGGCAAAAAAAAAGTCCTGAGGGAAATATTTAATGGAAATTCCTTCAATAACTGTATAGTCATTTAATTCAAGACCACAAATGTAAACCTTCAACTCGAGAGGAAAACTCAGGGGCTTGTCAAAGTAAGCTACTATACATCCTCTGGGAACCCCAAATGTCTGTCAATCCATGTTATACACTAGGATTTGTTTGAGTTGACTATGATTTACGATGTACATGAATGACACAAACAGAACGAGACAAAAACCTAATTCACAGGAACGGAAGCCTTCCGACTAACAATGACAGACAATGGTAATGATAGAAGAACACACACAAAAAGTAGCAAATGGGACAGAAAGGTTATAGTAGAAGAAGGTGCGGGAGACACAGATTGACAGACAGATGAATAAATGATGACAGGAACAGCTGACCAGTAAGCAGCTAAAGGAAGGAGCCTAAAGACCAGCATGGAGGCGGGAGGCCACAGCAGGATCTCTGGAGAGACGGTCAAGGTGCATTTAGAGATGACTTTGACTGTCTGTCTCTCTGTCTGGCTGCTTTAGTGAACTCATAAACTACAGTTACCTCTACCACAGTGTTAAAACAGCCGAGACACATCCGAGACCCACAAAACACAACAGGCATCAATAATTCAACAAATATCTTCAGTGCAGTTCCGCTGCCATTCTTTCCCGATTAGTTTCTGTGTTTCAGAACATATCCAAAAAATGTAGCAAACAGGTATGTGTTTTAAACCGAAACCAAATGCAAAATCAACTATCAAGCTCTGCTCTCCCAACAATGATGGATGTCTTACAGGAAAATGGATTTGACTGTTGGAGTTGTAAATGCTAATGTGAGTTAATCAGGCGAGAAGGGGAGGGGACTCAGGCCAATGTCTATCCTGGATGGAGAAATTGTTGTAATTTATGTTAAACAATTTCCCTGTGATAGAATGACATTTGTTGCTGTTTTTAAAAATAAAATGTATATAAGCTTATAAAAAATACCGTCTTTACTATTGTTTAGTCTTTTATGAAAGTGTACAAGGGCCGTTGTAGATAACCGAGTCGTTTATATTCACAATTCACATTAATAGTTGTCTGATTATGGTTAAAAGAAATCTCATATTTTCCAAGAATAAAGTACCAAATGTAATAGAATAAAACCCAACCATCAATCTCAACCATCCTGAGAGGCAGTATCCCATTGGACGTCTGTTGTGGAGGTCAGGGTATTTGTTGCAATAAGGTCCTTTTTATGTAAAAGCCCTGTTTGAAGCATTGGCTGTCATGGAGACTATCATCCATAAAGCCGGTGAATTTCTGAGTCTCAAGGGGCTCACTGCTTTTGACGATTTTCACAACATTTCTGTGATAAAGCTCTCTGATCTTCTCTCGTGCAGCCCGGCCTGTGTCAGGGACCCAAACTGTGTCAGTAATATTCCATTAAAGGTGATAATACAATCAGGACAGCGAGGCTTTCAGCAGATTATGGTGGCGGGAAGGAGAGCAACAACATGTGTTTATGTGAGTGTGTGTCTGTATGTGTGTGTGTGTGTGTGTGTGTGTGTGTGTGTGTGTGTGTGTGTGTGTGTGTGTGTGTGTGTGTGTGTGTGTGTGTGTGTGCGTGTGCGTGTGCGCGTGTGCGTGTGTCACCTTTACCATATGAGTCACATCTGTCAGTGCAAGAGATTACCGATGAAGTAAATGCTACATTCATTCAAACTAAAACATCTGGGGAACAAAACATGGAAAAAGTTATTAATCAAACACATCTTTTCATCAAAGTGAAATATGGCTAACTATGGTTTTCAGTAACAAATATATCAGCAGACTGATTGATAAACAACTAACAACTACCTTTAAAATTGCCTTTTTAATATTTTCTTTCCATCTCTTTGAGAACAATCAAATATTTGGTCTAACAATATACACACACACAGAAGGAGAACCCATCAGATGTGCCACCGCGTTTTAAAACATGAGTGCATCATATTTGGCTGCTTTACTGCTATTCTGGAATATCTGGAGCTTTAGACGGATGACCTTTTGACCTGTCCTAACTTCCAAAACAAACTCATGAATGATTTATCCAAAGTAAAACAGCTCAGAGCTTGGATAAAGGCAGGAAGGAGATAGCAGCTGTGTGTGTGTGTGTGTGTGTGTGTGTGTGTGTGTGTGTGTGTGTGTGTGTGTGTGTGTGTGTGTGTGTGTGTGTGTGTGTGTGTGTGTGTGTGTGTGTGTGTGTGTGTGTGTGTGTGTGTGTGTGTGTGTGTGTGTGTGTGTGTGTGTGTGTTTGTGTGTGTATCTGTGTATCTGTACAGTGCAAATCCTCTTTGAGAGGCCAGTTTTGAGCAGTCTGCTAATTATCACATTCTCTCTGATCTTGGATTAAACTACAGTCGCACAACCCCACCCCCACCAACACCCTGGCAACAAGACTCCACGGCAACAGTGTGGAGCGCCATGAAAACAGCGTCTCTCCTCCAAGCATTGGTGGATGCTGGGAGATGTTATTCAGGTGGAGAGGATTGTGGGATATGGTGTCCTTTATAAATATATTGTATTTGTTTCCTGTTAATTACAATTTGTATTTCTTGTTTGTAAATGAGATTTGTGATTTGGGGTTTTATATACAAATACTTGACTTCACTGTACTCTATATACACTGGAAAAGGGAGTATGTTTTTACAGTTAGTCCATAAAACTGAAGCAATCTGGGAAAAAAACATAAATATTCAAGCGTGGTGACGCTAATGTATGATATTATGCACTCTTTGAAGCAGTAATGCTGCTATTTAAACATTCTGCAACCATCACCTATTGTAATGTACATGTAATTATTCATTGTAAAATACTGCTGAGTATCATGTGATCTTCTGAAGTGACCACTCATCACTTTTATTTCTGACACTTGGTCACACTCAGATTGTTGTTTTTCATTGTATGCTAATCTTTGAACAATAAAGTAATCTGAGCAGAAATGATGAATCTCGTACCAAACTTGACTTTAATATATTTGGCTACTTGGACTTTTTGATACCGAAATAAGGCTAATCTATTCTGTTAAGTATTTATCGTGATATACATTATCAGTCCATTGCCAAGTTCCATAACTGCCCAGAAGATGTTGTTTAATTCACACACTGTAACATATATTGTATGTGTTTTTTAAAGTAGCCGAGCAGTCCTCTTACACCAACACATAGAGAACAAGCAGGAGATAGATAGACAGGATAGACAGAGCTGGAAACATGCCAGAAGGAAGAGAGACAGGTAGGGCAGCAGTGAGAGTGCTTGGTTGACAGAGACAGAGAAGCGAGTGGCCGCAGGGAGAGACGGAGCATCAAAGGGAAGGGAAAAGAGCAGAGAGAGAGAAACGAAGCTGATGCAGCTCCTGAGCAGAACAAATGTGTTTGGAGCTGCTGAATATAGGTCACACATCTCCAGTGACTGTTCCCTTCCCTCCACTGAACCAGCTTCCTGCAGCAAGCACTTCATGCTAAATCCTGCATAATTTGGACCGCAATCTAGGGACTGTTAAATTAATACGCTTTTTGGTGCTGAAGAAATTACTGAATTATTTGCTGCTATTAAGACACCATATAGTTCAAACATAGAAGCTGCTTTCTGATGTGTTAGTTTGTTAAGAGTTTCACAGCTTATGTGCATGCAGCAATGTATACTGATGATTAATATTTTACTCTTCTTTGCATAAAGAATCAACCTCAGTGTGAGAAAGCTTTTATTGTTATTCTCAGGAGAGGGTGTAGTGGCCACTCAACAAATTGCAGAGCATGAATTATTATTTACAGCCTGTTAAGTTACACAGACTGAGGGGAAACAACAAGCGAAGAAGAAGAGGAGAGGACTGTGTGCCAGGTAAAGCAGGACAGAGAAAAAGGCTATAAACAGCCGATATGATACAACAGCAATGACAGCGGGATTTAGATCATGTGTGAAAGCGGTTCTTTCCACGTTCACACCTGTCTATCCCCCAGTTCTCGGTTCATGGCGCACCTGCAATCCAGTCCCGACCTTTCAAACACACACCAACACTAACACACAGCGTCATGCATCATCAGACCATGCAGAATATACGGTCCCCTAAACATATCTGAACACAGAATCAGCAAGGTGAGCAGCTTCTGGACGGGATCACATTCAAGGATCTATAGGTTATGTCTTTAAATATCTTATTATGTCAGTCCAACACCAAAAGACATTCCGTTTTTTAAGACACTAAACAAAGAAAAGCAGGAATATTTGATCCATATTTGAGAGGCGGAAAGTTGTATTTTCTTCCATTTTTCGCACACTACTTAAAAATCTAAATATTTGCAGATGATTGTTCAGCCAGATAAGATGACTAATTGCAGCTCAACAATACTTTATACTTTCACTGTCACTTCTAATGTGTGCCAAAAAGTATCCTCTAACTTTTCACATGTACATGTGTATTTTTTGTTGACCTAACTAGAAAAATACAATTTTTGTTTGTATTTACATAATATCATTATATGCCATTGCAACTATAATCCACTACTAACCCATCCACTTTGAATTTGAGGGGATTATGCAGTAGTCTGCTGCTGCCACCTGACATTTATGCTTGGCTGGTCAGCCAGCTATCATATTTTCTGCCTGGGTTGAGAGGGAGAGGTCAGCTGTTCACTCTTTTCTGGTTTAAAGCATGAAGACAAGAGTAGGAACACAGGGATGTAAGGCTGAAGCATGGAGCGATGAAGATTACAGAGGAATGACACTTAATGTCTGCTGGACAGACACATCCCAAGAGGATTGATTACTCAGCGGCCGACTGCATGAAGTCATGTTTCTGGGTATCAGATATGCAGTGCATTCAGGACTGCAGGCCTGGACATCATAACTCAATAAGTCACTCCATTTCAGGTCCCACATAGGCTTTTAGTCTGGTCTGTGTCGGGCTTCAGGGTTGGCGATGTGGTGGTCTGCCAATCGATGCAATGATCAATATATTACCAACAGAACGATGGGAAATGGAGCAGGACAGATGGTTGCTAGCTGTTTCTGTATGATCATCCAAACAGCTGACATTTCCTTTTCGTAATGTTAATATGCATTATTACCAAGATTCAATAGATCACACCTCTGCTTTTCTCTTGCCTTGGACAGCAGTGCTCATCAAAGGATTGGCACCCAAACAAGCACGAGACTAATAAATGGCATGACATCACTGCCAATGTGAGAGGCATTTAAACCCATATCAGATTAATTTAAGACGGGGGAGGATAAGTAGCTTGGAGAGGACGGATATTGGCATCAAAGTCAGCAGAGAAGACAATGTATGTGCCACTAAATGGTGAGTGTGGACCAAAACCAAATGAAAGAAAAGGGAGGGGAAGGTGACATAGCTTACAATGAACACCCTACATAGAGGGAGAAAGACTGGACAATTGAGAGGTAAATTGAATGGACAAGTCATCAGTCTTGCAGGCAGGAGAATTGTGTGTCATATAAATGCCAGGATGCTGGAGGTGAAAGCCTGAATGCTTTTCCAGTGGAGGGATGAGCAGGAGGCTGAATCAATAAGCACAGTTTTACCTCATATTCATACCGGTTATTAACCATTTGTCTCACCTAGTCTGTTCCAAAATAGACAACCCTCCTCCCCCTCCTCCTTCACCCCCTCCCTACAGCCTTGTACCGACCCATACCCACCCATGGATGGCTGATCCAACCCATTCACAGAGCACTCAAAAAGCACAAAAAGGGTCTTGTAACAGCAGCATGATGTGGGAGGGCTGTTGCTGTGTGTCAACACGGTATACCCTCCGATAACAGATTGTCTTTAATCCGAGAGCCAGTTGTATGGATGCAAAAGCCCTGTCAGCTCTCGTTTGGCCAATTTATCTGCGGCTCTGCTTAGAATTAATTCACCAAGCCGGTCGGCTGCCAGGCCCTGGTGTTCCGCAGTGATAATAAAATAAACAGGGTGTTGATTTCATTTTCAATCGACATAGACCTGCGGTTAAGGCACAGGCCTATTCTGTGTGGGTTTGGTTGGGAACAGTGATGAATGGTTCCAGTCGACGGAAGCAGAGCAACACCTGCCCATAACCAAATCCAATACTAATCGAAATAAAAAATGTGCTTATCACACAGGGCCGTGTATCGGTGGAGATGTGGGTGGAATCCCACCGTAAAAAACGTGATCTGACATTAATGTTTAGTTCGATAACAGTGATACACATTCACCATTGCTTACCTCTTTGAAAAAACCCTCCATCCTCCCTACTCCTCCCAGACGTCGCGCGCCCGGCCCGGCAGAGCGCAGACACCGGCTCCAGTCTCCGGTGCGCAAATCTCGCCCACCGAGGGGTGAGCGTGTTGGTCAAGACGGGGGAAAGGTAGCGGTGCCTCCGTGTTGATGTTTCCCATTCACCGAGCGTTAGTCTTCATACTCGGAATGGCTCAGTGGCTCAAACACACCTCAGCAGCGTCCGGGCTCTATGCGCAAAAAGCCACATGAGAAAAATCCAAGGAGGCTGTGATGAAAAATTTAAAATGTCCACGCGAGGGATCCGTCGAAAGAGCTCTAATTGACGAGCATCGGTGTTCCAGGCCTGCCTCTTTTCGGTGTAACAGTGTCTGTGTGTGTATGTATATGTGAATGTGTGTGTATGTGTGTGAGAGGCTGTGCGAGCTTGACGCTGCCCTCCTCACACACGGGGCGGTGGAGACACAGCCTCCTCAAACATAAATCACGCGCGCACACGCGCGCACACACACACACACACACACACACACACACACACACACACACACACACACACACACACACACACACACACACAGGGCAGACATGTAAATTGAAGTAGGTTTTATAGCTGTGGCAACCCCCTGACAACATCTGGATTATTTTCTTCTCCAATCAGTAAAAAGGCATTTTTTAGTTTTATGTAGAAAAGTAGTGGCTTGGGTTGGTGACTAGCTCCAGACATAATGAAAGAGGCTCTGTCCCACTTGGCCCAATTACAGGTGTTGATCCTGAAATGACCCAGATTGGACATCAGCAGCACCAGCATGTTGGATTGTGCGTTTGTGTAAAAAAAGAGGAAAGAGGATTTATGCAAAAGAAAAATTAAGGAGAGTATATCTCAATGTTGTATGGATTTATTGCTTGGGTTATTCATTGAATACTAAATAAATCTGTTTGTTGCAACTCATATACTTTTATACATGTACAACAGTGTGATACATCTATTGTTGCCCCTAGTGACTACTTTGCATTTACAATATCCAGTAGAGATGATTCTTGTCAGATAACATAATAGATGTTGACATGTTGGCTTGAGTGGACATGAATATGCAACAACACGGAAAAAGAAATCCCCGTTTCACTGACTGAGATGATGTCTAAATTAGCCATGAGGAAAGAGCTGTCAGCCAAATTTACTTTCCTGTGTATCTAAAATCCCACAAAGAGAGAGAGAGTGAGAAGAGGAGAGTATTTCTAAATGGTCTTTCCGAAAATGGCCTACCTCCCATTGCAAAGGAGGAGGAGGAGGAGGAGGAGGAGGAGGAGGAGGAGGAGGAGGAGGAGGAGGAGGAGGAGGAGGAGGAGGAGGATAGTCAGAGCCCCTGTAGGGTGACAAATGATATCTCACAATACACACACATGTGCAGTTGTGCACACAGGACAGCAGGGGGAAAACACCCCAATATCAAGAATAATAACACACATTGTCCCCAGAGACACCCGTTTGTATGAATGAGGTAGAAATGGATAGACAGCTGGGTTATGTGATGTGGACCGTGTGTGGTTTTATTCTCCAGTTCAGAAGACCAAGCTGCGGGGGCCAGGTGCAGCCATCAGGAGCCCAGTGTGGGGAGGCCTCTTTGGGGTAAAGTATTGTGAAGCTCAGCCTGTTCCCTCTGGAGCCCTGGAGGTAAAGAGGGGGCCTCCTGTATGTAAGCCTGGAAATGTTATTCAACTGTGCCCTCCATCTTCGTCAGGGAGACAGTTCAAAAGCTAGCCCCAACAACAGGCCCCTGTCCTGTATGTTAGAAGTGTGTGCATGTCTGTATGGCCACACACATATACACATACAGTCAGGAAATGAGACCTACACTTTATAATCTCTAATATGAAATAGCTTTAGAAGATTACCCCCCTTCCACAAAATAAAATAAAAAATAAATATTGACTCGATTACTTGTATGTTAACCTGCAGCAGCACAGAATGTGCACACTTCATCGTACACTCACACTTAACTGTTAGCAAAACATTTCTGAAGGAGTATTGTGTAAACAGAAACCAGTAAATGCTCCATAATCAGAACCCCGAATCCAACCCCCATCCTGTTGGTGACCAAGATTTCTAAGTAATGTTGTAAACATTTTCACAGTGACACACAGCATAGTATTCTTGTGTATTATGTTAATTGATCTGAAATTATCAAAACATTACGTTCATATATGATTTTTCATTGTCAGAAAAAGGCTAGTTGTAAAGATTCAGTTACATGAATTAAAAACTATTATCGATGCTATGTTGTAACCAGAAGCAGTTTTTGACACAGGACTAACAGAGGTTACAGCAATGTCAGCATGATTAGGTGGCCTGCTGCAGCATTTATACATCATAATGGACTCTCTAATTATCTCTATTGTTTTCTCAGAAGTGTTTCTTTTAAATTTTAATGAAGCCCCACTCTAAAGGACACTGACAAAATGGTGATTTATATTCTCCCTTTGTTGGATATGTTTGATAGTCTAGAAAGTACTGTGTAAACCATTCATGATATGCAAGAAAATCCCAAATGCACCAAAATATGGATCCAAATTCTAGTTTAGCTGTATTTATTTTGAGCATTTGTTTTAAAGGAATTAAGGCAACACAACACAGGAATCATTCAGTGTTGAGTAGAGCTAAATTGGTTATTTGATTGGTCAATTAGCCGATTATTCTAATCATCATTTAATCAATTAAGTCATTTATCAAGCGATCACTTATCTGGTTTCAACCTCCGAAATACAGTATCGGGTTTTTAAACAGTTTTTTAGTGGATGTCTGACAAAACTTTACATTGAGTTCTGTGATACACATTTTTACTATTTCCATTTTACTACATCAATGTTGCCTAAACTCTCATATGGTTTGCACCTAACCACCCCTCCCGACTAGTACTAATGGATGTATGAAGTAAATGCTCTCAACATATTTTTGATCTTGGTCTGCATGAAAGTCAATAGCAACCAAATGCAACAGCCACAAATTTGCACAAAAAGTCCCTGGAGTGGAAATGCAGAGGGGGGATCGCTGCTGTCTGTGATTACTTGCCTAAAAGCCATCGATCCAACTCATTCAGCATGCGGGAACATACACACGCATTGAAATACACAGACATAAAAAAGTCTGGGCTATTCAATTGTTATTACCATGACAACACAAGGACTGACCCTCAGCGGTGAATTGTAGGATAGATTTTGTTCGCTGCGAGTCAGGAGAATAACTCTGCTCCCTCTCTCTTTCTCCTTGATGTCTCCTTCTCCTATTACTGTTACACTGAAAATGTGTGTGGGCTGTAAATCAGAGAGAAGTGTGTGTTGTGGACAGATCATCGATAAGTGCTCTGGTTCTCTGAGTGAAAACGCAGACAGATTACTGAAGAGCTCAAAGCTGAGCCAACCCATTGCATGGATCTCTCTCTCCTTATACGACACCGACAACACTTACATATGAACCACGAGCATATCATTCAACACATGTATCTGGTAACTGGTGTGTGCATCTGTGTGCATGTCATATGTTGCATGCATTAATCAGGCATCACTCACAATGTCACAGCCAATCAGTTTTACCACCGGAGCGTCCATAAATCTCTCTTCATTTATTAACCTCATTCTCTTTCGGTCGCCCCTCTTCTGTGACCCGTCGCTGTCCCTGCAGAGTGATCAGTTTATGGCTGTCTGAGAGGAAATGCTGAATCAAAGGGATGCAGTGAAACTCATTGTGTCCTGATTGATTATCAACCTTACTATGTACTGGTTAACCGGTGAAATGGGGCAATCCAAAGCAAGGCCTTGAGGCTAAATTTGGTACTCGACAAATACTCTCTTTTGGTTTTGAAATGGCCCCAGAGACACAAAGATGCATTGTTTGGTGTAATGTAATGCAATGGGATAAACTTCACAAAAACGTTCTAGAATGTATGCTATTATAATGTAATCTCGATTGTAATCTCCAATACTTCAAACTAAGTCACTCTTCTGGCAGTACAAGACATATGTTACATAACTGCAGCAGCTTTATTAAAACCTTCTATTAATCAATCTACATTATGGTTTATGTGGTTCACAACGAGAAAGACTCACACTCCCTCTTGAGGAAATGTAATATTGAGATGATGAGGTTACTTAGTCTCTGTAATTTAATTTACTTTGAATGACTGAATAATAAACTTAGGCAGGGAGTGTGGGCTACCGCTACAGTCGCTCAGAAACTCATCAAGACACTCAACATTGATATAAAATATTAAAACACAAACACTTTTGCCAATTGATGAGCCAATACCATCCATTAAAATCAGAAGGCTGGCTAAAGATATTTTAGAATCAAAGGTTCACTCTTCAACTTAAATAAATACTTGATCATTAAGGGGTAAATGCCTATTTCCTCTCATGCAGACAGTTATATGAAGAGATTGAAACTACTAAACAGAATATTTTTTTCATTTAACTTAAGCAAATAAGCATATATATGCCAAAATGTGGAGTTTTCTTTTTTTTAGTACGTTTTTCATTTCATTTCGAACCTTTATTTATCCAGGTGTAACCCATTGAGATCATTGATCTCTTTTTCAAGGGAGACCTGCTCAAGTAGGTTCCACATGAAACATAAAAACATAAACAGAACAACAAAAAGGACATCATACAGCATCATTACAGGGATTTACAATTTACATAATTATCCACATGAACAGGTACCAACAGCTTCCGATTGAGTAGCATCCAACCGAGCTTTAAAAACATTTAGTGGCACCAGATTGCTCAGTTTCCATTTCAATTGCAGACTATTCCAAGTTAGCGGAGCTGCGCATCTAAAAGCTGTCTTCCCTAAGACAGTCCTAGCAGTTGGCACATTTAATAAAAACACAGCATGCGATCTCAGGCAGTAGCCACTTACAATTCGCCGTGAGATCAGGGAGCAGATGTAGGATGGAAGTTTCCCTAACATGGCTTTGTATATAAAAATGTACCAGTGACTGAGCCTCCGTGCAGTTAGTGAAAGCAAACCAGCCCTTGCATACAGGGTACAGTGATGGGTTGATGCTTTACAGTTTGTCACAAATCTCAGTGCACTGTGATACGCAGCATCTAACTTGACCAGGCAATCAGCAGGTGCATTCATATACATCAAATCACCATAGTCCAGCACAGGTAAAAAGGTCACAGTGAGCCTTTTCCTGGCCTCAAGCGAGAAACAGGACTTGTTCCTGTAGAAGAAACCCAGCCTAACCCTCAGTGTTTTAAGCAGGTTATTGACATGACGTTAAGATTAGTTTTTCTCCAGACAGTTTCTATCTGTCTTTACTTGCCAGTTGTCCTTCCATATATCGTTGACTCTATATTGAGTATTTAAAACACTGCCGATATTGACTATTAACCTTTCTTTCTAGTGAGCAAGTCTGAAGGACACCTGCATGGCTGGACATTAATGAATTAACGATACACAACACGAATAGCAACAATTGGCAAAAGCTGTGCAAATAGGAATCTGAATTGGTGATTTTAAAAGAATATCAATATGTTTCTTCTTATTACAAGTATAATGGCCTCTCCATATTATTATCGTGAAATAGAGAGAAAGTGAAAAGAGCAATATAAAGATGCTTAGCCAGTGGTCTTTCTGAGAGACCAGCTATGCAGTGTGGTGTCAGAGTTCAGTCCCTGTGGACAGATATACTGAACAACACAATAATTCATGCATTCATGTCTGATGCACGCCCCCCCACACACTCTAGAGGGACATATGATGGGGGGACCTGATCTGTATGACTCATGCGACACAGTTAATGTTCCTCTGTTAAAAATGAAATCATGCTTTGCAAGGTCTTAATAAGGTTATTTTGGAAAACAGTTACACACCTATTTTTATAACACACAAAATGCAAACTTTTTTAAAGATAAATTAATAAAGCCAACACTAGCGTATAGCCCAAGTGTGAACAAAAGTTGAACCTCCTTTCCTGTTGTCTTAACGATATGAACGAATATACCTCCAACACACACACACACACACACACACACACACACACACACACACACACACACACACACACACACACACACACACACACACACACACACACACCTAACTGTGTCAAACATCCCCACTTAAATCAAACCCAGAAAGGGAATTGATATCAAACTGATCTATTGTATGTTATTGCGTGTGTGTGTGTGTGTGTGTGTGTGTGTGTGTGTGTGTGTGTGTGCGTGCGTGCGTGTGTGTGTGTGTGTGTGTGTGTGTGTATGTGTGTGTGTGTGTGTGTGTGTGTGTGTGTGTGTGTGTGTGTGTGTGTGTGTGTGTGTGTGTGTGTGTGTGTGTGTGTGTGTGTGTGTGTGTGTGTGTGTGTGTGTGTGTGTGTGTGTGTGTGTCAAAAACATCTGTCAGGGGAAATATGGGACCACAAGGCAATATGGGGATACATCTCCATCCGGATCTATTCCCTTGAAGTTAACAGCATACACCATCATATACTTTCATATTTCCTAATGATGTGTTCAGGACTCATTACCTCTGTATTCCTAAATGCCTGCTAGAGTGACTATAATTTGTCTTGTTTTAACTGAATCATGATTCACAATATATGTAATAATTCAAATGATAAGAGCAATAGATGAAGAATGTTTTATATATTATCCAGGCACTTCAGGAAGTGGGACAGATAGGGATGTTGGGAACTGCCCCAGGGGTACCAGCAGAAAGAAGAAAACAAGGACGATTACAATTATTTATTTTAAGGAGTCTCAAGTAGCATCCTGCGTGCATGTGTAGATTTCATACCTGCTGTGTTGGGTTTACATGGGTGCACATACAGGAAGAAGCTTGATCCAATTAAGTTGCTCTAGAGCAGGGGTGACTTCATCCTGATTCCCTTTTCCCCACCCCCTCTCCAACACCCCTACCCCACTACCCCATTACAGCTATCCCAGCACCACCCATGGCAGCACGACAGCACGTCTTTGGACCAAATTAGCCGCCAGTGCAACCCCCCCTAATTCCCGACAGACAGTGGGGTAATTTAATCAGCCAGCTATAGCCTGCAGCAGAGCCCTATCATGCTTACACACACATATACGCACAATAGTCTAGAATAATATTACACAACACCAGGAGAAGGTATTCATAATAAGTGTGGCAATGAAGAACTAAACAGTTAATTGACATTTAATTTTAAATGAAATGTTATATGTAAGTGATTTTTGTTTGTATTTTCACAATTGTGATGAGGGAAAAGGGCAACAAAATAAACGTTATCCTCACTTCTTTGGATAATCTCTAACACAGCATATGATTTATTGTACAAACATCAATAAACTAATTGAAATACAATGAATTAAAACTGTTTAAACGTGGTCTAACAATAGGTGAAGATTGATCAGAGACACTGTTTTATTTTATCATATTTCATTACTCTTGTAACTCACTTACTGTTTGGCCAATATTATACTGGGCTTTATTGTAACATACTTTTTAAAATGGATTAAACTGAACGAAGCCTAATCCTAGTGAGGACCGGATAAATTACCCAGATCACTTTGAAATAACTGGATTACATAGATCCCCCCTGACTCAAGACACCCCTGCCCCTTTTTCTAAATCTGTACGTATATACACAAACAAAAAAAACACTCACTGTCAGGAAAGGTTAGATTATGGGAAAATAAAATGAGAGAAAAAGAGCAAGAATTAAAAAGCTTTGCATTAGAGCTGTAAGAAAATTCTGAGAGAACGGAGGATAGCCAACATGTCAGATCACACACATTAAGTATACTTAAATGTGTGCGTTTGTTTGTGTTTGTTTTGTCTTCCTGTTTTCTGAATGTGTGGTCTGACTTCCAAGATGTGTGTGTGTGTGTGTGTGTGTGTGTGTGTGTGTGTGTGTGTGTGTGTGTGTGTGTGTGTGTGTGTGTGTGTGTGTGTGTGTGTGTGTGTGTGTGTGTGTGTGTGTGTGTGTGTGTGTGTGTGTGTGTGTGAAAACCTCACTTATTAATTCACTTCTGTCAAGGGAAATTGGTTAATGATATCATCATTGCTAGTATTATTATTTAATAAACAAAGGCAAACACACACAAACACACACATACGCACACACATACACGCGCACGCACGCACGCACACACACGCTCACACAAAGTGATTGGTGTTAACAGTGTAACTAACACAGTGAACAAAAGCCGAGCTGTCACTCCAGAGGCTTAACAATCACATTTGAATATTCATCAGCAGAGCAACAGAAGGTGAGTTTCGCTTTGCAAAGATCATGTTGTTGCTGTATAGTCAGCTCCACCACCCCATCTACTGTATGCCCATCAAAACATTACATTACATTACATTGCATTTAGCTGCACAACACACAGGCAAATAACAGCAGGAGATCATTAAGCAGAAGTAAGTATCATTTACAAAATGACTGCCCATTCATTTTGTCCTAACTTCTCAATCATACACTTTTATTTTTGGCAATATTGGTTTGCCAGTCCAATTGGATCATGTGCAATAATGACATTTATTTATTTACAATAACTAACAGTACACTCTTTTTAAGTGTTCCTTATTGGTTTATAAGTGATAAGAGCGTACAAATGTATTACATGAACATAGGATTTCATGTTCATTGAGTTATTCTAAGGCTTTACTCATTGGGAACTTACAGAAAGATCACACTGTAGAGATTTCTGCCTGTTTAACACACTTTGATCAACAGGGGGGTTCAGATGATCCTCATGAGATGAATCCTTTTGAGAACGAATTGGCTGGAAAGCTTCAAAGCTTCATAAAGGCTTCATCTCGTCATGACTAGTTTATATTAGCTGTGGATGTGGTTTTTGAAGATGTTTTTTTTGTGCTGTTTTTCCTCTGCCTTTTAATTGCACCCCTGGTGTATAATAATAACAATAACGTATAGATCTTTGTATTTTTTTTTGTATGTAAGGTTGAAGGATCATTTATTGTCATTTTGCAACTCAGGGTTGCACCATGAAATGCAATGGTATGTAGAATCTACATGTAGCAGTATCAGTCCATGTACAGTTTGACAGTATCCAGTAGTGCTACAAAAAATGACCAGACGGTGGTAGTAAACGACCATTTGATAAGCCTAAGTAACCACAGCAAAAGAAGGACCTGCCATGGAGTCTCATGCAGGGCGTGTCACTTACTTCTCATACATGCAATGTCTTCTTAGTGCCCGCCTCTAACCGCCTCTGGTTGGCTGTTCTTCCTTCTGTTAGCGAACTTTCACTCTGATTGGGTAATGTCCTTGTCTGTCAGCTATGACAGACGCCACAGTGCTAGCTATTTGGAAAATGAAACTGGTTCGTGTTTGACTTCGAGACGCAGCAAACAGAAAACGAAAACAAGACGGGTATTAGATTAAACAAAAAAAAATCCCCTTGGAGTTGACTCTTTTAACTTGGCGCAGCGGAGGAGGAAGAACCCATCGGTAAGGGAGGCAAAGCCTACATATTATTTTTGGGAGGGAGCCAGGCCTGTGCTGTCAAACCACGACAACAACAACACCTGAATCTCCTGTGTTAGCTTCTTTCTTGTATGTGTTGCTGCTTATTATATCCAGGATAAAACCGCAACTAAACATCAGCTATTTCTGTCACCTTTTGTCGGTTCAGCCCTGTGCCTCATTATATGTTGCCTTTTAATAGTAATATGGCTTTTACAGTCCCTTCCTAGAGTCTGTTATGGTCCTGGATAAGACTGACAAGAACGTATTTCTTTTTTACAGCTGGTAATGTTGAGTAAACACCCTCACTAGACAGGACGTACTGTACTGCAATGGAGGTAAGATAATCTCTGTATTGGATAATAACCACAAAATAGCTCTGTTTTGAGACAGTATATCTAGGTAAGACGTGCACCCATAAACCACATCTCAAGTATTAATTGCATAACTAAGGGTAGTCCCTGATTTGTTATGTAATAACTCAGATTTAAATTCAGTCATTGCACCTTAAGATGCTGTTTTCACAGTTTGATAACATAATGGTCTTCTTGAGAAATATTTAGGCTAGGTAATTTTCGTTGTAGGCCTACTTGAATACTTCCATCCAATGTTATGTCATCATTGTATCAAATATGTGGTTTGTACACCAAGCCCTTTTATCATTGTCTTCAGTCAACACAATATTAATCTGCAGAGTCTCTTTGGGAACTCCTGGTGCTATTATAGCTTTTAGATGTAGCTGTCACAGCTTTAAGTAAAGGATCTTGAGGCAGAGACCCTTGTCAGTTTAGTTTTGGTTTTCAGTCCAACTGGCGAAGGCAAATGAAGCATAGTTGCTATACACACTACTGATTTTATTTGTCACTAAATAATTACAGGACCATTTCTTATAAACACACTTTACTATACTTTTGTGGCACATTTTCAAATGTTTTATCTCTCTTCAATTGTAGTCATGTGTGGAGATAGTTCAGTAGTCTGGGGTTGCATTTTTGAAGAAACTGCCCTTTTAATCAGACTTTTACAGTTTATGAATACAGCTCTGAGTTGCTTATCCTGAGCTTTAAAATATCAGGCAAAACAAATATTGTAAAGGATTAATAATCAATAATTACTAAATCAATCCAAAATCAAGTCTAATGTTGATAGTAAGGCCTCAATTGAAGCTTTGGTCTGTTTAACACATTTTCCATAATAGGGTGTAAGTGTCAACATTAGTTGATTATTAACCAAGATATGATGTGTAAACCTTTGCTATTGTAAATCTCTTTTATCTCATCTCCTCCTTGTTTACGACTCCCTCTTGCCTTCCCCTCCTCTCTCCCTCCCGTTCTCTGTGCTCCAGTCTGTAGCGGGGGGCTCAGCTACTTGGTGAGACTGAAGCTGTTGTCACTATGGCGCACTTTGACACCGAGTACCAGCGCCTGGAGGCGTCCTACAGCGACTCTCCCCCCGGAGAGGAGAACCTGCTGATGCATGTGCCTGAAGGAGCCAAATGTATGACATGCACAAACTAATTACAAACAAATCATGAACTTTTCACACACATAAACACACCCTCCTCTTTTACACTCATTGATGCCTCAAAACAACCCCATTACTAATGTGTGATGATTCCTTTTGCAGCACATTGGCATCATATAGAAAACCTGGACCTGTTTTTCCAGAGAATATCCTTTTACAAGGCTATGGCATGTGTTCCTACTGTATTAAAACTGTATTACGCTACTTTGATCTTGCACAATTAATATCTTTGACCATAAATAGGATTTGCTTATCTCAGATACATGTGCAATGTTCCTTAACCTCCATTACGTCTATAATCTGCACCAGAAGAATGGATTCACCTGTATGCTGTTGGGAGAGATCTTTGAGCTAGTGTATGTATCCTACCTTTCAGAACTTATGTTTCAGAATCAGAGTCAGAATACCTTTATTAGTCCCACAGAGGGGAAATGTGCAGCGTTACAGCAGGAAAGAGCCACAGACAGCTTAGTGTTGCATATCTTACATGCGTTAAAAAAAGTACGAAGTTATAATATAATAAACACTATGCTAAAAAAGCACTAAGTTATAATATAATAAACAATATGTTTTGTTTCTTTTAATTTTCAAAAATACAGATCAAAAACAAATCAAATCTACAAATCAAATCCTGTAGCAGTTCTTAGGATTTAGCAGCCCGGTATATATTACAGTTATTAAAGATGGCATATGTATATAAAGTATATATTGCACATAAAGCACATATTGCACATAGTTTGACGGTAGACGGTAGTTTCTGTTCTGTTTGTCTGTCAGAGGTTTGTTTATGGCAGTGTGCCCTTTTCTCTCCCCCCCCCCCTCTCTCCCTCCATGCAGTCAGTTGCTGTTTGTGATTGGCTTCACAGTGTTCCTAGCTAACTGTGTGGACTATGACATACTCTTTGCCAACAAGTTTGTAAATCACACTGATTCATCTAAAGTCACTTTGCCTGATGCCTTCCTCCCTGTGGATGTCTGCAGTGCACGGTGAGTGTGACGCTGCATTTCGATAATAATACTTTTTCTTTGCAAATCAGCTGCAAATGTAATTTCGATGCGATTGTGTATCTGAGTGTGAAACAGAACAATCCACACAAATGTATACACTGACTTTCTTAGTATGTGGTGTACATTATCACGTGGAACTGGTTTTTGCCTGAATATTCCTTACTTGGTAATATCCCAGGATGAAAAATCAAGGTGTGACATGTTATGTATGATTTAAAAATTGCAGAATTAAGAGGCAACCCCAAAAATGTTGCTCAATATCAATGCCCTTTTTCATGCTGTACTTCTTTTCATAACTATAGCATTGTTTATCTTTGTGAAAAGCAGTGTTTATCTTTGTGAAAAGCAGTGTTTATCTTTGTGATAAGCAGTGTTTATCTTTGTCAGAAAATCCTATTGCAGCTAAATACATTTTTTAATCGAAGTAAATATTTTCTTCCGCAGTATCCGAGACAATGCATTTGTGATTTTTGTGCTGACGATCTCTGGAGTGTTTTGGCTACACCGCCTGCTCAAATTCCTCTACAACGTCTGTTGTTACTGGGAGATCCGATCCTTCTACATCAACGCACTCAAAATGACCATGGTGAGATATAAATCATGTCAGGAAGTTATTTTTTAGAAATGCCTTAAAGATTTGCTTGTGTACTTTAGTAAGTTACTTCTTATCACATAGAAAAAGAAAGTAACCTTCACTTTGTTTTCTTTTCAGTCAGAACTCCCTTATGCAACATGGCAGGAGGTTCAGGCCAGGATAGTGGAGATCCAGAAGGAGCACCAGATCTGCATCCATAAAAAAGAACTAACGGAGCTTGACATCTACCACCGCATCCTTCGCTTTAAAAACTACATGGTAGAAACATATGTGATGAAATGATAAAAACATTGTTTAGTTGCTGCCATGCTACTTTTAATTATAAAAAAACCCAAACCAAAACTTTCTTCCTTTACTTCTCTAGGTTGCCATGGTGAATAAATCACTCCTTCCTGTGCGATTTCGACTTCCTGGCCTTGGGGAGTCTGTGTTCTACACCCGCGGTCTCAAATACAACTTTGAGCTCATCTTCTTCTGGGGGCCAGGTACGTCCATGTTGAATGTGATGTGTGTGAATGTGGCTGTGTTCCTATGGTGTCATATTCAGGTGAAATGACCATTTGCATGCTTCCACTCATATTTGCCTTTGAGTCAAGGTTTAGAATTACAAAGGATTGATCTTTTACCTCTGCAGGTTCTCTGTTTGAGAATGAGTGGAGCCTGAAACCAGAGTACAAGAGAGGAGGGAACAGGCTTGAGCTGGCAGACAGGCTGGCATCCCGTATCCTGTGGATTGGGATTGCCAATCTGCTGCTGTGTCCTGTCATTCTGGTGTGGCAGATTCTCTACGCCTTCTTTAGCTACACAGAGGTAACACGCGTACACACAAACTTCATACATTTTCCTTTGTCATTTAGTGTTCTAAACTGAAGTTTGTTGTGTTTGTGCCTAGGTTATAAAACGAGAGCCTGGTTCTCTGGGAGCGAGATGCTGGTCTCTGTATGGTCGATGTTACCTGCGGCACTTTAATGAGTTGGACCATGAGCTCATGTCCCGCCTCAGCAAAGGCTACAAAGTCAGTCCACTAACTAACCCCCTGATGCTCTTTTACACTGAAACCTAGTTTTATAACTCTTATTTTGTTTCTTTTAGGCTGCGTCCAAGTATATGAACTGTTTCCTCTCACCGCTGCTGACGGTGGTTGCTAAAAATGTGGCGTTTTTTGCCGGGTCTCTTCTGGCTGTCCTCATTGCACTGACTATCTATGACGAGGATGTCCTGGCAGTAGAGCATGTTCTCTCATCCATCACACTTCTTGGAGTGTGTATCACAGTCTGCAGGTAGAGGAGCTTATTTAACTAAAGCATTTTCTAATTACACAAATAAATCATTAAATGATTAGCAAACCGACGCCCAAGAGGCTTATTTCTATCTTGGCTTAATGTGTAAATACAGTAGGTGGTGAAGAATGCAGTATAGCCTGAAGCAGTGTATCTGTGATCTAGATCATTATAATGGATCTATAGAGTATAACATTTGTCATTACACATCTAATATGGAAAGGCAAACAAATATAAGACACAAATCTTAATTTATGTAGGATATCTTAATTGCCCTTTTAAAGCTACCAGGATTTGTAATCCCTTTAATGCTCTTCGGCAGATTACTCTGAGGTATAAGGATGAGTTTAAGAGGGTTTCCTTCTTAAGTAGCTCTTGACTATTTGAAGTCTGTTAATAGCTATACATTGAAATGCTTAGATATGAGGGACATCTTTTATGAATTGAACTCTGAGGAATAAGGCAGTTCTATTAATATAACTTTATATTTTATATTCAATCATCCAAGGCATTTTCAGTAATAACCCATTAGAAAGGTAACAGGTAGATTCTGAACAGTTTTAATTAATTTGTGATATATCCTCACTAACAGGGTTTTCAGATTTACTTATCAAGCACATTTCCTCAAATGAGTTACATTTTTCAATTTGATTTTGAACCTCTTGAGTTATAAGATGTAGTTATTTGCCACCACTTCTGTCTCTCTCTGTCTCTTCAGATCATTTATCCCAGATAAGCACATGGTGTTTTGTCCTGAGCAGCTGTTGAGGGTTATCCTGGCTCATATCCACTACATGCCTGACCACTGGCAGGGCAATGCACATAGATATGAGACTCGAGACCAGTTCTCTCAGCTCTTCCAGTACAAAGCAGTGAGTATGAAATCTGAACTGGGAATATAGATCAAGACTCAGAATAATTACACGGTAAATCACTTCTCTCTCTAAACAAATAATGATGTTGGTCCATACTTTTCTAGAGATTTGTATCTGACGATACACATCTTATTTTCTCTTAATTTCCAAGCTTTATCCACATTCCCTTATTTGCTTTAATATCTCAGAGAGACTTGTAAAAGCAAAGATGTATTTACAGTATGCTGTTGGCTTTTTTAAGACGATTCACAAGGAATAGTGCCCTGCTGAGAAACACCTTGTTGATATTTGTTAAGGGAGGAGTTTACACTCCACTCCAAGATTGTAACAGTATGTGTTCTGTTAATATTTAATCCTAAAGTAACAAGAATTGTTCTAGATTTCAATCGCAATGATTATGCCTTTTTAAATACTATGTTTCAACTTCAGCGTTGCCTTTTTTACAACTGTACTTTGTAAACCAAATGTACAGGGTCAACCTTTTCTCCGTTATCTTTCAGGTGTTTATTCTGGAGGAGCTGATAAGTCCAGTGGTGACTCCCATAATCCTGATCTTCTGTCTGAGGAGGAAGTCTCTGGAGATCATTGATTTCTTCAGGAACTTCACTGTGGAGGTGATTGGGGTAGGAGACACTTGCTCCTTCGCCCAGATGGACATCAGGCAGCATGGACACCCTGCGGTAAGGGACTGCAACATGAGGGGCTGTAGGGGGGTACTAAATACTTCAAAGCTTCATTCATAACATTCAACACACCTTATTAACAGGGCGGTCTATCAGCAATCTTTGAGCACCACTAGTACATTTAAATTCCCCAAATAAATTGTTTTGACGGCTCTTAAAAATGTATGGTAAATTAGTTTAGTTGTTAAAAAAGAAAGCATATCATGTATTTGCATTCACATGGGGCTCGGTGTTCATCAAGACATAGTCATTTCATTTTATGTCGACAAAAGGGACAAAGTAAGTTCATTAAAGAACGTTTAAATAATGAAACGATACAGCCACAAATGCAGCCAAACAGACATACACAGATGAAGAAGACACACTTTAAAATACTTATCTATAGACTTTGTGACATTAGATTAAAAGACGAGTGAATAAAAGGGTCTATGTGAACACCTGTGTGTTGATTGTCTCTCCTCCTGTAGTGGATGTCTGAGGGGAAGACAGAGGCGTCTATCTACCAGCAGGCAGAGGACGGGAAGACAGAGTTGTCTCTGATGCACTTTGCCATCACCAACCCTCAGTGGCAGCCTTCTCAGGAGACCACACACTTCATCAGCCAGCTGAAAGAGAAAGTTCACAGAGAAGCCAGAGGAGGTCCTTCAGATACACATCCACTCTCACTGTCTGAGTCTGAGGTACAGAGATAAACCAACATTCATGCTCGAGTATCAGTGGTCATAAGTTAGATGTTATCAAAGCGTCAGAAGTAAATACTGATTTGCTGTCTTCTCTCTCTTGCAGCCGAGGAGCCTTATTGCAAACGTCTTGGTGGGTCCGTCTACACTGAACTCCGTTCATTTCAGCGCAGACGGCTCTTTGACCAATCATGCAGCAGCTGGCTTGGGCAATGGGGCATCTGCCTTACGCTCCCTTTCCCCGATCAGCAGCAGTCTTCAACTGAGGGGAAGCTTGAGTGCAGCTCACAGGCCTTCTGGCCACACTTCAACCACCAGCAAAGCAATGGCCGGCTCTGGGTAGGAACATTTCCTTTTGAATTATGCCTTAACTTTTTCAAGCTAAATATTTTTACCTTTAAGTTAAAGTTAACTGTGACAACAACAGGGCTTGGGAAAAAGAAACAGTGATATTTTGGTGAAATGATATAGACTGAGATTTCAAAAATAATCAGATGAATATAACGACAAATAGTTGACTAAAATAAGGTTAAATTCCCAGCGCTTTAGCAATCTATAACTGTACTTACAACAGGATGGTTGGGATTAAAGATAAATACAAATGACAAGGACATTTTACATGGGACTTAGAATACATAAAAAAGCGGAGAAGTGTAAGTTCATTTATATTCGTTTGTCTCTGTTATTTTCCTCGTCTTTATTTCCCTAGCGTTTCCAATGTAGGATCTAATTTTCTTCAAACTTCTGTATTCTTTTTCTGTAGAACGGATGCCTGGACTGTGAGCTCCGGCAGCAGTGCATGGGAGGGTCAACTCACCAGTTTGGTCCTCTCAGAGTACGCCTCCACTGAGATGAGCATCCATGCACTTTACATGCATGAGGTAATTGTGTGTGAGCAGGTGTGAGAATAGAATAGACAGAGGATATCTTTGCTGATTTGTTTCAAGTCATGTGTTCACTGAATCTCCATGGGAATATTCATAGTTAAATAAAGATTGAATAAAACAATATATATAATAATGAACAGGGCACTAATGCTATCTTTTTTATCTCCCTTTAGTTTCACAAGCAGCAGTCCCGTGGCGAGCTGTCCCGCCACACATGGCACAGGCAGGAAAGTGACGAAAGCAGTGACAGCATCCCCGATGAAGTGAGGAGCGAACCCAACCCTCACTCCAGACACTTACTTCGCTCACACACTTTCCCCACCACAGTTCCCAGTCCCTGTGCCATTCCCACTTCAGCTTCAGCCATCGTCAGTACCGCCCGGGGCCAGGAGGGGGCTGCATCGTCACACAAGAGCAGCAGCCAGCGGCCGTTTAGTGGATCTACAGCAGGTACTCTCCATATTTCACATCATGTGTATTTGAATTATATAGTTTTTAGCATTACCAGTCTTTATTATTATTGCTGTCATGACTACTGTTTATTAAAAAAAAGTCCTCGAGCACAGGTGCATGATCATCCCCAACAAACTCTTCTAAAGTCTCTGTAACTCATGCCATAGTAAGAATACTGTATAATATTGTTGCATAATGTTGTCACAAGATTTCGGCACTCCTTGCAGCGCCATTATTTTTACATACTAAAAACAAGTTGACTGAACAAATACATCTACAGGAACATGAACATTTTTCTCAAGTGTAAAGTTGAGTTTCTCACTTTGAATATTTACCTAATGTCTTTTTATTTCATGTCATACTGACTTACTATAGAAACGATAGCATTGCATTATATGTTTTAAGAAATGAGAACAGTTTATTGCAAAGTAGCTGCAAGTGTAAATGTTCTTTCATCATGGATTAATCCTTCTTATATTTTCTCAAATAATCCTTTTGTCAATAAAATGTCAGAAAATAGTGAAAATGCCCTGTGTAATTTTCCAGAGCCAAAGGTGACATCTACAAACTGTATATTTTGTACAATAAAGCTAATATTGAGTATATTATCATGTATTTGAAAGAAACTCTTCACATTCTCACACTGAAGAAGCATGAACCCAGCAAATGTTTGGCATCAAAATAGCCAATACATTTTCTATTGATTGACTAATTGTTGCATCTTTACTGTACAGGTGATATATCAATCAGGGTAATTACTGGCACTTCCTAAACTCATCTGTCTTTTGTTTTTTCTGTTTTTACAGACTCTTTTAGTGCAGGGGGGAGAGTACTGAGGTCAGCCCGTGGTGTGCCCATGGGAGGGTGGGCAGAGGAGGGTCAGGTAGCGCCCCGACACCCTGATCCACTACCAGAAGAGGGCTTAGAGGACGATATGCCTCCTCACATACACAAGGTGAATTGATTATGTGTGTGATTGGAATGGTGGTGTTATTTTTCCTGTGTGTGCTAACAAGTAGATTTGTTTTTTTTGTTCTCTTTCTCTCACTTTAGGTTACATAAACAAGCTATGTGGATGAGTATCAGCGACTCATCCTTCATAGATGTCCATATAACCATTCCTCGTCTTCAAACAAGCCTTTTCACCAGGATTAACCCTCTGATCTGACACAGGTGAAGATGGATATGTGTCAGTGCAGTGTACCATGATGATCTCTACAAACTTTATGAGTGAAATCATCTGGACAAGTTACAATGATAAACCATTCAAAGATACTTTAAGACTGACCACTTGCAAACAGGGTGAATATCTGATTGTGTGTATCAGAAGAGGAACTACAGGATCAAGTTATTTATAATAGCCATCGATGCCATCAGATTATGCTTTGCTCTTTTATAATGTCAAAAATATAATTAAAGTGCATGTGGTGCTTACTGTAGATGATGTTAACAAAAAACCTGCATTATGCTGCTACTAGTGCTGTAGAAAAATAGGTTAAAACTTGCTCACAATGTGATCACAATAATCTTAATTGTGCTGTCTGTATTGTTTCGCCCTTTTGCAATGAATATGTTCAGAAAGATGCTTCTAACACAATGACTTTCGTTGTGTGTATCTTACTGTATTAGTGTACCAGAAGTTGGAGGTTCTGTATCCTACCCTGTGCTCTGTACTTCAGCTCACATTCTGCCTCTTCACAAAACACATGAAGGCCTCAAATAGTATCAAAATTACATGCCACGTTTTAAATACCATTTTACTCCTTATCTTTTTTATTTATTTCTGCATGTATTGCGTAACAAAATGTGTATTTTTTAAATGTTCAGAGTCTGGCTCTGTTTGCACATGTACATTCTTGTTTAAAAGATAATTGTACAGTGTAGCCTGGTATTTTGCAGCATGCACACATGGACTGTGTAAATACTTTAAATGTTAGGATATTTCACAGGAATCATTGAGAATGTAAAATTAATCAAATTTACACAATGAAAAGGCCAACATTGTGTGTGTAACCAGTCGTGCTGTATGCAAGCACATTTTAATCAGATTCAACCTAGTTTTTTATTTTTTCTGGATTTATTCATTTCACCATGCGAAATGGCGCAGCAAACAGAGAAGGCTGTTTTAAGCATGTAGTATTAACGTGTGCCATACAAAAAACCCTCGAGCACAAGTGCATGACCATCAGCTACACATTGTTCTTAAGAGTTGCAACTCATCCCAAAATAACATTACTTTCCCATGACCATCTCCACATCCAGCTTAATCACAGCATGACTTTCCCATGTTCTGCTGTCATTAAACCACAATTCTTTTAGCAAAGAAGTATGCACTTTAATTATCTGTTAATACAGAGGGTGTCACCTTACTGGGTTTGTTCGTTGTGTATCTTTCTTATACATATTTTTAAATAGTTTATTTATAAAAGGGATGTGCCATGATGATTGCCTGTTGTGAATAGGATAAGTTTACTGTTGTGTACTTGGATGGGAATTTAAAAAAGCCTTGTCACATTGTTATCACTATTATTATGGTTAATGGTGCACTTTCAAGATAAAAGTGAGTGTGGTTTAGAGGTTTTGTTGTTTGTTTTATAAATCCTGTAAAATATAATTTGTACAGATGTAAATTAATTCATTAAAGAAAAAAAGCAATGTTTTTTGTTTTGACTTTGTGTGTTGACGCTACGGTGCCGTTGAAGGTGAGTCAGTAGGATGAGTTAGCATAGCCTAAATTAGCATACGGCTAACTAGTTTACTACTAGGTAGCTGCTTTCAAAGCTCTATCTTTATCGACACAGAAATAACTGTAAAGTTGTATGTTGTTGTAAGTGTAAACGGTAATGTAACACATGTGAAGCGAAGTTAATACAATATTTCTTTCTTTTATCTTTATTATGCGTCACGTATGACATGCCAGCAGAGCCCGGATAGCTCAGTCGGTAGAGCATCAGACTTTTAATCTGAGGGTCTAGGGTTCAAGTCCCTATTCGGGCGGATGTTCTTTTCGCTTTCGTCTCAGCTAAAAATGTAAATCAAAATGCATTGGTATAGTACTTTGTTTGATTACATTTGAAGCAATACTAAACGTTGAGACTACCAGCTTTTAACCCTTCTCTGTCTCTAACCCTCTCTCTGGTAGTAAATTAGGCTACTCTTACCTACCACGCTCCCCTGGTTCTATAGTTTGGTGAAAACGTATTTGTCATACTATACACCTAGGGCATGGCATATAAGAAACAAGTATTAATGAATGAATTAAATTACCAAAGTAAATTGGAGAAATATCTTTCTCCAAACGATAGACTATCCTCTCACCTCTACCTTCTCCAGCCGATTACGTTTCAATGTTGACGTTTTATCAACCATAAAACTGCCATGCCAAAAGTATTACACAAACTATTATATAATATGTTCTGTTTGTTGGAATGAAATGTTTGTTTGAGTCAGGAATTAATTATACACAGGATCAAAAATACATACGTAAAACTTTTTTCTGTAGGCCTATTTGGATTTTATTTACATGTATATGAAACGGAACACATTTGTGTGTGCATTGAAAAACACAAGTGTGGATCCGGAAATACAAGTGTGAATCCTTTTGCGGATCATGAAATACAAGTTTGAATCTTTCTGTGTGCATGTGTGTATTATGAGACTGTTCTGAGCCCATACACACCTGTTTACCGCTGGCACTGACCTGCATAACAACATATATGCTGAGAAACAGAAGAGGGAGTGAGACTTTCAAAACCTGACTGTAGGCCAGGCAACGTTACCCAATGGGGTTCAGTCACTCTTAATGTAAATAAAGATAACCTGCACAATGCACATAACACACGATATTTAACTTCTCATATTTACAATAACTTAATTAATCATGGTCATTATTACCCTGTTTTGTAAAGCATACATAAAGCATATGTAACGGTTAACCACTTCTCAGTTGACATACGTTTCGTCGCACAAGAAAGTGAGCGAAGGTACGTTTTTTGTTTGCCTTTCCTGATTGGCTTCAAGGGCCGTCAGTCTGAGATTGGCGAACTGACACAGCCGTTTCATTGGTCAACGGGTCTCTCGTTTTTGAACGATGTAATACATGCTGGAGCAGCAAAAACCCCATTGGCTGAAGACGTGAAACGTAAGGATATGATTGGCCTGTTCATTCTGGGAAACTCGTTAAGGGCGGAGTTGCAAAGACTTGGCGGCCATATTGAATATTATCTGTTGACAGTTGTGTCTCAAAGGAACCTCAAAGATTTAGTTTTAGCCAACTTGTGCTAGAAGTGAAGGTCTGGTGTGCTTTTAAGTTGAATAACGACTCATGTCCCACACTTCTAATGATTTTATCCAACCAAAGAAATGGATAACGATGAACGGCAGAGGAAACTAGAAACTGGAAGAGCTAAGGTTTGTTGCTCTTTTTTAACGCACGCTAATACTGAATGCTAGCAGTTGACGCTAGCCAACTCTTTTGTCATAGCGTTGGTCCAATGCAAACATTACACCCACTTTCACATAATCGTACGTTTTGTGTGTTTTTCATACATTTCATATGTCCGTTTAACTACTGGTGCTCGTAACTTTATCAGGTTGCCGCGCATTTCCCGCGGGTTGATCATTAGCGAGTTTGCATAAGGCTAACGACAACAATAACACTTATGGAGTAACTTAACGGTGATAGCCTGATGATTTGAAGCACTTCTTTACACTTTGGGTTCAGCATAGACCGAAATGTACACGTATTTAGAAATAATATAGACTATTGTTTTCTTACCTCTGAAAAAAACGTTGTTATAATGTTACATTTGAGCTGTCTCAAGACACAGAGCAGGTGCATCCCATGGTTTCTTTATTAGTTGTGCACATTTTAGATTGCCCGTTTGGATAACATATGATTTTTACAAAAACATATTTCAACAGCGAACATATCTTTCACCATTAGAAAAAACCATTTATAAAACATTTATTATTTGTATAAAGTTGTGAAACTTACAAAAGACTTGAAAATTACAAGAATTTGGTAGTAATATTTTTTCTTTTATGGCTTATTTTGAACGAGTCAAAAGATGCTACTGTGGTGTTGTCAAAATAGAAAAAGCAAATAGCTGTGTTTACCTCAATAGAAGGCCATATTAGTTCTGGGTCAATAATAAAGAATGGTCTATCCTGTATTAACAACTGAACTAGGTCAATTGTTGTCTAAAATATATAATTAGAAAAATAGGTCACCGGTCTGAGTTGCCATTCGAAGTGTATTTCTTAGATGAGGTAGATGAACTCAGCTCATAGTATAAATCATTCAAAATATGCGGATGGCACATTAATATGATGCAAAAATACTTTCTTAACTGAACAACTGATATTCTCTATGACAGAAAGCCTCCGAAATGCCTAGAAGCCAGTCGGTAAGTATTGAAACTGGTGACTGGCAAAGACATTAGACTTTGTCATGGTATTGTGGGTTTGTGGGTTCTTTGCGATCTTGGTCTTCTTGCTTTTTGTTCTTTTGGGCAACCAGGACTTTCTTCAGTTTTTCTGCACCGTGATATGATTGCTCTAAGCTTTTGAGAATCAATCCCACTCTTCAATCGAATGACTTGCACGTGACCACAGATGATCAAACTGTGAAGGAAATTTGTTTTGCATTATTAATTGAATGTAGTCACGCACCTTGCACACACTGCCATGCTGGTTGCTGGCCATCAGGTGGTGCAGTGAGCCCATGAGATTTGACAAGGTTCAACATGTTGCACTTTCTTCTCACATCAATGGTGTTGCTATGGTAATGCATAGCTGGCAGTTGCCTTTACTGTATTTGGTGCATCACAAAGCGTTTTTTTTGCCACACTAAAAGCATGGCAAGTATGTATACAGTCAAACACAACAAAATATAATCCTGTGAGGAGTCTTGTTGTTGTCATTGTTTAGAACACAATAGTAGCTTTCATCAGTCCAGTAACATCAGATGTGGCCACAACAAGCTCCACCCAGCCAGTTAGTCAGACTCTCGGTAATGTGGAAGCGGCCTTGGGCAAAACACCGCTCATCTGGCTAATATGTTTCTCTGAGATGTGATGTGTGTGTGTTGTGGGAGGCGGTGATAGAAGGACAAAAAGGGTGAGGTTTTCAGTGACGATGAGCTTGAAAGGATGATGTGAGGTCAGAAGCTAATTTTAAGAAAGGTTCAGGAAATTATTGTTTTGTCTTAAGAGACAAAATAGGAAGATGATATGGCGATGGTTACATTACATGGCACTAAAAAGAGTTCAGAGCAAATCTACAATGTCATTTTATAACCAGGCATGTAGCATGTGATCAGAATGAACATTGGTGCACATGCATTCACAATGTTGTTACATTCATGTGTCTCATTGCACAAAGCAACAAGTACCTCTCCCAGTGCCATACAGTCTCAAATTAAATTGAGCATGCACACGCTCTGAAGCTGCCTGCCTCACACAGAGCTCTGTCTCCTCCTCTCCATGTGAATGCATCTCCCAGTCTCCACCCTTTTTCCTTACACTGAACACATCCCATCCTCTTCCCAGAGTTTGTGGATGTCTCTGCTCTGTAAGTGGGATGTGGCAGGGAGTTTTAGGATGAACGGTTCGGCACGATGTGCTGCTGCTGCTTACAGACGGCAAGATCTACATCTGGACAGGGGAGCTGACCAGCTGCCTGATGAGGAAGAGCTGCCAGGTCTGACCATCAGCAAGGAAGGCAGTTGATGAGTGACTGTCAGATATGTATGGAGGGATTCATGAGGGTCTCTGTCACAATGTGGACTGCTGTAATCTGATTTAAGCTGCTTAAAGAAGAGAGACCGACAGAGAGAGGAAAAAGAGAGACACAACGATTTAAAAAGAGGAATTGCACAGAGAGATGGCCTGAGGTACATTTGTACCAAATCATTCCCCCTGGATTTTGAAGCTAAATATTGTGACTTGATTCGTTATGATTTTTTTCACTGTGAATGAACTTCTCAGGATCACATTTTTGATTGTTTTGTTTGTGTTTGTATTCTCTTTGTGATTTCAAAGATGATGTTGCAATGCTTTAAAGAAGCATCTCTTTACCAGTTTCCCTTTTTCTGATTTTGGCTTTCCGACCGGCTGAGAAATTCTTACATGAATATGTACTTTTCTGTCTTTGCAGCCTTGTGCTGGTTCTGGTCTGCTGAGAGACTGTCCAATGTGTGTCACTAAAATCTGCACTTCTCTTGGGTTTATAAAGCTCTGGAGATTTGGGATTATTTAGCATCGTCACCTCAGTCTAAACTTGGATACTTCGTCAGCCTATGGTGTACTGTAGCCTATTTTGGGTGTGAGTTTGGGATTTCTTCTTGCTTCTGTGGGCACTGTCTTTTTTTTTTTTTGGTGCACAAGTCTGACTCATCAAAAATAAGGGCTGCCCATCTACTTTCTTCTTACAGTGAGGACTATCACCAACTTGTATTTATTGCTCACTTTGTGTTATAATTTCAGAATGATACTTTGATAACTTTTTCAACTGAGGTGCTAAATCTGGACTCCAGTTCTCTGTCACCGTTGGCCCCTGAGCATCACCATGCTGATAGTGTGGTGGTGCTCAGTGGTCCTGACCTATGTGTCCGTCTACCTCTCGCTGTCCTTCCTGCGCAGCTTGCTAGCTACCGACAGAAGCGGGAGAAAGGCAACAGTGCGGGGACGTCGAAAAAGACGCAGAAGAGGAAGGGCCAGACTGTCTCGCAAAATGACGGAGCGACGCAAGGCCGACCCGTAGACGCAGCGCTTTCCTCAGCCAATGACACGGAGCTGAACAAGAAGACCAACCATGAGGTACTCTACTGATCGCAGAAAGATTAGAAGTCATTCATCATTAATAGAGTTACAGAGGAGACTTAAGACATGATTTGTGTAGAATGAATGACTATTGGTTGAAGTAAAACAGCTGGTCATTTTCATCACAACAATTTAACGGGTCACAGTACTTGACCTGGAGTATTTGTCTAAATGTGTTATCTCACTGTCTGCTTAAACAAGTGGTTTGTGCCCCTGCTCTGTAAACATACATTAGAGAAATGGGTCACTAACCATTACGTTGCCTGTAGGGCATGTTGTCATAGCAACCTGGTCAGGATTAACTGGCATTATTTACTGCCTTTTTTTTTTTTAAAGGGAAAGTTTTTAGAGTACACATGAACTGCACTGATGTTTTCTTCACAATATTATTGGTCACAGTGGAACAAAATAAGCCTTGATTCGATAACATTTTAATCTTTTAGGAACCCCAGAAGCCGGAGAAATCAAAGGTTCAGCCCCCCGCCCTGGAGCAAAGCCCGTCCCCTGTGGAAGATATTGAAGAAGAGGAGCTGATAGCACTCACCGGAAAAGAGCAGCTCAAGGTATACTCAGTCAATGATAAAACACTAACGCCGAGTTTATTGATCTCCTTGTGCATGTTAAAGCATCGGACTACTTTCATGTCTTCCAAGTAGTCCCTTTTTATTTTTATTTGGCTGTTGCTTTCAATTACTCAGCTGGGCTTAAGTAGGATTTAATATGAAAAGGAAGAAGGGTTTAATGTCATGAATGAACACTGCGTTATAATCCCAGGTTCTGAATTCACACATTGGAAACTGAGCTTTGAAGCTATTCTATAAATCAATGTTTCTGTTTGCATGCTGTGTTGCAGTGTTATATCTATTTGGTCATATGGAGTCATTTGTGTTCATGCTTTAGTGACCCATAAGAAAATGGGAGTCTAGTTTTGGTTTGGCAGTGTGTATGATTAAGAGGGTTTGTGTAGTTGTTTTCTGTGTCATCACGAAGCCATGGGGAATGTAACTGTCTGCTTGTATGCATGGCTGCACTGATCTGAAGATACAGCTCTGTGTGTTTACATGTTGTCCATGTGGAGAGCAATGGATTTAAACTGGGTTTTTTCATTTTTGGAAAGGTTGTAAAAATAATATTCAAAGTTGTGGTACCTGAATTCAAGGCATCAAATTGTCTTGACTATAGACTCGCATCGTGTTCTAAAGTCTGAAAATTAGATGTTTTTATTTCTATAGGCAAATTTATATTCTATCTTTTTTAGATTTTTTTGCAACAAAGAAAATTGTCTTATTTCATATGTATTATTGCGCACATACAGTATATCTGCCCTTGTTAAAACCTTCCCCACGATATTTTGGAATCCACTTGCAGCAGCTACAGGAGGCCGTGGAGAAGCGTAATGAAATAATTGCCAGGCTCAGCTCCAACCTGCAGGAGGCGCTCGCCAGCAGAGACCAGGTTCAGCTGGAGGCGCAGTCGCTAGCTGGACAGATCCAGGGGCTGCAGAGACAGCTCCAGCAGGTAAGTGCCACTCAAAGCTGCAGCATCACTCCACCTACAGACATCCTCTTCACTAGTCACATGCACAGCAACTGAACCTGCATACTCTCTGGATTGTCTTTCCCACAGACCAGTGTAGAGTTTCTGCGGATCAAAAGCCAGTCGGGGGCGGAAGTCCTCAACACCCGACAACCGCATGGCCGTTGCTCCCAAGATGCAGACCTCAATCACAAGGAGGCACCATCAGGGAGTGCAGCTCCTGAGACAATATCGTGTGTTGAAGGCTTCAGCACTGACACTGCTCTGGAAAAACTGAGGGTGGAGTTGGAAGAAGAACGGAAGAACAGCCAACGCATATATGCAGAACTAGCATTGGAGATGGAGAAACACCAACATGTGCTTTCTTTACTGGAGAAGGAGAAGAATAGCAGGGAAGAGGAGCAAAAGGAAAAGGAGGAACAGCTGCAAGACCTCCAAATGCAGTTTAGCTTAGTCCAAACCCAGTGCCTTGAGATGCAGCAGTACAAGGAGGAGAAGGAGAAGCTGAACAGAGAGGTGCTGGAGCTGAGGAAAAGGCTTCAGGAGGAAGCCGATGCAGAGAGGAGACTCGGTGAGGAGGTGGCCAGCTCCGCTCTTCGCCTCCAGAGACAGGAGGAGGAGATGCTGAGGCTCAAAGAGGAGCACAGAGAGGAGGTGGAGGGAGTCAGGCAGCTGCTGGAGGAGAGGGAGAAGGAACTGAAGTTCAGAGAGGAGGAGGTCCTGGGACTCAAGGCTTCTAAGAATCGGCAGAACAAAGCCAAAGCTGGTTTTAGTTTTGATGAAAAGGTTAATCTCGACGAAGCTGAACTGGAAACAGGACCTGTTGAGAACAGCATGAATGTATCTGTGGATATTCTGATGGAGCGCTACATGTCCTCACATCGTCCTGCACACTCTCAATCTTCAGTGGCCAGTGACAGCTTGGAGCGCTGCGGTCAGCTGGACATCTCTGCAGACTACAGGTTAGAGAACTGCTTCATGTTTTCTCCGTGTGTCACTTAAATGACAAAAACCAATGCCTTATTCCAAAGCGACTTACAATGACCAATTACAGGGACATTCTCCCTGGAGTAACTGAGGGCTAAGTGCCTTACTCAAGGACACACTAGTAGTGGTGTTCCAGGCGGTATTTGAACTAGCAACCTTCCGATCATCAGCCCACCTCACTATTCATTAGATTAGACAACAACAAAAAAATCCATTTGTGGCGGACGATATTTAATTGTGGCGGCCCGCCACAAATAAATAAATGTATGGGAAACACTGCAAGTATTACAGTATTCTAAGTGGGATATCAAATACATCTTGTTTATAGGATACTTTAATCACCTAATGTGTCTTTGTACTTCTCAGTTTTGAGCTCAACAGTGAAGTGTTGGGAGATGAGCCTCTGTTGTCCATCTCAAACCGTTTCCTCGAAGAAGACGACAACCGTCATAACACCTCAACCCCACAGTGTTCTCCTGGCATCCCTCTCCCTGATAATTCCAACCCTCAGTCTCCATCTCAGTGGCTTTACGACTCCACGCCCGACGAGCTGGAGACGAGTAAACTGTCCGAGCAGCAGTTTGAGCAGACTGACCTGGAGAAGGAGCTGCTGAATCAGCAGTGTGGGGAGCTCCGTGACGAGCTGCTTCTCAAGGACCGGGACTTGAATGTGTTGAGGGAGGAAGTCATCAACACTGCTGAAGAGCTGGAGGAGGCCAGGAGCAGGTAATGCAGTTTAAAAGGGCATGTGGTTAATTGTTTTATCCCTATACATTCCTTTGTAATAAAGTGCACGCACTTAACGTTTGCTTGTTTCAACTTTTATCCCAATTAAACTTTTCAGGGAAATAAAAAATGTAAAGGGGATAAATAGAACATGTGTGTCCAAGTACATTGCCACTGCTGTACACAAGCTTGACTTTTATTATGAATGTTATCTTAAAGATTATGTTAAAGCATTTGGATAAAAGTCAATTTAATAATAAAAAAAATTATGAAAGGAATATCAGAAAATTGACTGAAAGTAGTTCTGCCATTTGAATTAACTTTATTTAAATCTTTGTATTATCAGGTGGGGCCAGGTAACAGAAGAGCTCAGACAGGCTCTCTGGGAACTAGAAGAGGAGAAGGAGAAGAAGAGGCTCGCAGAGGAGGAGATGAACTTGAAAGCTCACGAACAAGACAACCTGAAAAGCAAACTCAGTGCCTTAATGGAAGAAAGAGAAAAAGAAAAAGCAGTATTGTTGACGGGGAAAGAAGCTGCTGAAACCTCCCTGCTGGTTCCTGCTATAACTCCATCAGAGGAGGAAGATGAGCTGGTTGGGGAGCTGAAGAAGAAGAAGCAGCAGGATCTGCTGTTGTCTCAGCAGGAGATAAAGCAGCCGGCAATCTCTGCCGAACAAATCTTAGAGCTCAGAGATGACAAGCCGCTGCAGACTCTGCAGGTACACCGAGTGATGAGTGTTTTTTTGGTAACGGCTTAATAGGAAGATAAACATGTTATTCACTGCATGCAGCTTTTTTCATTTATTACTCGTCTCCATTTAGATGGCTAGAAATATTACCACTCATCAGCAGTAATCGTTTTTTTTAATCAAGGCTTCAAAGCGTTGATGTCAGGGTGTCTGCGGGGTCTTAAAAAGTATTAAAAGTTGATAAATCAATTTAGCCAAAATTAAGGCTATTAAAAAAAATTAAGGCTATTAAACGAATAGTATGAGTATATGAACCTTCATGTTTATTAATACGTTAGACCGGCCGCTCTCCCTGATGTGACGTCACACGCGGGTGGTCTTTTTTTATGCGGAAGGTAAAAATGTCTTTCAAAAACTACGCCAGATGTCACTGTAGTGTATATTTATGTATATATTTTTTTAAATCTAGTGTATACATCATTTTTTCCTACACATTTATTCATTGGGGTCTCTAACCTGCAAGTTGCTCTTTAAATATGATGTCTTAAAAATAAGCCTTTATGAGCAGTGCATTGTTAATTGTTTTGTAATCCTAAAATATGTCTTTCACTAATAAGTAATGTTATGTGTTTTAGGTTGAGGCCATGGTTGGCCAACTGGAGACTCTGCAGAGTGAATTGGGCCTCAAAGAGGTTGAACTAAAACACCTCGCTCTACAGCTGGAGCAACTGACCAATCAGAATGCAGATCATGTTAACGATCTCCAAGAACAGATTGATGCCCTTAAGGTAAGTGCTTTTTGGTATTGTATAAAATTGGCTAAATTAAAGGCTTTACACTTTTTATTTTGTCTATAAGAGAGAGCCTGGAGAAATGACAACCCAAAACGTATAACCTATAACTACAGGGTGTCCGCGGGGTCTTAAAAAGTTGATAAATCAATTTAGCGAACATTAAGTTTGCGTCCAAATGGTTGGAAGATAAGGAGGAAGGACAATCAATACTGTATATAGTAAAGTGTGTCGCCAATGTAACCGGTTAAAACTCGAAGTGGCCATGAGGTCTTAAAATGTATGGAAAGGGTCTTAAAAAAGGTCTTAAAATGGATTAAATTTGACTTCAGGATTCCAGCATATATACTGTATACCCTTTATTAAGGCTTCAAAGCGTTAGAGTAGGAAATGTGTATTGTATTATTCCAAAACCTATAATATTTTCCCTTTCTTGTTCTCAGGCTCAATGTGAACACCTCCTGTTGCATCTAGAAGAGATGACAACAACACATAAAACCACAGCAGCCCTCATAGATGAAAAGACTACAGAGCTGGACAGAACATCAAAGGAGCTGGAAAGGACTCGTGCTCAGGTTGTAAATGTCCAAACAGAAGTGGACAGATTGCAGGGAGAGCTGGAGAAGAGCCTGGACAGTCTGGACACTGCTGAACAAGTGAAGAGTGAATTGGAGTCTCAGATCTTCTGTTTGAAACAAAACCTGGCCAAGCTGGAGGAGGCCCAAGCCCAGACAGAGCAGGAGAGAGAGGAGCGCAGGAGGAAGGAGGAGGAGATGGACGACCAGATTAAGAAAATGGAACAAGTCTTAGAGGAGGAACTGGAACAGTTTGAGAGCCTGCTAAAAGCTAAGGATGTTGAGGTGAGATGTAAGATGTGTTAATAAGTTATGTTGCTCTGTTTGAAACACGACTGCCAATATATTAACAAGATGATTTGTACAGTTGTCTGAAGCGAAGGAGAAGTGGGAGGAAGAGAGCCAGGAGAAGGAGACAGAGCTCCTCGGTGTGAGGCATCACCTGGAGGAGCAGAGGAGGGAGAGGGAGGAGGAGGTGAAGGCTCTCCTGGAGAAGCAGGTGTTGGCAGTTGAGGAGGAGACAGAAAGACTAAAGACATCTCACCAACAGGAGATAAAAGACCTGATGGAGAGACATCGACAAGAAGTGGGATTTACAAACTTCATACACTTGAAAGGCCATACATTTTACAGATTAATGATGATGGGATTTATTTTCACTTAAAACTCCAAGAAACCCATATTTGTTTCTCGTGCCAGCCAATGATTTCTTTACTTAAGGTTATTAATTGTGTATTATGTACATTTTTTGCAGAATTGCAGGATATCGCAAAAAGCCATTCCTACTCATTTTATTTTCGATACATTTGCAGTTTATATTTGGCATATTTTCTCTTACCGTCTGATACAGGCTAAATATAACGTTTGTGAGTTCCCTCCAGTCTTGTAATATCCTTTTATGTTTATCTGCATAAAATTAGATTTCTGAGTTGAACACCCACCTGGAGTCAGAACAGCTGAAGCAGCAGGTCAACATGGAGGAGGAGCAGAAGAGACAGATCAGCTTCATCAAACAGGTGTGATGAATACAACGCGCAGTTGGACACTACAGTGCAAGTCTCTTAAGTTAATAAACTTTAACATTTTAAATATTGTTTTTTCTCCTCCAGGTGACTGAGCGAGAGCATGAGAGGATGCTTTCAGAGCTGTCTGCCAAACACAATGAGGAGCTTACACAACTGAGGACAGAGGTGTCCTTGGAGCTGAGGGAGAGCATGGAGGCGGCTCACCAGGCGGAACTGCTGCAGCATCAGGTATTCTATATATAGGCACACGGGCACAGTGGAACATCTTCAGCCACGGCACACTGCACAATGTCACTTCAATCCGTCTCTAATTTGTATTTTTATTTTCCTACTTTAAATACATTTCAGAGTATGTTTTTTCTAAATAAATAAATAGAATTTCCCTTGGTGTTGTCTGCATACAATTATCATGAAAGTAATGCAAAAGTCATATGGAGAGAATATTTAAATAAAAACAAATCAATAAATATAGTGTAGAAGAAATACAAATGTAAAAAAATACTGTTAAAATATGTACAATTTATCTATTTAATAAAAAAAAGATCTGAAGTCAATGTCGAATGTTTCACTTACAATTTCTACTTTTATATACATTTCTATGGAGAATAACAGTGTCACTTTTATATACATTTCTATGGAGAATAACCGTGTCACTTAATTCCCTGCAATGTACAGTCATGACTAAAATAAGTAGGAGCGCTGAGATATTCTGTATCGAATGCTTTCATTTCCTTTAGGTCCAAAAGAGGAGCGAGCTTGAGGCCATGCGTCTGAGCCTGACCAACGCCCACGTGTCTCAGCTGGAGCAGGAGTCTGCTCTCACCGAGGCCCAGGGCTCCCCGAGGGACACCTTTGCTCAGGAAATTGCTCTCCTAAAGGCCCAGCACCAGGCAGAACTGGACCACATTAGACAGCAGGAGAAACTGCGTGAGCTGCAGCAACAACCGATGAGTGAGTGTGAATAAGATAGCTTTGCAGTTTTTGTGACGGTGTTTCTTTTGGTGTTTGCCTGTAAGTGCACTCGACATGTTTGCTATTATGGATGTGTCCTCATTCTTTGATGTTGGTGAATCTTTTCATTTCGTTTTGTTTGTTTAGATGATCTCCAGCAGCAGTGGGAGACTCTTGTTGCTCAGGAGAGAGCTGCCATGGAGGAAGAGCAGGCCAAAGACATTCAGGTAACGCGTAATAATGTTGTGTTTGATCACTGCAAGCTTATGATTTGAAAGCTATTTCATAACCGTCATCATTTTTGTATATTTTTAAAGCTATACCATTTTTCAATTAATTAAAAAAATGTATTCAAATCCATCTTCTTTTCTTTCTCTCAGGCTTTAAGGTCACAGTGGGATAAGAATGCTGAGAGCAGAGAGTCAAACCTCCAAATGTTTCTCTCAGAGATGCAGAACAGCCTTACTGCCACCCAGACAGACCTCACCCAGACCCTCAAAGCTCTGTCCCAGACCCAGGCAGAGCTGCAGCGGTCCGGAGCCAAGCTCCAGGAGCTCCAGACCTCCAGTAAGGACATGAACCAGGAACTGGAGGCGGAGCTGGAGCAGGCCTGTGCTGACAGAGATGCTGCTGCACGTGAGTTGCCTCCAGTCACTGCCATTATCCAAGGCTGCATCTAAATGAATTAATTTTAAAAATGAAAACGGTTATAATTTGAATCTACCAAGCCTTGCCAAATAGTTCAAAGCTTCATCCATAATATAGACATTTCAATTCTAAATCCATAACCTAATCAGCTACCTTGATACAGATCTTGAATGTAAAAACCCTACTGATGCAGCCTTTTTTTAAATCTGCATCTCCCGCATCAAAATGGTTGCTGATGGCTGTCGTGATTTGAAAGACAACCTCATATCTGCTTGTCTGTATGAAAGCTTTGTTCAAGCATGACATGTCAGACTTCTGTTGTTGTTTATATACATTGTTTATGCCTTTCTCGCTCTGTCGTGAATGCTGCGTAGGTTCTCTAGAGGAGTTGATGTCTAGCCACAAGGCAGTGCTGCAGGAGAGAGAGCAGCAAGCGCTCCACCTAGAGGAGAAGGAAGAGCAACTGAAGCAAGAGGTGAGTTCACTCGGTACAAATAAGCATTTAGTGGCTTGTGTGTTGCCAGTTATTTCTCATTTCAGTCCACATGAATTGATCTTCATATATGTTCTTTTATTTATTTATTTAGTTAGTATCAATCTAACATTGTGTGCAACTCACAAAACGTTACATTTTAAATTCACGAGTTTTTAACAAAATAAATAAAAGAAAACAATGACTCTTCTGTGAACCAGGTGTTGCGCCTTCAGGAGGAGAGGAGCTCGCTCAAAAAGAACTCTGAACAAGAAGTAGGTCAGCTGTGGACCCAGCTGGAGAGCATGAGGACCAGCCGACAAGAGTTGGGAGGTGAGATTCACACACCAGCCTGACATCTGCTTAACAACACAGTATTTCATCTACTGCATTACTTTGAAATACTTACTGTTAGGATATCAAAGCTTCACAAGTCAAAGGGGGTAGAAAACATGTGGCTTTATCAACAATGGCTGTTGTCTGTCATGTGACACGCTGAGGAAAATAGAACTGCCTGCGTGTTTACGTGTTACTGTGCTCTTACCTTATCTGACCGTTTCCTCACAGAGCTGAAGGAGCAGCTGCTCGCCCGCTCGGCTCGCGTTGATGACATCGAGCGCCTGAAGACAGAGTTTAATGAACAAAAGCGAGAAATCAAAGAACAGAATGAGGCTGAGCTGGAGAGCCTGAGGAGGTATGAGAGCACAGTCCTAATGCATTTATTCTCTTAAAAGTCTTTCTATGTCCAGGCTGGAAATGTGATATTTAGATTAAAAACTGATATTGAAACCGTGGTTGAAATATAGAAATACCAAACGCTTTATCGTCCTCCTCCTTTAGGTACTTTGAGCAGAGATTGCGGGCGACAGAGGAGGGACACCGAGAGGAAATAGCTCTGCTCCAGCTGAGGCTGGTGGAAAGAGCCTTGGAGGAATCTGTGATAAGAACTGCAGATGACAGGTATGTCAGTTTGTAACACCAGACACATGTACTGAAAACATGGATCAAAACTATTTTTAATAATGGTGCCTTTGGTGTCAGTTTCAGTTCCATATCTCAAGGCCAAGCTGAGGAAGAGAAGGATCATCTGTTTTCTGATGCTGTGTTCAAACTAGAGAAACACAAGGTTCGTCCATTCAAAGTGGGGAAAATAAGACGCATTAAAGACCCTGTGTTTTTAGATGAATATGATATTCAGCACTTTGAAATGTCAGGTTAGACTTTCTGCACATAATAGCTGTGTTGGTTTTGCAATCTTGATCACAAGGTATCCTTATGTCATGTTATTTCTCTCCAGGAAGCGCTTGACAATGTGAGTCTTCAGCTGGAGGAGAAACATTCAATGGATCTCTCCTATCTACAATCTTCTATGAGCCTTTCCTTTAAGGAAGAGCTGCAACAGGTCAGACGCAATCCCAGTCCTTTATCACTATTCATACCATTACAGATTCATAAGCTGTAATGAGAGAAGCTCCTGGCACACAGTATCTCAGGCAAAATGCACAGTAATGATATTGCTTAAATAGGATATACAGTATTCACACACATGTTCAGATAATCTCTCAAGTAAGGCATTTAGTTGATGGATAACTCATTTACATGAGTAGTTGATGATAGCGACATTCAAATCTTAATTCCAGCAATCCTGGTTTGAAGTCGGTGTAAATCTTTTCAGTTTTAGGAAAGTTAGAAAAATGTATTAGTGGGGGCGCTGTGTCTTTTCCAAGCTATTTCACCATTCATCAAGCAGTTATTTTAAAGGGGGCCTATCATGCAAAATGCACTTTTTGATGTCTTTTATACATAAATATGTGTCCCCGGGGAACTCACGCAGCATCATAAAATAAAAATAAAACCCTCTCTTTTCCTCCGTACCCAAATCTTTTAAAAACGGGTGTACAACGAGCGGATACAGATTTGCTGCCGATCTGACGACAAATCGGCAGCGGACCCACAGAACATTGCTATCAGAAACAATGCCTGACGTGTTTTGGACGTAATCTCGTTTTTGTTTACATTAGCAAGCCTCGCTAACACTCAGAGCTAACCTGTACTGTAGAGCACATGTGTGTTTTTAAAAAGCAGGAAATCAAAAAAGGAACTCACCTTGTGATAAACCCGCAAGAGAAAAAGCATTTGAGCTCCATACGGTTTCAGAAATAATCCTTGATGTGGTTTAGAACAGGATGGCGTTTTATCACAGCAGAATTTAACTTTATCTCCGGTAGAATTCTGATCAGGCATTTTTTTTTCAAGCTAAGTACCCAAAATCCGCATTTCTCTAACAGGGCTGCAAAAGAGGGGTATGAGCAGTATGAGGCATGGCTACAATGGGTGATCTGTTTGGTATTTTAAGTGAAAAACTTCACAGACATGTTTTGTATGGCCCTACAATATATTTTTCCAATGTAGCATAATAGGTCCACTTTAAAGTATATAGGCCCTTCTACTTTCTAATTGTTATAATATCATTACTTGTGCTTTAGGTGCAGTCGGACATCACAGACCAATACTATGAAGAGCTACAGGAGCTGAAGACTCGTCATGCGATGGAGCTGGAGAAACTCCGAGCTAAGCTATCTGACCATCACGTAAAAGGTACTTCACACACGCATTAAAACATGAATTAATGCCATTCAGAGGTTCCTCAAATTAAATGACAACTTCTCAAATCTATTTATTGCAGAGCTTACCAGAGCTCATTTGGAGGCAGCACGGCAAGTTGAGGTAAGAATTCGATAATCTAGTATCCAATAAATGACAGATTGAGTTTATGGAGCATATAATGACCTTTCTTGGTGATTTTACTTAGGTGGAGGTTGAACAGAGGATGTGGTGTCTCACTGAGGAGCTGCAGTCAAGGATGACTATCATCCACACTCTGGATAGCAAACTGGCTGCATTGAGTAAACAACATGATGCAGAAGTACAAAGGAACACACAAAAGGTACACACTTTGACAAATATGTATACTAGACCAATGTAAATATATCAGAAATGAAACTGAAACACAGATTTAATGATGCAAAATGAGAATTGAAACCGCGTCACATATGTACACGTCTCTGCCAACTCTTACAGCTGAAACAGGAGTTTGCTGGTGAGCTCGTCCATCTGGAGGAAGCTCTGAAACAGGAGAGGGAGGATGTGCAGGAGGAGAGGAAGAGGTGGAGAGAAGAACTCCAAGAGAAGCACCAAGCCGAGCTCTCTGCACTGAGGTCAGAGCTGGACAGAGAGATGGAGAGCGAGAGGACACGCCTTGAAAAAGAACTTCATGAGGAGAAGGAGAGGTTAAAAACTCTACAGGCTGCTCTGGACAATGATGAAAGTAAGACACATTTTCAAAACTCACATGAGTCATAAGTTTCTGAAAAAATATAATGAATTTAAGGTGTGGTTCTTCATCATCTTGTAACATGTTGTGTGTTCTCTTTTAGGCCCACAGGTCTTGATAGTGCGGCAGAGACTGGAGGCCCAGTACGACGGTGAGCTGCAAAGGGCAAAGAGCTGCATGGCAACAGAAGTCAAGGAGCTCACTGCCCGCCTCCAGGAGCAGGGAGAAGAGCGGCTGCACCAAGCCCAAGAGAGGTGAGCTTCACTGGGGCTCTGGATCGCGTCTTAGTGGTTAGACCTTGACACATGAGTCAGATTTGAATTGCTGTATTAAATAAGATTTGTTTTATAGATGTTTATCCTATCGTATGGTTGGATTTTCAAAGAAAAAACAAGAAAAATCTGAAGAGGTGTAGATAGGTTATTAGTTCTGCAACTACTACTCATTTGGCATTTAAATTAAATGCATTAAATCAGCAATACAATTTTGTTGTGACTTATATTATTAATATGTTTTACTTTAGTTCAAATTCAATCTTCCACTTGGTATGCATTTGTGACCAACAGTCGAAAAATATTCAATTTCCAATAAAACGGCTAATCTCACATTTGACAAACAATTAAAGGATCGATTTATTATTCTATTTTTTAACTAACTATGACTAATGAAAGAAAATAAAGATAAAGTTTCCTTGATGATTTTCTTTTTTACAAAAAATGTATATTCTGAAACGGATTGAAATCAACAAGTCACTGGTGAATGGTGTGTTTTTCTTTTATATCAAACTCCCCTCAGTCCAGTTTCATCTTCATGACCCATGGGAAATGCTTCTTTTTTTTTTTTGTTATTTTGTCTCGGTTTAGGCTCCATGGGGAAAAGGCAGCGTTGGAGCAGAGTTTGGCCCAAAAATATGAAGCGTCTCTGGCAGAGCTGAAGAGCAAACATCAATCTGAGCTGGAACATGAGAGGGCAGCACTGCTGAACAAAGAGAGGGACACACTCGATGCCAAACACAAAGCACAACTAGACTCACTCAGTGCCAGCCACAGAGATCAGCTTACTGCTACGGCCGCTGAGCTCAAATCCAAACACAGCGCTGAGCTTGTCGCCTTGGAAGCCGCCCTCGATTCCAAACGTAAGGCAGACATTGAAAGTCTGGAGGGCGTTTTGAAGGAGACCAATCAGGCTCAGCTGGAGGCTTCAGAAGCAGAGTTGACACGCAAACACCAGGAAGAGAAGGATGAGCTTGAAATGAGGATGCTGGGTAATATGGATACTTTGGAGTCCACATACCTTAAGGAAGTACAAGTAAGGACACAGAATCTGTAATGTTAAGCCTTGTGTTATAATTCAATACTGCCATTTAAGGGTCTTTTTCAGTTTTGAGTACTTTTTTTGAATGCCATTTTCTTCTAATCTTAGGCACTGCGTGATGAAATAATACAACTTGAAGAAAGACATTGCCGAGGCCTGAATCTCCAGAAGTCAGAACACAGGCAGGTCTTGGAGCGCCACGCATCGGAGCAGCTGTCCATCAGGGAGGAGCTGAGGAAAGAGCTGGCTCAGCTGCACATAGAGAAGTTTAGTGCCATGGCAGTGGAGCTCAGCCACGTGCACAAGGTGAGAACTGAAGAGGGTTGGTCGAGCCCTTGCTAACATCTGCTATAACGTGAAATGATTTCATTAAAAGAGAAGAATGCACGTATTGACAACTTTCTCAACATGTTTTTGTCACAATTTGTTCTTTCAGACTGAGCTAACTGCTCAGAAAGAGGCCTTGGATACTGACCACTGCAAAGCACTGGAGACCCTTAAGAAGCAGGTGCTTACCATAGCTCCTCCTTGTTTTTAGCTGAGCAAGACAGAGAATATTTAATGAAAACAGTTCAGTCGTGCTGTTTTGCTCTCATTGTTCTCCATGAGTTTGTAATGAAGCCCTGGTGCATTTTATACTGAAGGAGCACTGCGATGAACTGAAAGAAAAGCTTTTTAATTGTTACATTGCTTGTCAGCAAACCATTCATATGGTAACTTTGGAGAACATGTTGCCTTCTGTGCACTGTTTAATTTGGCATGTATTTATGATATGATCTTATTATGTGATAAAATGTGTATATATATTTTTTAGTCCTGACATCTCTGATTTATTGCTTATTTTTGGTCAACAAGATTCAAATGTTCTTAACATCCCGTGTCTCTCAGGTTTTAGAAGTTGAGCAACAGCACAGCCTTGCTCTTCAGGAGCTCTCACAAACCTGCACAGCCGACAAAGAGCAGCTCCTCGCACAGCAGCAGCTCCAGCTCCAGGTAAAAGCCAAGCATTAGTGAGGGTAACAGTACCTCGTTGTGTCTGTGAATCTGTCTTTTACATCAATTACCATTAATCCTGGCCGGCCAGCTGTTTTTAATATTTATCATTAGAGCTCTGGCTCTTGCTGCCCATTAGAGAAGGGATTACACAGAATTATTGTTCATCCTTCATAATTGTCTTTTTATAGGAACAGAGGTTATTGGGATTTCTTTCTGAGAAGCACTGAATCTGAACATTTTAAACTGCATATTAAACCAAAACATTAAACCAAAACATGATGTGTTTCTAATGTAGGATTTGAGGGGGGTCTCTGCGCGGGAATTGGAGGCATGTCGCCGCGAGCTAGAAGAAGAATCGTCAAGGCAACGGCAGCACTTCCTGGAAGAAGTGGAGCTCCTCAAAGTCCAATCAGAGGAGAGACTGCAGGACAGGATTAATCGGCTGAAGGTGAAAGATAAAATGCCAAAAAAACGAGATGTTTTTGATGTGTATTTTTTTTATATTTCACACCTTTTTGGAAACCATGTGGCCTGCATATATGATAATTAACCTTATGTAAAAAAATATTGCATTCCTATTTTATTTCATATTATTTATTTGACTTTGACTGTGAAACATGATGTAATACATCTGGATTATTGTGAGCTGTAGTGCGTGTGTGTGGGATCTTCCTGTTGGACTATGTCCCACTGGAGCTTTATTCAAACCCAGTTTCCACATAATCCCACCATCATCATACATGTAGAAGTGTTCTTGTCCGTCTGTCTCTGTTCTCTGAATCTGGGAGTGTGTTTGTGTTGCTGCCATCTGAACAGTGGGATGGATCTAAGCTTGTTATCCTCTGATGCAGAAGGTTTTAAGGCTTAAGGTATATATTTTGTTCAGATATTTGGCATTTGACCATCCGATATGTGCAAGCCAGTAGTCCGCCATTAGTCAGTGAGACATGACCAGGGATCTCTTTAGCTGTGGAATAAATAAACCTCCACAATACTGCAGCTTTTTAGGATGGTGATCTGCATATTTTAATTGATGTTCCAACATCACTGCTTTGTTTGAAGACGGAGTTTGAAGAGCAGAAGGAGGCGAGGCTTGAAGACCTGAAGAGGAGCTTCACATCTGAACAGGAGGAGAAGGAGCGCAGCTACACCGACAAAATGAGCCAACTCACCATCCAACTGCAGCAGCTGGACACTGTGGTGGCCCAGGTACTGCACGCACGCACTCACGCACGCACACACACACTAATTTGTTTGAACAGGTTTTACATGATGTTCTTTGTGTTAATTGAAAGCTTGATTTAGGGGATAGCTTCACTTTACTTGGGGCAAGACTAGACAGGCCTGTGTTGTTTCTGAGGTGTCGAGGCTCAAATTACGAATTCAATTAAATTAATAAGAATTGATATTGACTTGGAAACAGAAAATAGCAGCAGTATTCTCTCTTCACTCCTAATTCCACTACTATCTAAAGCATAGCATACATAGGCCAGATTTTCCTAGCATAGATTACATTTTGTTAAAGAGATTATCATTACAATGAATTATGACACTAATCCTGTGTGTGTGTGTTTGTGCGTGCTTCGTAGTCTTCTGTGGTCGAAGCACGCAGTAGCAAATCATTATTTTGTGTTTTCCATTAGTTGACCTTTTTAGGGGGGGGGGGGAAATTATAAATTTCTTATTTTCGTCTCAAATGTGGAGATTTGCTGCTTTCAATATTTGATGTAATAGTATCTATTGTCATGGTTTTGGACTGTGGGTGGACAAATCAAGAAAATATTTTTAGAGACAATAATTAATGATCACATAAAAAACATTTGTTGCATCCTCTGCAGGTAATAATATGCTTTCACTTGGACTTTAGTTAGAGTTATGTGTGCACTCAAGTTACATCCTGCATTAATATGTATTTAGGTCTCTCTCCTAACCCTTTTTAAAAAAAACAAACATATTTTTGTTCAATCTGACAATGCTGCTCAAAACTAATTGGAGTCAAGATTAATTGTGGTTGTTGTGGAGACTTGAAGCATGCCTAAAACGTTCAATTATTGTCATATATCCCCTGAGTTACTAATAAGTTAGTAGCTGTACCTCCCAAAACCTCAATTACTACTTCCAAAATCCCCGTTGGGACTGAATTATGAATTACTTCTTAAATAATTGTGTGCATTTATGCAGTCTCCTACCTTTTTTTTCTTTCTACTTCTACAAATAAATCTATAATACATCAAAGTGGCTGATGTATGTTTACATTTGTTTCCATGGCACCTTCCTGGCTTGGCCCTGTGATAGTGAGATATTAAAACACACACTCAGCCCCCATGAGGTTAGCAAAGAGTAGCAGATTGGGAGGGTCTTGTTGTCAGGGCAACAACATTGTTTTGTTGAGGCAGGTGGCTGCATGAGACGTGTTTGATAGGAGAGAGCGGGAGGTAGAGGGTAAAAGAGAGGGAAGACTTTGTGAAAGGAGGGACAATAAGGTGTCGTGGAAAGGAAGGTAAGAACATTTTACTTCAGAGGGGGAAGAAAACTCTGATAAACGCTCTTCTGTGGATGCTTTAAGCTGGTATTAAAGGAGGGTGACTTTGTTTTATCGAGCAAATATTTAATCTTTTTTTGTTACTGATGCTGGTTGTTGTTTCCAGATGAAGTGGATTGGGTGATTTCAACCGGTAAAAAACCCCTCAATCGAGCAGATTTATGTTAAAATCAATGTATCTCTGAGGCTGGTCGGTAGTTTTCTCTTCTCGTTTTCCTGATAACGTAAGAAACAAACAGACCCAGTCATTTAAACCAGTAAAAACCGTCAATACAGCAGTTTCACATTAGGAATCGGTGTTACTCGAATGCAGTTTAGCTGCTGCTAACGTTTGTTCAACTGCTCAGACAAATCCAAAAATGTAGTATGTTTTTTTAAGTTCAAAAATAGTTAATTGTCATAATTTTGTTTGTAAACATTTCTCTTTTAAAACTGGATAGGAAGTCCATTTGACAGCTTCGGCTAGAAAACCACAATGCTGACAAATGCTCAAAGGGTATACGGAAATAAAATGGGACGTAACCAGTATTAAAGGTTTGATAATTGTTGTTCAAATTTGGTGTAATGCAAGTACATAACTCAACAAAATAAAAAACATTAGTAAAGTCATTTTTGAACATGTCTATATTTCTGAGCTCTACCTATCATAGCACTCTGTGTCTGTTTTCCAGCTGCGAGCCGAGGTTGGCTGTCTGCAGGGAGAGTTGGAGGGGAAACGTTCAGAGATGGAAACTTTGGACACTCTGCTCCAACGAAGGCAGCGAGAGACTCAGGAGGGAGGCAACCTGCTCAAGATGCTCACTGACGATCTGCAGGCTGGTAAAGAGGAGAGGTAACCAATCACCAGCCATCAGTTAATATTACCTGGTGTTTGTAGGTTTTTCAGTTAAATGTTTAACTTAAATTCAATTGTGAAAATACTTTCCTTAATTTCTGTCTTGCTCACTTATGTCCCTCCAGACGTAAACTGAACCAGGCTAACGAAAAGCTAAAGAAGGTGCTGATTGAGATGATTCGCAGCACCATTGCAACAGAAGACATGATTGGACAAAAGATCTGTGCCAGAGCCAAAACATCAGAGCACGGGTCCCATCAGAGGAGCTCAACAGGCAACGAAGATGCACAAGAATCAGGTCTGTTGGTTTCTCATTCAGGTTCGTTATGCTCTGACGATGCAGCGAACAGTTGTTCTTTTGGCTCAGTCTGCTCTCTGTATGGCGTACTTCATTTGTAAAAAATTTAAATCAAGGCAAACCATTTAATTTTAACTTATTATTTGTATAGGTATCTCGGTTGCAGACATGTCTTCACAGGACATGGAGCTGACCCACCTGCTCTGTGAGAGCCTGCTGGTTTCAGATACTCAGATCAACCCTGGGGGAGAGGAGGCCGCTCTGAACGCCTGCAGCAGACTGCGTCACACTGTGGACACGCTACTGGATCTGCTCAACCACGCCAACAAACAGGTACAGGATGCGTGAACCAACTGATATCTCAGTGTGAAGCTGACCGTTGAGCGGCCCGACCAAGCAAGGAGGCAGAGGCAGAGAATTCAAATATAACCCGGTGTGGGCATTTATTCATCGCTGTGGTACAGGATACACAGCCTCAATATTGCTGCCCAGGTGATCACAGTCACCAGCCACAAGGATCTCACCCACACTACCAGCCTTCATCAAACAGGAAACACGGAGCCTAAATACACACCCACTAATCAGCAATTAGACACAGGTGGGGAGCAATTAGACACAGGTGGGGGGGGGAGCAATTAGACACAGGTGGGGGGGGGGAGCAATTAGACACAGGTGGGGGGGGGGGGAGACAACACAGGGCACCAGGTGAACATAATCAGGAGTAACAGAAAGAACGGGAGGGGGAACTTTTTTCAAAATAAAAGACATGTGTAATATACAAGGCCCGAAGCCATTAGTCACATTCAGCAATCTACTTTATTCTCTATTTAACCCTTTAATAACCATGGGTTTCTCACTCTTCTGTAGTTGGAGCAGACTCATGGTTTCCACCACTCTCTGGAGGAGAAGTTCTCTCAAGGTAGGGAAGACTCCGCTCAACTCCTCGTGCAGCACAAGATTCTTCTGGAGCAGCTGGATCAGGAGGCCAAGCTGAAGAGTGAACTCCAGCTGGAGTACCACAAGACAGAGGGTGAGCACCACATCCTCATTGGCTCTGATTCACTTAACTTCTCTTATACTGCCAGAAGTTAATCCACTGACTGTTGCCACGCCCCGCTGCTCTGTAGGGTCGGGAGGGTAACCCTAAAGAAGTGTTTCAAATACTTATAATTACATTACATTGCATTTAGCTGAAGCTTTTATCCAAAGCGACTTACAATAAGTGCATTCGACCAAGAAGATACAACCTTGAAGAAAACAGAATCATATAAGTACATCAGGTTTCATAGAGCTAAAACATTTCAAGTGCTACTCAACTGGTTTTAGATAAGCCAGCCCTTTATTAGTATATAAGTGCTCTGTTAGTAATTCTATTGCTCGAAGTGGAGTCGAAAGAGATTAGTTTTTAGTTTGCGCCGGAAGATGTGTAAATTTGTCCCTGTTCTGTTTTATATACAAAAAAACAAGGGAACATTTCAGATCAGTGAAATAATTAGACCACGAGTGCGTATGTGCAAAGCAGCATTCTTTATTTTAAAACTTTTTTTTAATATCAACCTGCAATGAATCCCCCTTTTTACCTTATTTATCTGCAACCTGATTAAGACTTTCTTTCTGAACTGCACCAAATCCAGTCATTTCCTTTTCTATCCTAATTATGCAACGCTCTTCCATGTATTCCGTTACTCCCCATGCCTGCTCTTCTTTTTCCGCCCATGCTCTAATGGCACCACTTGCACAGAAGCTTATGTAACGATATGGCGTCGCATGTGTTCAGGGTTATTGGAGGGCTATGTGGCTGAGAAAGCATTGCTGGAGGAGTCTCTGCAGCAGAAGGAGGTGCAAGAGGAGAGACTGGTGGAGGAGCTGGAGGACCTGAAGGTGAAGCTGCACCAGATGCAGGGCCTCACCGCGGAGCTGGACGGACTCAGACTGAAGCACCAGGAGCTCAGCGAGGAGCACTCGCTCCTCCTGCGCCAGAAGGAGCATCTCTCCGCCGGACTGGGGGAGAGGGAGAAAGGTGAGCGGAGTCGACGCACAATCATATGTCAGTCTGCTAAAATGTTACATGACCCCTTTTGTGAGCTTGACCACACACTTATAATAATGTCTGTGCTCAGATGTGTCTTCTCTCCGTAGGCCATTGGCTCAATTTAGATCCTGACGCAGGTTTGTGTGTGTGTGTGTGTGTGTGTGTGTGTGTGTGTGTGTGTGTGTGTGTGTGTGTGTGTGTGTGTGTGTGTGTGTGTGTGTGTGTGTGTGTGTGTGTGTGTGTGTGTGTGTGTGTGTGTGTGTGTGTGTGTGTGTGTGTGTGTGTTGTGTGTGTGTGTGTGTGTGTGTGTGGTGTGTGTGTGTGTGTGTGTGTGTGTGTGTGTGTGTGTGTGTGTGTGTGTGTGTGTGTGTGGTGTGTGTGTGTGTGTGTGTGTGTGTGTGTGTGTGTGTGTGTGTGTGTGTGTGTGTGTGTGTGTGTGTGTGTGTGTGTGTGTGTGTGTGGTGTGTGTGTGTGTGTGTGTGTGGTGTGTGTGTGTGTGTGTGTGTGTGTGTGTGTGTGTGTGTGTGTGTGTGTGTGTGTGTGTGTGTGTGTGTGTGTGTGTGTGTGTGTGTGCTGAGGGGGTTGGGATGAATATGCAGTATGTTTGCAGTGCTGTGTGAGGTTGCTGTTTGTAGCACTGCCATTGCCAGTAGCTAGTAGCAAAGGTTTTTGAGTGCAGTGTTATTTTACCTCTTCAACCAGGTTTTAGCTCCGAGCATTCCGTGCCTTTCCATGAGGAACTGCACAGTAATACTAGTATTTATTTAACTCCGAATGTCTTGCAAGCTTTTTTAAACCCCCCTCTGTGTATGTATTTGCATTCAAACAATACCTCTAACCTTCCTCTTTGTTCTTTCAAGCTCTTCTTGCAGAGACGGAGCGTTTGACCCAGGATCGGCTGGACTTGCAGCGGCAGGCCGAGAAAGACCACAAATCTCTGTCGCTGCGCCTCAGGGCCCTGGAGAGGGATCTGGAGGAGAAGGAAACGCAGGACCTGGAGACAGAGCAGCACCACAAGACCCACAACGAGGACCTCAACCAGCGCGTCCAGGCTCTGGAGAAACAACTGAAACACGACAGGCAGTTTATTGAGGTTCGATTTTACAATGGAATATATTTGTAGCACCCTTTTTTAATGTACAGTAAAGTGTTATTCTTCATAAATCTGCTCCTTCGTTTTCTCTTTAATTTGCAGCCCTATATTGTAGGGCTGCTCGATTATGGCAAAAATCATAATCTCCATTATTTGGGTCAATAATTGTAATTGCGATTATTAAATGCGATTGTTCATTGACTTTGAAAATATCCATTTATTGGAGTAAAAAAATGTGTAAAAACAATATGTTTTTAACAGTTGATTACCCTGAACTTTAAGTATAATTCAAATGAAAAACCCAAAAAAAAGATAAGATATTTAAAAAAAAAAGTAATAATAAAAAAAATAATCGTTTTATTTCGATTACGTTATTTTTGTAATCGTTGCAAGCCGTAATCGCGATTTTAAAATACGATTTAATTGAGCAGCCCTACATATATTGCATTCTCGCTTCACTTTCTTTTTTAGTGTTATTTGAGTGTCGCAGGCAATTTCCCATGTTGCTGTTTAATGTAGCGGACAGCCTTTCACATCGTTTGTTCCTGTGCATATAGGAGCAGGCTGTGGAGCGTGAACACGAGAGAGACGAGTTCCAGCAGGAGATCCGAAGCCTGGAGGCCCAGCTCAGACAGACCGCCAGCGTGGATAATAAGGGACACAGGGTGAGGCCCATTATAGCAAGTATATAACATCTGCAGGATAATATATAATTCGAAATGCTTCTGTTTCTAAGATTTTGCATTTGAAGTGCGTTTTTGCTGTTTTTTTAAAAGAGTGTCTAATACTGCTGATGCGTTGGTTATAGGATTACAAACCTCTAAACTGAAATGTAGTTGTGTTTTAGAGAGGTTGAAGTGATGACTGCATT